>NC_090840.1:86438457-86738457 GCF_028021215.1 Eschrichtius robustus
AGGTAGGGGGCCGGCAAGGGGGCGGCTTCTCCCCGCTGCGTCCCATCCTCAGGCGTGCGGGGCCTTGTGTGGGGGCTGGGAGGGGCAGCAGGGTTTTGCTGGGAACTCTGAAGCTGCCTTCCAGGGATCTCTTGTGCTGCCCGGTGGGGCAGCCGAGCGCCGCGGGGCCCACGCCATCCACGCTGGGCACGGCCTCCACAGACCCCACCTCAGGCCTCTGCCTCATCTCCCTTCGGGCTGCCCCAGCACTCCCAAGGAGAGTTGGCATCCAGAAGGAGAGTTTGGGGCTCACGGGGGAGGACTGCCTCTCGCCTCCACTCCCAGTGTCCTGGACTAGCGACGGGCCTTGTTGGTCATTGGTGTCCAGGGCGCCTTAAGCTGCAGGGTCTCTCGTACTCCTGTATCTCCCGGGGCAGGTTTCTGGGGGTGTGGGGCAGTCTTCCCATTGGAGCAGCTTGGACAGGCATTCCTGCTCCAGTCAGATCCAGGAATTCCTACAGCCACAGGGTCTTGAGAGCCAGCTCTTGGCATTGAGTGAAACTTCAGCTTACCCAAACCCATGGTTGGACTGGGGGTGCACGATTGCCTGGGGAGGGGCCTCACATGAGACCTTGGTTGAGGAGGCCGCTGCAGGTGTCCTGCTCTGCCAGCTCTGAGCTCCTGCTGCCCTTTGGGAGCCTGGGTCGGTTTCCCAGGGCGGGCTCAGGATGTCAAGGACTTGGGGCCCTTGACCGAAGCTTTGTTGAAATTTACCCCAGTGGCAGCCATAGGTGGGCAGATGGCCGAACGCTTTACCTCATTCCATCTTCAGGAAGAAACAAGGCGCTCTGTCCTCAGCTCGCTGGCAGCGGCTGCACCCATGCCATCTTCCAGGGTGGTTGTTTGATGGGTTTGCCTGGAGCTCCTAGTTGCCCTCCTGGGCAGGTTCTAGGCAGTGGCCTCTGTGTTCTGCAGGGTTTCCCAGTCTCCACAGCCTACAGATTGATGAGGGCAGAGCCTGGGGTTGGCTCTCCTGTGGCTTTCCACCATGAGGGACCGCACAGGAGCGGAGGGGACTGTCCCCAAGCAGCCTGGCTCTGAAGATCACACTGAGCAGGTCTGGGCCATCTCACCTGCTGCTGCATACACGCTGCTGTTTCCCAGCATTAGATACCCCGTGGCAGACTCGATATACCCCTGCCTTCTCCACTTCCCTCCTGAAAAGGGTATTTTCACAGCTTGCTTTCAGAGACTGAGCTAGAACTATTTTCCCAACAATCTGTGCGATCTCGTCAGCTCTCAGCCCTAACAGTTGCCAGGACAGGCAGGCCTGACGGAGCATCCCTGGCTGGGCGCAGGGTGACCACGGGGCCTCTGGAGACCTCGGGGCCCACAGCGCGTCCTGGGTAACAGGGCGACGTACGTGCAGGAGCCCAAGGAAGGAGCGTGGGTGGTGAGTAATTCAGGACCAGCTCGCCCGAGGGCAGCGGGGCTCATCCTGCTGTGGGAGGGGAGACCAGAACGTACCGCATGCACCCAGGCTCACTCGCAGGGGCTGGGGTGGTGGAGGGTGGCATCGGGGTCCATTTCTGCCCCCACCCCT
This sequence comes from Eschrichtius robustus, assembly GCF_028021215.1. NCBI lineage: Eukaryota > Metazoa > Chordata > Mammalia > Artiodactyla > Eschrichtiidae > Eschrichtius > Eschrichtius robustus. Next base: position 86,440,040 of record NC_090840.1, read on the forward strand.
TACTTAATTTTAACTTTTAAAAATCCTGTGGGCTTTTTTGGACACAATTTCAAATGTCCAAAGAAGTTGGACTGATAACATAAAAGAACTCTTTTCTTTTTGAAACATGGACAAATAAGTTGTCAGCATGCCCCATTACCCCGAAACCTTGAGTTATTTCCTAAACAAGGACATTCTCCTCCACAGCCGCCATCGGGAAACTGATACATTGTGGCCCTCTAACCCTCAGACCCTGTGTTACCAGGTGCCCCAGTAACAACCTTTTCAGCACAAGGATCCCACCTGGGCCCATGTCTGGTCTCCAGCCTGGAAGAGTCCTCATTGTCTCCTCAGCTCTCATGGCTAAACTCGAGGTCAGGGCATGGCCCCCCAGACCCCCGCTTGCCCAGGGCATCTGACACCAGCTGCAGGTTCCAGCGTCCCCATGGGTTCCCTCACCTCAAACCACTGGCTACAAATTGGGGGGTCCCCACAGACTCCCTCAGTTTTGATAGTTCCCTAGGGCAACTCAGGAAATACTGTATTTATGATTATGGTGTTATTATAGCAGAAAGATAAAGTCGGAATCAGCAAAAGGAAGAGATGCCCAGGGTGAGGTGAGGTCTGGGAGGGTCCTAGCCTCAGAACTTCCATGTCCTCAGACACATCCCCCGCCTCTCATCCCCCTGTGACAGTACACATGGGTCACCCCCAAGCTTTGGTGTCCAGAGTTTCATCTCATGGCCCTGATTGATTGAAGACCCCGAACTCTAATCCCGTGGTTGTCCTTTCTGGCTGGCAGAGCCCCTCACTGGTGTGAACCGTCAAGGCTGTTATTGCGGCTCACATGCTGCCATCACTCCGGAAATCTCATGGGTTTAGAGGCACCTCCCAGGAGCTGGGTGACGTTAATTCTTCGTCACATGATGACCTTGACATATTTGTGGGCAGATAGGCCATAATACTGTACAACAGGGGTCAGCAAACTCTGGCCCTGTGCCAAATACAAGGGTCGGAGGCGCTGCCTGTTGTATAAATAGAGTTCCTTGGAGTGGCAGCCACGCCCCCCTCACCCTCCTGAGGCTGCCCCTAAGACCCAAAGTATTTATTGTCTAACGTTTTCAAGAAAAACTTTGCCGAGCCCTGATGTGGGTTTGTCTGATGTTTACTCCCAGTTTGTCCCATTGTTTCGCTCTTTGCTTCCCTTGTCCTTTGATGTGGGTGCCTGTGCCCCTCGCCCCTCTGTCGCTAGCTTAGCGCCCCCGGTACTTCTCGGGTGAACTCATTCCTGCCGGCTCAGCCGTCCCATCCACCCTGAGGGCTTGTGTTCTACCATAAGGGAAAACTCTGTCCTCCCACGTGTTCCTTCCTCTTGCTTGCGTCAGTCTGGACGGGGACGTTTTACTCCGAGGGCTGCTCTCACTTAGCGTCAGTGCTGTGTTGTTGCTGAGACTGGGTTTGGCTCATAGGAGGAGCCCCTCCACCAGGCTTTTAGGACCCTTCTCTCACTTTTTTTTTTTAATATTTAAAAAAATATTAAATATTTAATATTAAATATTAAATATTTATTTAGGCTGCACCGGGTCTTAGTTGCAGCACACAGGATCTTTAGTTGCGGCACACAGACTCTTAGCTGTGGCATGCATGCGGGATCTAGTTCCCTGACCAGGGATGGAACCCGGGCCCCCTGCATTGGGAGCGTGGAGTCTTAACCGCTGCAGCACCAGGGAAGTCCCCCTCACCCTTCTCTCTTTTTAAAAAAATTTATTGATTTATTTTTGGCTGTGTTGGGTCTTCATTGCTGTGCGTGGGCTTTTCTATAGTTGCGGCAAGCGGGGGCTACTCTTCGTTGCACTGTGTGGGCTTCTCATTGCGGTGGCTTCTCGTTGCGGAGCACAGGCTCTGGCGCGTGGGTTCAGTAGTTGCAGCACGTGGGCTCAGTAGTTGTGGCTTGCGGGCTCTAGAGTGCAGGCTCAGTAGTTGTAGCGCACGGGCTTAGTTGCTCCGCGGCATGTGGGATCTTCCCAGACCAGGGCTCGAACCCGTGTCCCCTGCATTGGCAGGCGGATTCTTAACCACTGAGCCACCAGGGAAGCCCCTGACCCTCCTCTTTTAATCTCCAGCATCTGACTGTAAATTGTTTCAAATGTACAGCAAGCAGAGCTGGTGAGTCTGGCTTTTAGCAATAGCATCTCGGAACCCTTCCAACGCCCTCCGTCCTTTGAGCATTTTACTCCTGCTGGCAGCACAGTCATTCCAGGCTCAGCCTTGGAAGCAGCCTGTCTCCCCGTGGTTCTTCGGGATGGAGCAGGGGCTCAGGGGCCACGGTGAGGACGCCGGTGTGCTCGCCGCTCTGGGCTGTGTCTGCCCCAGGCTCCTCCATGGACAAGGGCTGCGGGTGTGTGCGCGTGTGTGGCTGTGAACACACACGCCCAGGGCCATATGTTTGCTTCTGTAGCCAGCCATCGACGGCAAACCCACTGTTCCATTTCCCACACGGGTCATTCTGGTTTTCTCCCTTTCTGTGTCTGTAACTCCTTCTCCAACTGGGAGAAGTCCGGCTCCACTTGTCCCTAATTTACTGACTTATTAGCTAGGCCACCCCGAGTATAGCCATCACCCCACTGCCCTCACCTGCACCCCTACCCTCACCCCTGTGCAGACCTCGCATTAGCTTTTGGACGAATTATTCAGGAAGGAGGGCAGCTCCTCTTTGGGTCTCGGGGAGCTCAGAGAAATCCTGTCTCCTTGCTCACCCTGCCTCACAGACAGCCCTGTTTGCTTCCTGTGTCAGGCTGGGGTGGGTGGGACAGACCCGGTTCCTGGCACTCAGTCTGGGCTGACCTCATTGCTCTAAGACACCGGTCTCCACGGCTGCTGGGAGGGCAGGAAGCCTGTGCAGGATCTGGCAGCCTCTTCCTTCCCACCTTTTCATCCTGGCCCCTCGTGGCAGAGGGGCTGGAACAGGACATGCTGGGGCGGGCGGAGGCTCGGCCTGCACTGGGGCCCCGAGAAGCAGGAGCCCCACACCCTGCTCGTGACGGTTTGAGGGGCTGGGGTCTGCGGCACTGGAGGCCTGGATTCTGGTCCTGGATCCTCCCCTCTCCAGACCCAGGGCTGCCTTGTCCATAGCCTGGGGCGTGGGAGTGAGCGAGGACCCCTGCGCACGCCAGAAGGCCTGGGCCTGCGGGCTTGCCCGGGGCGTGCCCTCAGCCGGGAGAGCAGGCCCCAGCTCCGGCGTTTGAGCCCCAGGGGCTCGTGTCCACTCCAGTCGGGGTGCAGAGGAGACAGGACCAGTGGTGCAGGGGGCGCCTGAGTGAGGGCATGTCCACAGACGGAGCAGCCGTTGCTGCTGTGCGAGCTCGTGGATGGATTTTCATGTGTAGCAAGTGTTATCAAAGAATGAAAAGAGCACGCCTGCTTGTTAGGGCCCGAGGCCCCCGTTCCTGTCCCAGGCGCCCCCGGGTGCACGTTCAGGGGCTGAGGGGTGGTGTGGATGCAGGCCGCCCAGCCCACAGCCCAGCGGCTGAGACTGACCTGCTGGCCACACAGTCCCGAGAGCCCAGCAGCCCTGCCAGGTGCTCACAGCGGTGAGGCAGGCATCTGGCAGGCATCTGAGGCGAGTGCCCGCTGGGGCTGAGGGCAGCCTCTGCCCACAGGTCTTTGAGGGTCGGCCTGCAGATCTCCCTGGACTACTGGTGGTGCACAAATGTCGTCCTGCGAGGGGTGGAGGAGGTTTGTTCCTGCGTCCTGGCCTGGCTGGGCCTGGCCTGCGGCCTGCGGGGATGGGGGTGCCCAGGTGGAAGTGCCCGCCCGCCCCCATCCCTTCCCTCTATACATGTGGTCAGAACAGCCCGGGGTACTTGGAGGTGATGTCTGCATGTCACCAGAGGGCGGCCGATGCCCTGGTGGCTGGGGCCATCAGCAACGGGGGCCTCTACGTGAAGCTGGGCCAGGGGCTGTGCTCCTTCAACCACCTGCTGCCCCCCGAGTACATCAAGACACTGCGGGTGCTGGAGGACAGGGCTCTCACGCAGGGCTTCCGGGAGGTGAGCCCTTCTCGCGGGAGCGCGGAGGCGGGGAGCGGCCGCACGCTGCTCCAAGCCACGCCCCCCACCCCACCCCCCTGTTCTGCCAGGTGGACGAGCTGTTCCTCGAAGACTTCCGGGCCCCGCCCCACGAGCTCTTCCAGGAGTTTGACTACCAGCCTATCGCGGCGGCAAGCCTGGCCCAGGTGCACCGCGCCAAGCTGCACGACGGCACCGTGGTGGCCGTGAAGGTACGCGGGGCGCCGCGGGGCGCCGCGGGGGGCACCCGGGCGCCGGTGGCCAGTCCTCCCTGCAGCCTCCCGTGCAGGTGCAGTACATCGACCTGCGGGACCGCTTCGAGGGCGACATCTACACCCTGGAGCTCCTGCTGCAGCTCGTTGAGCTCATGCACCCCAGCTTCGGCTTCAGCTGGGTCCTACAGGTACCCGTGGGGGCCCGAGGGGGCCGGGGGTGGGCCGCCTCCTGAGCTGGACCTCCAGCTGCCCATGTGGCCCCCAGGACCTGAAGGGGACCCTGGCCCAGGAGCTGGACTTTGAGAACGAGGGCCGCAATGCCGAGCGCTGTGCACGGGAGCTGCAGCACTTCCGCTATGTCGTGGTGCCACGCGTACACTGGGACGTGTCCAGCAAGGTGGGCTGGGTCCCCTCCTGGGCGGGGGTGCGCAGGCCTGCTGAGCTGAGGCGCCTGTCCTCTCCCAGCGCGTGCTGACGGCGGAATTCTGTGAGGGCTGCAAGGTCAACGACGTGGAGGCCATCAAGACCATGGGGCTGGCGGTGCGGGATGTGAGTGCTGTGTGCCCGGGGCGGGCGAGGGTACATGTGCCGTGGGCCCAGAACGATGGCCTGTGGCTTGTCCTCTCCCCAGATAGCGGAGAAACTGATCAAGGCCTTTGCTGAGCAGATATTTTACACAGGCTTCGTCCACTCTGACCCCCACCCTGGCAATGGTAGGAGAAGGCCTGAGGGGGTGGGAGTCGGGTCTGGGCTCAGGGTGGGGCGGTGTGAGACGGCACACCCTGTCCCTAGTTCTGGTGCGGAAAGGCCCCGATGGGAAGGGACAGCTGGTGCTGCTGGACCATGGGCTGTACCAGTTCCTGGATGAGAAGTAAGCTGGGGGTGCGGGGGCTGGGTGGGCACACCCTGCCCCGCAGGCCGGCCTCCCCCCACCCCCCGCTCATTGCTGGGCCCCCCAGGGACCGGTCAGCCCTGTGCCAGCTGTGGCGGGCCATCATCCTGAGGGACGAGGCTGCCATGAAGGCGCACGCAGCTGCGCTCGGGGTGCAAGGTGAGGCCGGGGTGTGGGTGTGAGGCGGGGAGGGCGCACAGCCCTGGCTCAGGCCCCCCCAGACTACTTCCTGTTCTCCGAGGTGCTCATGCAGCGGCCTGTGCGCCTGAGGCAGCTGTGGCGCTCGCGCCTGCTTAGCCGTGAGGAGGCGGCCTACATGCGGGACATGGCGCGGGAGCACTTCGAGGAGGTCATGGCCGTGCTCAAGGCCCTGCCGCGGCCCATGCTGCTTGTGCTGCGCAACCTCAACACGGTGCGCGCCATCAACACCGCCCTGGGCGCCCCAGTGGACCGCTACTTCCTCATGGCCAAGAGGTGGGGCCCCGGGCCCCCCCCCCAGCCCCCGCGCAGCAGGAGGGGCGGGGCCGGGACCAGGAGGGGCGGGGCTGACCGCTGGCCGGTGGTCTCCATGCAGCGCAGTCCGGGGCTGGAGCCGCCTGGCGGGCGCCACGTGCCAGAACGTCTATGGCGCCAGCCTCCTGCGCCACATCAGGGTCATCTGGGAGTCGTTGAAGTTTGAAGTGGCCCTGAGGTGAGCAGGCGCGCAGGGTCCCAAGGGCGGGTAGCCAGGGCCCGCCCCCCCGCCAACCTGCAACGCCTTGACTCCTCCACCCCAGGCTGGAGACCCTGTCGATGCGGATCACCGCCCTCCTGATCCGAGTCCTGGTCCACCTGGGCCTTGTGCCCAAGACCAAGGGGCTGTACGAGTTCCTGGAGACCTAGGGCCCCCCGCACGAGGATCACAGAGCTCGCGCCACCGCAGGCTGACAGGCCGGCCAGGGCCAAGGCACAGATGCCTAAGAAAGACCTGGGGGCACTGGAGTGACTGTGGCCTGGAGTCGGGCCTGCAATGACCACACGCTCTTCTCAAATCAAATGTTTTTCATCGTGTTTTGTACAAAAGGGGGGTGGGGGAAGTGGCAGTATCCAGGGGTCTAGAAGTGGGCAGTGACTCGGTCCGTCTCCAACAGGTCGTCCAGGATCTGCGGGGAGAGAGGTGGGTGAGGGCAGGGGGCAGGGGTAGGGGGGTGGCTGGGGGCACGTGGAGGGGCAGGGCAGCGGGCGGCTCACGATGTCGGGCGTGGTGCCAATCTTCTTGGCCAGCTCCCCGCGCTCCATGGTGCTCAGGTACAGGTAGCGGTTGAGCAGCTCCCCATCCAGGACGTTGCGCACCGCATTCTGTAGGACGCGCCGGTCCACGTGCAGCATCCTGGGGGTAGGCACGGAGGCAGTGAAGAGTCGGGACAGATGCGGGGTGCTGGGACGGGGGCGGGGGGCGGCAGGCTCACCGGAAGGCACGCGGGTTGAGGCCGGCGTGGTGGGGCAGCATGGTGGTCAGTGCGTTCTGCAGCATCAGCAGCCGCCGGTAGGTCTTCTCCTGCATGGGCAGCAGGAGGCCGATGCCGCCGTCCAGTGTGGCTAAAGCGGACACGGCGTGAGCCCCGTGCAGCCCCACCACACCCCACTGCCACCTTGACCCCCTCCGCCCCACACTCACCAAACCACGTGATGTGCTTGTTCTCCCACACAACGGACTTCTTGCTGGGCCCTTCAGCAGCCCCCCGGCAGGGGGTCCTCCAGAACGTGTTCACATGGGCGCCCACGTGGAAGTCCGCCCGGCGCAGCAGCCGCATGCCCCCGAAGCTCTCCTTGGCTGGGCCAGAGGGACCTCAGGTCACTGCCTGCCCGGCCCCATGCCCGACCCCCTGCCCAGGAGAGGGTGGAGGGAGCACTCACCCTCTGGCAGGTACATGTAGACCATGAGGTTGCGGTCACGGTCGGACACTAGGGAACAGAGCCCACGGTCAGCCCCAGCCCCAGCGAGGTCCCGGGGACCCCAGCCCCCGCGCTCACCCAGGAAGCCCAGCTGGGCGTTGTCCACCATGAAGTCCACGCTGTACACTTCCAGGGGCTTGGCGTCCTGAGGACGGGAGGGGAGGGGAGAGGGGGACGGACGTCAGGGTGGGCCTGGGGCAGCACCCACCCACCTGCTGTGCAGCCCAGCCCCTCGGTACCCGGGACACAAGGCTCAGCGTCTTGCTCTCCTCCTGGTAGCGCAGCAGCGAGATGCTCTTCATGACGTCCGCGGCCAGGATGAAGTTCTTGACGCTGATCATCTGGTGGATGTAGAGTTGTGTGTCGATGAAGGCCATGCCTGTCAGCTCGCTGGCCCGCAGGCTCCACAGGAAGATCTGGGGGGTGGGAGGGGTGGGCGGTGAGTGGTGGGCAGTGAGTGGTGGGCGCTGGGGTGGGCGGAGAGGGGCACACCTTCTGGCCGATGGCTGACACCAGGTGGCCATTGCAGTGGCACAGGGCGGTCACGGGCCCCTTCTGCTCCTTCTCGTACAAGACCTTGAACTTGTTCTTGGTCAGGGGCTGGCCGGGCTCGGGCACCACCTCGATCACGTCCATGATCAGGATCTGTCAGGGAAGGCGGGATCTGTCAGGGGGGTGATTCACAGAGGATGCGTGCAGGCCACTGGGCACTGCCTGCCTCCCACCCCCTGCCGGCCACTTACCCGCCCTCGGCACGTGACCTCCTCCCCTTGCATGAGGCAGGTCCCGGCGGCTACGTAGCCCTTGAGGCCCGACACGGTTTCCTCACTGCGCAGTGACACCGTCTTCATGCAGGTCACATGCTCCCACTCCTCCAGCTCGATCCTGCATCAGCCCAGGTCAGGACACCAGCCCAGGCCAGGACACCAGCCCAGGCCAGCCACCAGCCCCGACCTGGGCCCAGCCTCACCTGGCATTGGGGATGGCCTCCCAGCTGACCGGGGAGATGAGCTGGATGGAGAAGGCCTCCTGCTGAGGGTGGATGTAACGGTCATCTGCACGGACAAAGGGATGACAGTCAGGGAGGGTGGCCCCGAGAACGGGCCCAGCCTGGGGCACCTCGCACCTCTCTCAATGGTCTCAAACTCCTTCTCCTCGCCCGTCATGCGCGGGATGCGGGTGCACGGCGTGTTGGTGCTGGTGGCAACAGCATACACCTGGGGGGGGCGGGTGGAGGGTGTCACATGCCAGAGGCCGGGCCCCCAGGCCCCAAAGGTCCCTGGCGTGGTGGGGCGGGGGGCGGTGTCAGACCTTGGACTCCACATGGTAAGCCACATAGTGGGCCGTGCAGCGCAGTGGGATCTTCCTGACAGGCCACGGGGCATCGTAGGACAAGTAGGCAGGCAAGACACTGATCCTCAGCTCGCCCTGGGTGGGGCAGGGGGTTAGTGAGGGCTGGCACACCCCAAAGGCCAAGCCGATGAACCCAGGTCTCCAAGGGCTCCCTTGGGTCAGCCCTCAGCTCTGCTGGAATGGGTGACGAGGGACCGCAGCGTCCAGGCAAGGCCTTGAAGAGACCATGGCCCACTGTCCTGTGCTTCATGGGCTTCCCATCCCTTCAGGCAAGCTCACCCAGGGCTGGGACACTGGCCACAGCTGTGGTCTGGGCCGGGACAAGGGAGGAGCCAGGCTCAGGGGGTGCTGGAGGCCGCAGGCAAAGGGTGGGCGGCACACACACAGGCCACGCCAGGGTCTGCACAAACAAGCACGGCTGCCCCGCCGGGGCCCTGAGCCGGTTTCCTCCGCCCACGGTTGTAAGCGCGCCAGCACCTACAGAGCACCTACCACGTCACCATCACTGAGTCCTCAGAGTGCTGACACCTTGGTGACAGGTGAGGAAACTCAGGTTCAGAGAGGGTGAGCATCTCACCCAGTCACACAGCTTCTAAGGGGCAGAGCTGGGGTCCAAGCCAGCAGAGCAGTGACTGGACCCTGGTTGCCCAGGCGGGTGCCCTTGTGGACCACAGCCTCCAGTCCCGACTTCCCCAACTCGGCCTTGGCTCCCACCACCCTCTGGACACCCCCTGACTCTCCATTCCAGGGTGCCCCCATCCCGAGCCACTGAGGGCCTCTTTTCTGGGGCCCCAGCACCTGGTCCTGCTTGGGCAGCATCGGCGAGTGTCAGAGAGCCAGGCTGGGCCGCATGGGGCCTCCCTACCTGTCTGTTGAAGTACAGGAAGCCGCGGGGGCAGTTGACGTTGTGGAATGGGGCGAAGGAGTCAATGGGGCCATCGATGCCCATGGGGTGCAGCCGCAGGGCCCCCCGGCCAGTCACCAGGAGCCAGTGGGGCGAGGGGCCGCAGATGAACACCTGGGGGCAGGCAGCGTGAGGAGGCTGCTGGGGCCGGAGCCCTGTCGGCCCCAGCCCAGGCTCCCTTGGAGCCGCCAGCCTACCCCAGAGTAGCCATAGATGTCCTCAAAGTAGCGGAACCGCGCCACACGGCCTCGGGCCCCAGCGCCCTCCTCAGCGCTGCCACCTTCTGCCTTCTTCTTGGACGGCTTTGGCTTCTTCTCTCGGAAGTTGATGCCGTGCGGGACCTTGGGGGGCACTGCTGCTGTGAGGGCCAGGCCCCGCCCCCGCTCCACATCCTCCCCACACCCAGCACGGCCCAGACACCGCACCTTCTTGAAACGAACTTTGAGGTTCCCCTGGCCGAGCTGTGAGTCGTGGGGGAAGGCCTCATAAACGAGCAGCTCCTGGTCCACGTGCACCTGGGGGCATGCGGGGCGTCAGGGGGCGGGGGCTGTGCAGAGCCCAGGGGCGGGCAGGGCCACACTCACCAGCAAGTAGGGCCTGCGCTGGCGGCTCCCCAGCGCCACCAGCAGCACCTCCTTGACGAGGGGCAGCTCGCCCTGGCGCGTGGCCTCCTCCTTCCGGGCCTCGCCCTGGGTGGTGGGCTGACCAAAGGAGCTGTCCACCAGGACCCGCTGCCCCACAGGGAAGTTCTTCACCAGGAACACCAGTCGCCAGTCGGGGAGCTGGTAGATCTGCGGGGACAGCGGCAGTTAGCCGGGCGGGGCGGGGCACAAGCGCGGGACGGGGGCCACGCTGGACACGGGGCGCCACCCACCTCCATGGTTCCGTTCTCCCGCACCAGCAGGCACCAGTGGGTGGGCTCAGCCCGGAAGGGGGTGGGGTCCCGGTCGGCGGGGGGCTGGCTGCTCCTGCGGGCCTCCTCCTTGCTGGGGCTGAAGAGGGAGCCCGAGTCCCCGTAAAGCATCTCCTCCTCGTCGTCCACCGTGGGGCTGGGGGCCAGCAGACACGTCAGTCACAGGCAGCCTGCCCCAGGGACCCCGGTCCCAGCCTGCAGCCCAGCCCCGCACACACCTGGTCTCTGAGCCCTGGCACTCAGCCTCTGAGCCGCTGCGGCCGCCCATCTCGTCACGGGCCCCGCCCAGGCGGCTCTCGGTGGTGAACATGCCGCTGACGTCCCGGTACACGCAGAGCGTAATCACCTTGGACTGCTGCGGGGATAGGGGGGCTCAGTGGGGGGGGCGGGGGGGGGGTCAGCAGGCCCCAGGGACGGAGGAGGGAGCCTACATGGTGCAGCGGGGGCTTGTGCAGCGCCAGGCGGTGGTGGCGGCCCCCATACGAGTCACTCTTGAGCAGGAACATGGTGATGTGGCCCTCAGCACTCATGATGACCACGTAGGGGTCGGCCACGGCGCACTGCACGATGGGGGAGCCCAGGTCCACGGGGATGAAGTGCAGCTGGTTCACTGCGGACACAGGCTGGTCAGCAAAGGGCAGTCGGCACGCACTAGCCCTGGACCCCATCCCGCCTGCCCGCGTGGCCCGGCCCACCTCCTTCCAACAGGCGGATGCCGAGTGGCGACACTTGCACGATGTAGCGATTGTCCCCGATGTTGCCAGCAAAGACTGTGGGGCCCTGCGTGGCGAAGCCGCTGGTGTCCAGCTCCATGATCTCCTGCCCCGTCTGTAGGATCTGTAGGTGACGGTGGGTGACGGTGGGTGAGGTGCACCCCCCACCAGCGGCCCCCCCGCCCCAGGCTGCCAGGCGGGCCCCATCACCATGGTGGAGTCTTCCCGGCTCAGGATAAGGAACCCGTGTCTCCGCCCATCGTCATCTGCTTCAGGGGCGCTGGGCTCCTGCTCCGCCCCCTCCCCCTTAGTGGTCTCCTCCTGTGAAGGCAGAAGGAGAGCAGGAATCCCACTGCCCAGCCCCAGGTGCTTGGAGCGCCGAGCCAGAGCAAGCCCGTGGCCAAGCCCGCCTGAGCTGCACGGCAGAGCCCGGTGCTGGGACCGGCGGCCTCCGGGCCACCCACACACGGGCCAGGTGGGCAGCAGCACTGCACCCCTGCACCGCCCAGGCCTCGCCAACCTGGGGCGCACCTACCTGCTCCTTACGCACAGGGGCGATGACTGTCCACATGTCATAGCAGCCAGGAAGCTCAAAGGTGGTCACCACCTGGGGCCGGATGCTCTTCTGGAAGGACACGAGGGGTATCAGCAAGCGCACCCGGGCCCCGCCAGGAGGCGCCACCCCTGTCCCCCACACACCTGCAGCACCGACAGGGCCCCGTTCTTCCCGTAGCCGGAGCACACCACGATCTCCAGGTCTGGCTCGGGACTGTTCTGAAACTGCATGGGGGGCAGGGGGGTGAGGATGGCACCTCCCTGCTGTGCAACCTGCCCCCCGCCACCTCGCCCCCGACCGGGCACCTCTTCAGAGAGGAAGGCGGGCTCGCCCATGGCGGCGTTGGCACAGGGTCCGATGTTGAGGATGCTGTCACACACCTGCGGGCACAGCAGTGGTCATGCGGGCAGGCGGGCACGAGGGCAGGCGGGTAGGTGGGCAGGTGGGCAGGAGGACAGGCGGGGAGGAGGGCAGGCGGGCAGGCGGGCACGAGGGCAGGAGGGCAGGCAGGGAGGAGGGCAGGAGGGCAGGCGGGGAGGAGGGCAGGCAGGCACGAGGGCAGGCGGGGAGGAGGGCAGGAGGGCAGGCGGGCATGAGGGCAGGCGGGGAGGAGGGCAGGAGGGCAGGCGGGCAGGCGGGCACGAGGGCAGGCGGGGAGGAGGGCAGGAGGGCAGGCGGGGAGGAGGGCAGGCAGGCACGAGGGCAGGCGGGGAGGAGGGCAGGCGGGCAGGCGGGCACGAGGGCAGGCGGGGAGGAGGGCAGGAGGGCAGGCGGGCACGAGGGCAGGCGGGGAGGAGGGCAGGAGGGCAGGCAGGCGGCGACCCCCCTACGCCCAGCCTCACCTCAAAGGAGTAAGTGGCCAGCTGCGTGCCGGACTGGGCCTCGCTGCCGTACACCTCGATCTCGTCCACCTCGTCCTGCGGCGCTGACTTGCCCCCTACAGCATGTGGAAAGGCCACCTGAGCCCACCTGGCTGCCCAGTCCAGCCCCCGCCCTCGGCCCTCACCTGACGGCCCTCACCTGACCAGCCGGCTGTGGCGTCCACGCGCTTCTTCTTGGAGGGCGGCTCCTCCTGTGAGGCAGGTGGGGCGGTGAGCAGCCCCCCGAGGCCGCCCTGCACGGGAGGGCAGCGTCCCACAGGCCCCACACCCACCTTGTCGGCAACCTCTCGGGCGGTGCCGGCCGGGGGCTCCTGCAGCTTTTCCGTGTACTTGAGGAGCAGGGAGTTGCCCAGGCGAGAGCCAAGGAACAGATATCCGGGCTCCATGGTGACCATCTGAAGGCAGGACGGGGGTGAGGGCGGGGCCCAGCCCGGACCCGGGGCCGCCCCCCTCGAGACCCCACTCACGCTCGTGGTGAGGACGCTGGCGGCGGCCTTGTCGAAGTGGAAGGCGCGGACGCTGCGCATGCCGTCCGTGATGAGCGTCAGCACGTAGCTGCCGGAAGGGGCATGCTGAGCTGGCGCAGGGGGACCACACCACCCGCCGGAGAGTTCGGGGCTCCCTGGAGGGGGAGACTCACATCTCGCCGCCCTTGAGGGAGATGACCATCTTGTCGTAGGAGATGAAGGCTGCCTGGGCACAGTCCAGGGTGATCCGCACGCCCTCCTGGGTGCCTGTGGTGGGGAGTCAGCCGGACCCGGCAGCCACCCGCCCCTCCCCCCGCCCCCGCCCCTCGGCCCCGTCACCCTGACACTCACGCAGGGGGAAGGCAGTGGTGCCGGTGGTGAGGCTGTTGAGGGCCACGCCGTAGGGGGGGACGCTCTGGTTCAGGTATAGCAGCGAGTTGACAGCAAAGACCACCACCCCGCCTGGAGGTGGACACGCTGGTGGGTGGGGCCCAGTGCCCTCCGTACCCACCCCCTCCAAGCAGCCCCACCTCACCTATGGGCTTGGGCACGGCAAGGGCCTGGGTGCAGTCAAAAGGCAGGCTGGTGAGGGACCAGATGACGGGGTGGACCTTCTGCGTGATGTTCAGCGAAATGGCCACGATGGAGCACGTGTCCTGCCGCACAGCCACCCGCCTGGGACCACGACAGCGGGTCGGCCAGGGGGCCAGTCACAGCACGTCAGTCCCCAGTCCCGCGCCACTGAGACTCGCCCGGCCCTTCCCTCCCTCCCTCCCCCGGGGCGGGCCTCTCTCCGGGTCAGGGCCACAGCCATGGCCACAGCAGCGCAGGGCCTCACCCAGGCCAGGTCTGGTTGGGCTCAAACAGGATGAGCAGGGTGGGCTCGTAGTAGCCGTGCAGGAACTGCAGGTCGACAATGTTGAGAAGCTTCTCGTCCAGGGCCCTCACGTCAATGATGTAGCTGGGCAGGAAGCTGGACCTCTGCCTGGGGGCAAAGGGCTTCAGCTGGGGAGGGGCACGGGGAGGGGAACCCGGGCTCGGCAGCGCCTCCCCTCCCCTGCCCGGGCACTCACCCCTCACCCACGAGCCCCTCGTGCTCCTCGGCCAGGCTCTCCCTGCGGAAGGGCAGGACCACCAGCCGCGTGCCGTAGATGAGCATGGCCGCGCAGCGCCCGTCGGGGTCCACGCGCACCCGCGGCGTGTGCACGTTCTGCACGAAGCCGTCCTGCGGGGGAGGGGCATCAGGCAGGCCCTGGCAGGGGACCCCACGGGGAGGCAGGGGACCCCACGGGGAGGCAGGGGGCGGGGCTAGGCCTACCCGCAGCTCAGGCTCCTCAAAGTAGTGCAGAGACAGGGTCTTGAGGTCGTGGGTGCCCGGGTCGTATTCCACCACCGACAGCTGGGGGCGGCAGGTCAGCACTGGGCCCGCCCACCGCAGCCCCACCGCTCCGCCCCGCTCCCGCCTGCCCCTCCCCCGCTTCCCACTCCCACCTTGGCATCCTTGAAGCTCAGGAGGAGGGCATCCCTCTTGGCGCCCGCCAGCTGCACGCTGGCCATGGACATGACGTTGCCGAAGAAAGAGAAGGAAGCCACCAGCTCCAGCTTTTCCCGGTGCTCCCGGTGCGCCTTCCCCTCTGCGGAGAGCCAGTGGGTAGGGATCTGGGCCCCGTGCCCCGGCCGCCAACCCCCAGGTGCATGGCCAGGCAGCCACCCTGCGCTCACTCACCCGCGCTCCTGTCATTCTTGGTCGGCACCTGTAGGAGGGAGAAGGAGGGAGGGCAGTGAGGGGCGCACCTCATGGAGGGACAGGAGAAGACCACCCAAGGCCGGCCCTGCAGCCAGGAGCCCCATGGGGCTCGTGACCGGACACTGCTGGAGACGGCCGTGCCCACAGACTCACACTGGCATCTGGGGTCCCCAGCCCGCCCCAGGGCTCCTCCTCAGGAAGCTCCCATCCCAGCTTCCCCAGCAGCCGTCCCGACACAGGACGCTCAGGGTCGAAGGATGGACAGCACTCTCTGTGCACCCCCAAACCACCCCAGACTCACCCTGGGCCCAGCCATGGCTGCCACCAGCTGCCAATGACACGTGATTGCTATGAAGAAGGAACCCCGGCTCTGCTGACATGCCGGGCGCACCCCTGAGCCCGAACTGGGCGTGACGGTGACCCCAACACGGGGCTATGGCCCTCGCCCCATCTGTGTCCTACCGACTACCTTCCCCAGGGCAGGAGGGTGTCTGCAAGTGAGCCTGGCGACATTTGAAAGGATACTACACCACAACCAAGTTGCTATTCCAGGCATGCAAAGTCAGTTTACCACAAAAATGCCCATCGCTACAATCTACCAAAGTCTCAAAATTAAGGAGGAAAATCATGTACTGTTTTCAATGGATATGAAAAACGTTTAATAAAATTTAGACCCATTCATGATAGAAATTCTTACTAACCCAAGAATACAACTTCCTTAATCAAATAAAGGTCATCCACAGTAAATCTATAACAAGTGTCGCACGTGAACTACAATGTGAAAGTCGCCCTTCAGATGAGGACTAGGCCAGGACACCCTCTCCCCTCGCCAGACACGAGGTCAAGACACAGAGACCAACTGCAATTCTGTACAGACGTAAGACACAGAGTAAAAATGTAAATCCATTTTAAGAGACGTAGGGACATAATCAAATTGTCTAACACACCACTGGCAACACAGAAGGACGGAGGGAGGAAAAGGACAGAACCCATAACTGAAGAAATGACCAAAAATATTCCAATAAGAAGCATCGGCCTACAGATTCAAGGTCAGCCAGCAAGTCCCGAAGCAGGGTAAATACAAAGAAGCACATCGCAGTTGAAAGATAGGAAACCAAAGACAAAGACAAGTATCATAAAAGTGGTCAGAGGCAAAAAGAGACAACACCTTCATAAAAACTGATATTCAGGGACTTCCCTGGTGGTCCAGTGGTTAAGACCCCGCACTCCCAATGCAGGGGGCCCTGGTTCGATCCCTGGTCGGGGAACTAAGGTCCCACACGCATGCCACAACTAAGAAGCCCGCACGCCGCAACGAAGATCCCACGTGCCGCAAGTAAGACCCAGTGCAGCCAAAATAAATAAACAAATAAATAAATAATTTAAAAAACAAACTGATTCTCAACAGAAACTACAGAAGCCAGTGCTTTAAAGGGATGAAAGAAAGAAGTCAACCTAGAATTCTAAACCCAATGAAAATATCCCTCAAAAGGGAAGTTGAAATAAAAACATTTTCAGACAAACAAAAGTGGAACAAGTTCACTGACAGCAGAAACACTCTTCAAGGATTACTAATGGAAGGTCTTCAGGCTGAAGACCCCAGAGGATAAAAAAAGACTACAGCTTACTGAATAGAATAAGAATCCATGAGCCTGTGGTGTTATGAAGAAAGGAATGAATACGGGGAGAAAGGAAAGCCCACCAAGAAGGCAGCAGAGAGGGCGGGGTCAGGAGAAGCACCGCCATGCTGTCCCCATCACCACGGATGCTGACAGACACCATCGCTGCTGCTGAAACTGGAAGAGGAAGGTGTGAGCAGTAAGACGGCACTGATGGCCTCAAAGTCCCAACATCCCAGTGGGAAAGCTGGCGGGCTGCTCACCCCACCAAGCCACCTACACCAGCACCCAGTGACTGCACCAAGGAGCACCACAGGACACGCTGGCCAGATGTGACCAGGCCTGAACTACACCAGCACCAGCGTCCTGGTTCAGACCACTGGCCCGTGGTTCTGCAGAGACTTTGGTACTGTCTGAGCGCACGCGACACGCTGACCTCCAGGAGCCAAGGGGTCCCTGCCTGCAACTTCTCCTCCAGGTCCAGGAAAAAGAGACAGACATACGGCACAATGTTCACCTTCGGGACTCTGGGTGAGCGTCCACAGGAAATCTTTGTGCTTTTGCAACTTTTCTGGGTCTGAAATTATGTGACACCGAAGTGCTAACAACAACAATCACGTTCTGCAGAGCTTCTAACCGATGCAGGAGCAAAACCTGCGACAACAGGACAAAGCGCGGGGGTCAAGAGGATAAAGGGTTACAAGGACTCTGTGCTGTTTGGGGAAGCTCAGTGGAGCCAGATTGTAATAAACCACAGAGACCCGTTGTGGCCTCAAAGGTAGCTAATTAGAAAATAATGCGGGCTTCCCTGGTGGCGCAGTGGTTGGGAGTCCGCCTGCCAGTGCAGGGGACACAGGGTCAAGCCCTGGGCCGGGAAGATCCCACATGCCGCAGAGCAACCAAGCCCGTGCGCCACAACTACTGAGCCTGTGCTCTAGAGCCCACGAGCCACAACTACTGAGCCCGTGCGCCACAACTACTGAAGCCTGTGTGCCTAGAGCCCGTGCTCCGCAACAAGAGAAGCCACCACAATGAGAAGCCCGCACACCGCAACAAAGAGTAGCCCCCGCTCGCCACAACCAGAGAAAGCACACGCGCAGCAACGAAGGCCCAACACGGCCAAAAATAAATAAATAAAATGTAAATTAATTTTTTTAGAAATTCTTAAAAAAATAAATAAAATTATACATTCTTGATTTTTGGCTCTTCCATGTACATCTGAGAATCAAGATTATGAAATCTAACAAGAAATCTTATGGCAACTTCGAGAAAAAGGACACGATTTTTGGATTCATTTGGAGAGGGTATGGCATCTCTACAATATTGAGACTTCCCATCCATGGTACATTTTCTATTTACTTGAGACTATCCTTAATTTCAAGAAAGTGCTATTCACTTTCTTTCCTCCCGGAGGTCACAGCTGCCCGGCCCTGCAAAGCAGCAAGACCTGCCACTCCCACAGCTGCCGGGGGTCTGCTTCCCCCAGGACTGAGGGACCAGGCACACGCCCCAGCCCCACCATCTGCTCCCCACTCTCTCCTTCCCTCCTGTCACCACGGCAGCCCCTGCACTTGCACTTGATTCCTTGGGGCAGGCTGAAGACAGCCTCCAGAGGGGGCTCACCACCCCCTCTTGCATCCGGGCTGGGGGTGGTGCTCTGAAGGACAGTCAGTGACAAAAGGGACGCTGCGCCCCCAGGGTCTGGCCCTGGCCACGACTGGCCGCTTCCCTCAACGTAAGAAGCTCAACTACCTCAAGGCCGCCTGCCACGAAAACCAAGCCAGCCACGTGGAGAGAAAGGGGAGAGACATGCCCTTCAAGTCACCCAGACAAGACCCAGACCTCACAGAGCAGAGGCCAGGCGTCCCCACGGTCCCTGCTGTGCCATCCAAGCTCCCGGCCGCCCACAGGTGTGTGCCACCCTGGTGACAGTGCCGTCTGAAGCTCCAGGGCAGGCTGTCCCGCAGCAGTGCCTAGGCTGATCCCCAACACGCTCACCCACCCGAGGACTCCACCCGAGGACTCCACCCCAGCCCGCACTCCATCTCCGGCTGCCACACACTCCACTCTCTGGTGTAAGAGTTGGCAAACTTTCCTATGAAGGGCCGGGGAGCAAGTATCTGACTCAGGCTTTGCAGCTGCATCTGGTCTGTCAAGGATCTTCTGTGGAATTGTTTACAGCCCTTCAGAGGCGTGCAAGCTCCCTTGGATCTTGGTGGGCTGAGAGTGGGCTGTGCCGGGGGCCCCGCACAGGCGGCTCCTTCCCTTCGGAGCAAAATGTGCCGTCTCACTCCCCTTAAAAAATCCTGCCCTTCCTACCAGTTCCTGCTCCATTTCTTCTCCTCCCTTTGCGCAAACCTCTCCCAGGGAGCTGTCTCGGTCCACTGGTACTGGCCCTCCTCCTGCACCAGGCTCTTGGCCTCACTGGCCCGCACCCCTGCCTGCCACCAGACTTCCTCGTCGGGGTCACCAGGGGCCTCCAGGCCTCAGGACCCACCTGAGGCTCAGAAACATGGCACCCAGCATCAGGTCCCCAAACGCTGCCCTCCCTCGACCGCCAGAACACTCTCTGGCTTGGCTGCCACCTCCCTGGCCATGCGGCTCCCGACTCGTCCACGGCTTCTTCTCTTCTTCCTACCCCCTGATGCTGGGGCGCCCCAGGGGCCATCTTTGGGGTGATCGCAACCTGCTGCTACCACGTCTAAACACCACCCACAGGCTGCAGACCCCGCCTCCAGCTCCAGCCCCCAACCCCTCCTGGACATCGCCTCCGGCTGTGGAGTGAGCACCTCGAAGTGCCGGTGGTGGCCCCAGCAGCTCCCTGCGCTGGGAGGTCCACGTGGCCCTGACCACTTCTAGATCAGGTTACAAAAGACAAGCGGCTTCCAACCCGGGGGGCCGAGTCGTCCTGGGTGGGGCTGTGTGTGGTGAGCAGCCCTGTGGAGAGGCCGCACGGTGAGGAACCGACGACTCGAAAGAAAGCAGAAACCACAACCCCAGTGGGTCCTTCAGAGGACGGCGACCCCAGCCGAAGTCTCACTGCAGCCTCAAGAGACCCTGTCGGGGCCACTCCCGGCTTCCCGACCCGAGATCCCGTGAGGCAGTGCCCGCTGTTTCACGCTGCTGAGCTTTGGGGCACCTTGTGATGCAGCAACAAGTAACTCCTACGATGTCCAAAATGAGCTCCTGACCCCAGTGCCCACGCCCTCCCCGCAGCCTTCTCCCTTCTCAGGTGCCGGCAACTCTGCACTGCAGGTGCTCAGATCGCAATTCCGACCCAGGCAAAGCCTCGACCCTGAAGAGCCTCGGCATCGCGCTGGGCTCCTCTCCCCTGCCCACCGCACATCCCCACATCCGTCCGTCCTGACCCAAGCGCCTCCTGCCACCTCTAGCACCCGCTGCTCCTCCGCACAGCGGCCACAGCGACCCTGGGAGACACCGTCCGGTCAGCTCGCTCCTCTGCCCAAACCTTAATTCCCCATCTGCCTCAAGTCACCACTCAGTTCCCACAATGGCCCAGAAGGCTGCGGTGCCAATGCCCCAACCCCGGCCCGTCACCCCTCTGACCCTCTGCTCTCACCAGCTCACTCCTCCCTCCCTCTCCGCCGCTGGGCTGGTCCCGGAACACATGCCCCTACTGCCCTGGGACCTTCGGCTCTGCCTGGAAGCTCTTCTCCCCACACCATCCCCCTCGCCCACTCAAATCTCACCTGCCCAAGGAGGGGAGCTTTAGACCACGCCTGGCTCCATCTCATCCTGTTGGTGGGCGCAGGCACTTTCGCCTCCAGCATGTGACGTGCTGGCAGCGTGTGGTCCGCCCCCCCAACCAGAACCAGAGCGCCACCACGGCGGCGGCGGTGCTCTGAGGCAGCGCTCACCAACCCCTCCCAAGATGCTGTGAACCCATTTGTAAAACACGTAACAATGTAAAAACTTCCAGTCTGTCTCTGAAAGTTGACTGAAAACCAGTCTCAGATTTAGTAAGCAAAGGTCCTCGTGTTCAGTGCGGAACCATATATATTTATTTGCAAAACTTCTTTTTCAGTTTTGATTGAAATGTTGACAAAAGCCAAACACTGACCTCAAAACTGCTGTATCGCAAAAGCTTAAACTAAGATTTTTTAACGACACGTATTCAGTCGCAAAGCTCTCACATCCTTCTATATTTTGCTTGCTTTGTCGCGTGTGAATTAGTACAGCAGTACACACGTTTAACACAAAACAAACACCCATGTCCTGAGGTAGGTGCCCAGGAAGGCGGCGTCCTCCTGGCTGCCCTCTGGCCCTGTCCACCTGCTGCACCGTGGACGACAACCCCTCCCACCCCACCTCCACTCTGCACCCCAGTACAACCCCTCACCCCCTCCCCACCCTCAATTACTTCTGGCCTGCGCACAGGCCTTCCTTCTGCCTGGAACCTACCCCCTCCCCATCCTTGCGCCTGGCTCTTACTCCCGGCTCCTACTCCCCCTTCAAGAACAGATGAGAAGCCGCCTCTGGCAAGAAGTCCCCCTGGACCAAACCTCACACCTCCGGCAACCAAAGTATCTCCTCTACTGATGGGTTCATCACACTTTACCGACCTCCGACCCACACCTACACCCAGCCTTGTTCTCTTTGCCAGGAAAGTTCTTCCCCCAACAAACTCCTACTCTGCCTAAAGGAGGCTCCTCTGATCACTCATTCTCTCCTCCATTTCCTCAGCTGCCCCTTCTGCAGGCTGCAGTGTGTCTACAGGTGTGTCCGCACGTGTGCATTTGGTCAGCGGGTGTCCTCCTGCCCCAAGTTTTTGCAGGTTTTGTTCACTACTGCATCGCTACCACCTAGCACACAGCAGGTGTTCATGTAATTTGCTAAAAAAAACGAAAGAGCAAATGAGACGCGCAGGGCAGGCCTCCGAGCCCGCCAGGAGTGGGAAAAGGTCGAGGAACGCGGCAGCGAAGAGAACAGGCTCTGGACACAACCAACCACGGGGCCCGTCTGTCCTGCCTCTGTCTCTACCGGGCACCCCTCGCCGCGTGGCGCTGCGGCTGGAGCGGGCCTACCTACCTCGGCGTCGCGGTTGAGGCGGTACACGTAGAGCTGCGAGGTCCCGGCCACCACGAGGTTGCGCTCGCTGTTGTTAAAAAAGTTGCAATACATCGAGAACTCGAGGCCGGTGGGCGGATGCGCCTGTTTGTATACGGCGTACATGGCACCGAGCCCGGGCTGCACAGGGCCGGAAGGCGACAGGATGAGCCGGGCCGCCGGCGCACGACCACAGGACCGCCCGCCCGCCGGCCGCCCACCTAGCAGTTGGAGCCGGGTGGCGGGGTACCCGTAAGGCAGTGAACACGGCCCGGCAGAGCCCGGAAGCCGCACGCCGAGATTCCGTGTTTCTGCGCTTGCGCAGCGCCGCCAAGGCGCAGCTGCCGCGGGGGCGACAGCGGCCCCTGGTGGTCTGGGGCGGCCTCGCGGCTCCGCCTCCGGAGCCCCGAAAACCGAGCTCTCTCGAGATCCAGGGTCCCACTGCGGGCGAACGCAGGAGCGTGTTGGAAGCCGGACGGGGGCTGAGGCGGCTCAGGGCCGCCGGCCAGGGCCCTGCCCGCCCCAGGACCCCAGAATGGGGTCACCGCTGAGGGTCTCGCCCGCAGAAAGAGGCGAGGTCTTAGGCGCCCTGCCGGGTGCCGAAGCTCAGCCAGGCGAGCCTCGCAGTGTGGAGGCCGGGAGGGCAGAGACCCCCGGACGTGAACACTCGCCAAATTACGCCCCGGCAGGTGCCGCTAGTGCGGCGGACGCCCGACTAGTCCAGGGAGAGCTTCCGGGAGATGCCGTGTCCCGTCCCTGCTCAGTGTTCCCCCGCAGAGCGACCCCTCCCGCCCCCACCAAAACACGCGCACTCACGGCGCACGGCCCTGACTGGCACTGGCGGTCGCGTAGCTGCTGGTGGTCCCGCCGGCCCCTCTACGAGCCCCTCCCCGCAGAACGGCACTTTTCGCGCCTCGTGCCCACTGCTCCCTCCCGAGGCCTGGCACAGTTGCCCACTTCAAGAGCCCTGGAGCCAGGACCATGCACAGCTAAGCAGTCCTCTCCTCACTTGGCAGGGACTCGCCCTAGGTACCCGCGAACAGGTCTGGGATTTAGAAACAGAATTTTTTTTTTTTTTTTTTGACCGCCCCGCGCGGCTTGCGGGATCTTAATCCCCCGACCAGGGATCAACCCGTGCCCCCTGCAGTGGGAGCGCGGAGTCCTAACCCCTGGACCGCCAGGGAATTCTCAAGAAACGGAATCTTGGGAAATAAAACAAGAAAGTATAGTCACACCCGAGAAAATGGCATAGAAATATGTGTTCATGTTGCATCCAGATCCGCTCACTTGCTCATTTCAGCAACAAGGCTTCAAATCTGGACCCTTGAGCGGTGGACAAAGGGGTCACTTGGATGCCTGGGCAGGTGTGTGACCCCTAAGTCACAGCAAACCCCTTTAAAAGTCATAACAAAACTGAACCCTGAAAAGAGGGGTGGGCTGGGGCAGAGCTTACCCTGGGCAGGAGAGAACACACGGAGCCCATTTCTCTAGGAGCCCTGCGCCCTTTCCTAGAATTCCTGCGACGTGTAACTGTGTCACCCGAGCCTTTGTGGGGAGCCTACCTCCCAGACTTGCTATTTTATATAATGTATTTATATATATTTGTGGATGTGATAGAAGTCTTGGGGGAGTGGGGGCCAGCTGCTACTCTCCCCACTCAAGCCCCTTCTTGCTGTAGCAAAATAAGCCCCCTCTTCCCCTTTTCCCTTCAGGCCTTCTATTAATACATAGCCCCCTGGCAGGCTGGTTTAAGGCAGTCTGAGTATTGGGGTCAGGTACCAATGAAGAATCACGACTTATCTCGCTCCCTTGTAAACCATTATTTGAGTTTTCGTCCTAGTGCAATTACTTTATCCCTCGATTTTTGAGAAACTGGTCCTTTTGTCATTTGTCATGTTTCCCTCCCTCCAAATCTTGATCTGGGAATAGCAGAGATATGTCCCCCGCCACACCCCCCACCCCTGCCCAACATAAAAGTGGTACCCGTTTGTCTCCATACAGAGCAGGGGCTTCTGCTTCTGTTCTGGTCTTGACCCCAGAGACTTGCCTTCCTCTGGCTGACCATTTTTTAAATAATCTGAATTTACACTCAAGAGATATTCAGCCTGTCAGCTCCCCTTTTAAAAAATCAAAGATATGCTTTCATCTCAGTGAGAGCATGTCTCCAAGCAAAGGCTCCTCTATTCCGGTCATCCTGAACCAGGTGGGTGACTGTTTCAGAGGTTTTCTCTTTTGCCCAAACTCCACCTAATAAAGTTCTGATAGCATGAAAAAAAAAAAAAAAGTCATAACAAAAACTGTAGCCAGAGCCACCCTGAGGATGTACTAGAGGAGGGAGCAGGGGCAGAGCTGGGGCTGTGGCCAGAACACTTAACTCTCCTCGTCCAAGTCAGATGGGCATAGTCATGGCACCCACAGCGCAGGGCACCTGTGATGGATAAACAGGTCAGTGGCCACAGAGCCCTCAGACTCGAGCCTGGCATGTGGCAAGTGCCCTGACACAGGAATGAGAGTTTGTTTGTGGGAGAGAGGTGGTCGGTGCAGAGAGAGGCAGGGATGCTGAAGGAGCACAGTGCTGGGAGAGCAGCAGGGGGCGGGGCGCAGCTCCATTCCAGGCGGACAGGAGGAGAAGGGGGGCAGAGGGACTGGGAGGTTGTGGGGCTGCCAGCAGGAAAGGAGATGTGGGCCTGCCTGGTGGACGTACTTCTTCAATGGGAAATTTAAGGAGGCTGTCAGTGGAAGTGGGGGCTCAAAGTTGCTCGAGAGGGACGGTGATGGGCTGGAGGATGGTGCAAGGCTGGGGGGTGGGAGGGGTGATGGGGCGGCCAGTACAAGAAGCCAGTAGAAGCTCACATAACAGATTCTTCCCTAGAGACTTCAGAGGAGCACAGCCTGCTGACCCCTTGATTTCAGACTTCTGCCTCCAGAACTCTGAGAAAATAAATTTCTGACGTCCTAAGGCACCCAGTGTGTGGTGGGCTGTGCTACAGCCCTAGGAAACTACCACGAGGGGACTCTGTGGATGGACACTTCTGCTGAGGACAGTGGAGCAGAATAGTAGAGGCCTGGGCCTCACTGAGGGTTGCCACACACTCTGGTCTGATTATCTCCAGGCCCATTTTTCATGAGAGAGAAACAAGCCCTCATCTGTGTAAGTGCTGCTGCTTGTTTTGTTTTTTCTGCTACAAGCAAACAAATTTGATTCCTGATTGGACCCCAGGTCCTACCTGCGGCCCACAGACCCTGGCCGATTTCTCTGGCTTTGCTTCCCATGCATTACAGATGAGGGGACTGAGGCTGGCTACTTGGAGGTCCCTGAGCTCAGCTATCCTGGCTCCTCATCAGGCACCAGGCACTGCTGTGGGGAGAGATACTGCCCCACCTGTCGACCTTTCTTGGTGGGAGACCCTTCCCTCCCAGCGAGGTGAGCAGGCTGGGCTCCAAGGACAAGGGTGTCTTTATTGAAGATGGGTGCCGGGGCTCTCCGGGTGGCTGCGGTTTTTAAGGGCTGAGATAGTGCAGGGCCAGGAGCCAGAGTCAAGGGCCGAGACTGGGGCAGAGGCTATCAGAGGGTGATATTATCCTCATACAGCGACAACAGCAGCAGGACGGTCCAGCCGCCCAGCAGGCCCACGTTGTGCAGCAGGAAGAGGAGCCAGGGCCGCCGGTCCCGCACGTTCAGCATGGCCGGGAGCTGAGGAGGAGGTGGGCCCTGGGTCAGAAGTGAGCTCAGAGTTCCTGCTCAGCTCCCGCCCACGGCAGTCCCCTCCTGCACTCCGCGCTGACCATGTCGCAGAGCGCCACGTAGAGGAAGAGGCCAGTTGCTACCGCCAGGATCCAGGTCTCGCCGTCTTCGCCGACGCGTACAGCGAGCGCCACGTAGAGGCCGATGAAGGCCGTGAGCCCCGAGGCCAAGTTCAGCAGCAGCGCCCGGCGCACCGACAGCCCCGCGTGCAGCAGGGCCGCGAAGTCCCCTGGGGCGGGCGGGGCGGGGTCAGGCCTAGAGCCCCGCCCACCCGACGGCCCGCCCACCCCCGACAGACCTCGCCTCGCTCCGATAGTCCCTCCCAACTGTCCCGCCAACCAACCAACCGCACCCCAGGCAGGCCCCGCCCACTACGGGCAGGCCCCGCCCCCGCCCCGTTGGAACCTCTCGCGGCTCACCCAGCTCGTGCGGCACCTCGTGGCAGAACACGGCCAGCGAGGTGGCCAGCCCCGTCTTCCAGGAGGACGAGAAGGCGGCGCCCACGGCCAGACCGTCGGCGAAGTTGTGCACGGCGTCTCCCAGCGTGATCACGTAGGGCAGCAGTCTCAGCTCTGAGGGCGCGGCCGGCGTGGGTGGGCATCTGCCTCGCACCTCCTCGCCCCCGCCCACCCCGCGCCTGTGCCGCGCACCGAACCCCTGGCACCCAATGCTTCCGGGGCCTCCCTCAGGGCTCACCTGGGTTCATCCTCCGGGGCTCCGGGCTCAGCAGTTCGGGGCTCTCCTCCGCCACCTGTTGGGGGGGTGGGATGCGGTCCGCGTAGATGAGCCTCTGGGCCGGGAGGAGAGGAGGGGCTCGCGGAGCTAGGTCCTCGGCTCAGGCCAAGGGCAGAAGCCTTGGCGTGGGGGCTGGGAGTGCAGACAGGGCTCCGCGTGGGGTAGGGACGTCCGGCCAGAGCCAGCTTACCAGGTCTGCGCGCGAGCCCTCGTGGGGCTGCTTGGGAGGCCGGAGATCGCTCGGCGCTAGCTGCAGGGACACGCCATGGCTGTGGCCGCCGTGACTGTGTCCGTGGCTGCAGGGCCCGTCCTTTCGGTCCTGCGGGGACAGCGGCTCAGGGTCCACCACGCCAACCCCCCTCCTCCCCATACCGCGTCCAGCCCCCATGCACCTGACCTCCGGGTCCAGGGGTAGCAAGAGGTTGAAGAGGCTCTCGAACAGGAAGAAGGCATAGAGACCACCCAGCACAGCTAGGAGGCGCCAGGTGGGCTGCAAGCCAAGGCCTTCGCCATCATGTGAGTGCAGCCCCAGCACCTGGGTGGGCAGAGGGCACTGGGCCAGTTGCCCCAGGGCCTCCTCCCCCCAGACAAGGAGATAGGGGTTAGGGGTCAGGGAAGGGTCCCAGGAGGGTGTGCCTGGAAGGAAGGCTGGGTAGGGGAGTCCCTGGTGGGGGAGGGAGGGTCCTGGTGGGCAGGGGGCCAACCTGAGGCGTCAAGTGCAGAAGCGCGTCGCCTGTGAGCGCGCCTACAGCCATGCTCAGGAAGGTCTGGATGATGTAGTGGGTAGCAGTGCTGCATTTGGCACAGGTGAGGAGCGAGAGCCCGAAAATGGAGCTGAGGCAGATGAGCAGCGTAGCCAGTGAGCCATATAGGTACCCTGGTGGGGGGGGGGGGACACAGTGAGAGCCTCCCTCTCAGCCTCAGCCCCCCACCCCTGCTTCCCAGGGAAGGGTGTCCAGGTGGGGTCCAGGAGTGAGCAAGACCCGCCAGGGCTGCTCACGCTAGCCCTCCGGCCTCAAAACTCCATCCTCTTCCCTTTCAGGCCCCCATATTCCCTGCTACCCCTCTACGCCAATGGCTCTTTCTCCTGCCAGCCCTGGCCCAGCTCTCCCCACCCCTCCCAAACCCAGCGGCCACTTCCTCCTCCCTTTTCGGTCCCACCTCCATGCTGCCAGCCCCCTGGGCACAGCCAGGCACAGCTGGGGAGGTGGGCACTCACTCTCCACCTGGCTGAGCTGGTCCTGGGTGGGCTGCTCAGGCTGGGGGCTGCAGGCCCCACTCAGTTGCTGCTGGAGCAGGGCAGGGCTCAGTTGGGCCCAGGCCTCTGGTGTCACCCCAGCCTGCTCAGACAGCCCATACACAGCCATCACATCTCCAGCACTCAGGCATACCTGGGGGGTGACAGGCCTGGGGGTCAGGGACCTGAGCAGACTAGTGGGACCCCACCTCTCTCCAGGACTAGGGCGCATGGGCTGCTCACTGTGTCCCACATGCTGGAGCTGCTGTTGGGGGTGGCAAGGGGCACAGGACCCTGGCGGTTGGCCCCCTCTCCCAGATGACCGTGGTCACTGTGGTCACCATGGGTCTCGGTCGCTCCGCCCACCCCCAGGCGCTGCATCAAGGCCTCCAGCTCTGGCAGGGAGGACAGAGTGACAAAGTTTGTGTGGGCTCCAGCCCTGCGCTCCCCAGGGGCACCGATGCTGGGATTCAGGGCACTCCCTGCCCAGTGGCCCAGCTCAGGCCTCACCATCCAGTGTGATGTTGGGGTTCTCGCTGCTGTGCTGCCGGAACACGAAGTCCACGAAGTACTGAGGGGTCGGCAGGGCTCGGAAGCAGGACCCGTTCCTGACGTGGTCCAGCAGGGCAGCCAGCACAGGGCCGGGGCTGCCGGGAGACCCCACCCCCGCCGCTTCTTCCAACAGCTGAGGCAGGTCTACACAGGCCTGGGGAGGAGCTGGACCTCAGCCTCACTGGCAACGTGGACTTCCTGGCCTCTAGCTCTGCCATTGCCCCTGGTGCCCCCTGGACTCCAGTGACCCTGGACCAGCCTCCTAGGAGCACCACTTCTTCCTGTTCACGTAAGACCTGGGCTGGGCCCCTCCCCTGCTTGGGGCCCCTCCCTGGTACCACAGGCCTCCCCCTTCCTGGCCCAGCGGGTCCAGGCCCCCACCTTCCCCACAGCGTTCCTCCCTGTAGCCCCAGGAGCTTTCTCAGACCCCGTCCAGGGTCAGGGCCCCTCCTGGGGCCCCTGCAGCCCTGCCCGACTCAGTGGTGAGCGTCCATTTGTGATTCCCCCGGCCCAGACTCCCCAAAGTGCCCAGAAAGGCGTCGAGGCCCAACCCCCTAAGGGGTCCCCGTCCCCTCAATCCCTCTTGGCTCCTCCTCACCCACCGCCCCCCCGGCCAGCCCGCCCGAGCCCCCACCTCCGCAGAAGTGGGCCGGCCAGCAGCCTGGGCCTGAATCTTCTGCAGCAGCCGGGTCAGGCCTGGGGTCAGGGCCTCAGGGCTCTCGAGCAGGGCCAGGAGCTGGTCAGCGCGGGAGGCCCAGCGGCCAGCCCGGACATCCGCACAGGTGCCCTCCGGGTTGCTGAGGTAGAGGGCGGCAGCAGCACTGAGGCGGGCGATGTGCCTGGGCTCCAGGGCTGGACCGGAGCGGAGCCCTGGCTTCTCAGGCCTGCCCAGGGCCAGGGCGTCTTCCACAGACAGGCACTGTGGGCAGAGACAGGTGGGCAGGGGCCAGGTATCTGTGGCCCAGGAGCCGCCCCCTTCCCTGCGGGGGCCTCACACAAGGACCACCGTCCTCTCCATCCCTCTCACAGCGATACCCCTCCATCACCTGCTCACTCACATACTCTCCCCACCATCCCCCCCAATGACAGGACTGTGCGTGCACGCGCGTGTACACACACACACACACACACACACAGGGGTCCCGCCACCTCAGGGTGATTTCTTCCTGGAACCACTGCCACTTTGCTGGCCTGGGGGCTGACGGGGTGGGGGTGGGGCAGCCCTGGGGTCCCGGAGCCGCGGGTCCCTGCACGCCACCGCCCCACCAACAGGGAGGGCAGGAGGGTCTGAATGCGGAGTGGGGGAAGGTGGGCTCGGGCCTGCAGGCAGGGCCCAGGCGCCAGGCCACTGCACTCGGCCCGCCTCCTGGAGTTTGCCCGAGCCCTTTGCCGCCGGCCCTCGGGGTGGAGCGGCGGGCTGGGGCTGGGGCCGGGGGACCCGTCGGGTGGGGCCGTTACCTTTCCACACGGCCCGTCGGCACAGTGCACACGGGCCGCTAGTGTATTTAACAGGCTGCCCAGCGCCGTGCGGTCCAGAACACCCTGGCCTGAGGACAGCAGGGTCAGCAGACGGGCAGGTGGGGTCGCCGTCCCGGTCAACGCCAGCGTGGCCAGCAAGGCCAGCAGCAGCCCTGGCTTGGGCCCGGCCGGGCCAACCAAGCTGCGGCCCCCAGGTGCTCTGAGTTCCAGGGAGGCCATGGTCACCTGGGTGGTTGTGGGCCGCATGGGCTGCCTGGTGCCAGACTCGGGCTGGGCTGGGACCCGCCCGCCCCGGCGAGGCTCTCCAGGCATTTCCTGCAGGGCCCTGTGATTGGCTGCTGGAGGTGTCGCAGGTTAACCATTCCAGGTCCTCCCTGAGCGAGGTGCTGCTGCCCGCAGGGGTCGAGCCCGGGCTGGGCCCACTGAGCTGTGGCCCCAGGCCACCCCCTCTGCTCCCGAAAGGATCTTGTTACCGAATGCAAGTCTGTGTGCCCGACGCACAGTGAGGCCAAACAAACCGAAACGTCCGAGTCTGGAGCAGAGAAGGGTTTACTGGGGGGCCGAGCAAGGAGAATGGGTGGCTCGTGCTTAAAAACCCTGAACTCCCCGATGGTTTCTGGGGAGTCTTTAATCGGCAAACTTTGGGGTGAGGGCAGCAGGGCATGTGACTTTCTCCTGAGTGGTTGGTGGGGAGGTGGCGGCGGTGCTGTGGGGTCCCAGCTGGTAGTCGCCATCCTGCACCTGGGTGGGGGCCTTCGTTCTGGCAGAAGAGCTCCAAGGGGAGCCAGGACCTTGCCCCAAGGCTGTAGTTTCTTGACTGCCCCTCCTTTGTTTCCGCATCCCCTCCCTTCCCTGATTAGCAACGGTTTGAACCTGCCCTTTGGAACTCAGGGAAGGTCTTAGGGGGCTGAATGAAGCCCATTTCCTACAAACAAGAAACGGGGGACAAGGGAAGGATTTGTACTCAGGAGGCCCCCCCGGGTCCTGCTCAGTTTCAATCCCCCCCTTTTTTTTGGTGCTCCTCAGTCTTGAGGAATAGGTGTCGGACAAGACAGGGAATAATGTTTGCATAGACAGGCTATGCAGGAACTTGGCAGAGGAACTCGGTTTTAGGGGAACTCCGTTTCAGTGTGGGTGTTGCTTCCCAGGGCCCTGTCTCTGAGAGCTGCCCTCAAGCCAAGGGGTCCTGGCGCAGAGGTTCCAAGACACCACCGCAGGCCCGGTCCCCACATCCCACCTGAAAGCCCCCATACGGCCCCGCCCCACTCCCCTCCCTGCAGCATCCCCGGCAGGGCCCGCCCCCTGGCTCAGGCAGCTTAGACACCCCCAGAGCCTTCGAGGGCCTCGCTGGGGGTGGGGTCCTGAGCTGCAATGGAATTCTGTGTTGAAATTCTTGCGGGCTGGAATCCGAGGGAATTGAGATAAGGTGCTGGCTGAGTCATGTGCCCCTCTCCAAACCCTCCAGGGAAAACTCCCCAGGAAATGGCCAAAGCCCCACACAAACAAGAGCAAAAAGGAGGCTGGGCCCTCTGCCCATCCCCCCTGGCTCACCAGCCAGTGAGGGGCTCCTGGGCCCTGAGGGCAGCAGGAAGCAGGAAGTGGGCGCTAGGCTCCGGGAGAGGGGTTAGAACTGTGGCTCCCAGCCCTGCCCCTCCCTGCTGGCTCCCGCTCCGGCCTTTGAACTTCTAGGCCTCATCTCTGCCTAGTTGGCAGTCTGGGGAAAGGGGCAGACCCCAGGGAGCTAGCCAACACCCCAGTCTCAGGGCAGCCTTGCCTTCTAGAGGGAGTGTGTGGGTGGCCCCTTCCACACCTGGTTGGACCGACTGCTGACCCTGACCCTGTCCCTAGGGGGCGTGGTTGGGGTGGGGGAGGAGAGGCTCCAGGGGACCTGGGAGCTCAGGCCCCAGGACTCTGTCCCCATCATACTGTGCCACCCAGGGCAGGGCCTCAGGCTGAGGACGGTGTCCTGGGCCCGAGTTTAGGTGTAGTTCCTGCTCTCCCACCCACACACGTGCTGGATGGCACTGCAGTGTGACCTCGGTGGGTCCTAAGGGGGTATCAGGCAAGGGGAGGGGATGGGAAGAGTCTGCCAGGGGTTCAGATGACTCCTGGACCCCTGAGTCAATGAGGAGGGAAGCTGGAAAGATTTGGGCTACCCCCCCACCCCAGTTGTTGGGCCCAAACTAGCCTTTTTCCTACCCCCCCTTGTCAGGGCCGGGGGCTGGTGGGAGCTGAGCCTGGGACCAAGCTGCTGCCTCAGGTCATCCACTGCTCAAGGCCTGGTTAGCTTCAGGGAAAAGGTCTCAGCCCAGCCGTTTAGGTCCCCTGGTGAAGGCCTGTCACACAGCTGGCATGCCCTCGGGCCTCAGCACCCCTCTGTGTGGGCCCACGTTTCCCTGCTTCATGTCCCCCCAACCACTTACCCATGCCCTCCCTTCCTAGCCCAGAGCAGCCAGAGCGTGTCACCAACTCCCCTGCACATCTGCCTGTCCCCCGCCAGCGCTGGGCTTATCCCCAGGCCCCTCCTGCATCAGGCCATCATCCAGCAAGCGCCAGACACCCACATTCATTGCAGGATATTCACAGAAGCCCAAGATGGAAGCAGCCCAAGGGCCCATCAGTGGCTGAACAGATAAACAAAATATGGTCTAGACATACCACGGAATATTATTCAGACATGAAAAAGGAAATCCTGTCTCATGCTAAAACATGGATGAACCTTGAGAGCATTATGCTAAGCGAAATAAGCCAGTCACAAAAGAACAAATTCTGTATGATTCCATTCATACTTCCGAGGTTTTGGGGGTCGCCAGAATCCAGGGGTAGAAGGCAGAATGGTTGGTGCCAGGGGCTGGGCGGGATAGGGAGCTGTTTAACGGGGACAGTTTTAGTTTAGGAAGATGAGAAGGGTCCTGGAGACAGGTGGTGGCAATGAATGCACGACGTGGTTAATGCACCTAATGCCGCTGAACTTAGAAATGTGTCAGGTGGCCAACTTTATGTTTTACATATTTCATCGCAATAAAAAATCAAAAATAATTAATAAAAAATTAAAATAGACCCCAACAACCCTCCCTGGCCCTTTGCCCCCTCAGCTCCCTGGACAGCAGGTCGTGGGGACTCAGGCACTGGTGGCCTCTCCCAGGCTCCACTGAAGCCTCACCCCAGCCCATACTGTTGTCAGAGTCACCGAGAGCCCCGCGGGCCAGACTCGGCAGGGCTCTTCCTCGGCTTGGTCTGCCCTGGAGCTCACTGTCCTCCACACCTGGGCCTCTGGTCTCCTCCCCGGGCCCCGGTCACCCCTTCTTCAGCTCCGGCATTGATGCAGCGCCAGTCCTGCGCCTCGGGTAGAATTCCTGGCACCCATGATAGCGTGCCTTCACCCCTGACACCAGCCTTCACCCTCGTCTCTGGAACCCCACCCTCTGGTGTGCAGCCTCGCACCTGACAGCTCCGCTTGACCATCTGAGAGCCAAGGCCAGCTCCGCCTGTGCACACAGGGCCCCTCCTCCCCAGGCGTCCACATTTCAGTCGGAGCTCCTCCACCCCTCCAGGTGCTCAGGCTCAAGCCTGGGTGCAACCCCGGAGTTCTCATTCCACCGCTG
Source organism: Eschrichtius robustus (assembly GCF_028021215.1). Taxonomy (NCBI): domain Eukaryota; kingdom Metazoa; phylum Chordata; class Mammalia; order Artiodactyla; family Eschrichtiidae; genus Eschrichtius; species Eschrichtius robustus. The sequence goes on from NC_090840.1 coordinate 86,472,701, forward strand.
CATCCAGCAAAGACCGTGGGCGCCACACACAGCACGGTCCACACCCAGAACCTGACGGTCTCTCCCCCTCACTTGCTGACTCTGCTCTTCCCTCCTAACACCCAAGGGAAATGAGGGCCTCTGCTCTTTGAGTCCCTCACTGGCACCTGGGGCTCCTGGGTACAACCCCAAGTCCTCACCCGCCTTCCAGCCCTGTTTCCCACCCGGCTCCCCACACCCTTCCTCCTTCCCCAGGGAGCCCTGCTCACTTCTCCTGGACCTGCTGTTCAACGCTGAGAGCTGTTCCTGACCACCCCATACGCAATGGCACCTCCTCATTGGCAGCCTTGGACCTCCTCCATCACCACTCGAAATACCACACACTTTATTTGCTTGCCTCTAGAAGCCAGATACAAAGCAGCACCACTAAGAGAGAGAAAATGCTACAATGAAACTCTGGCATGTCCCTTATCCCAACGCCACAGCTGCTAAAACTGGAACCAACCCACCTTGGAACCCAGAGCCCTGGTCTCTGGTTTGCTGCTTGCTGTCTGCCCCAGAGGATGAGGACGCGGACGTGAACACTGTGGGGCCAGGCAGCTTCCAGCACTGACGGCACAAGGCCTTGGAGCAGGCGTGGTGAACACTAGTAAAGGATCTGGCGTTGCTTCCCCACCAGGCTTTGGGCAAGGCCAGCTCTGGGGCTCCCATGGCATCTGCCGGCTGGGCCTTGCTCCCGGGTGAGGGACACCCTTGGCGGCAGGCAGAAGGACAAGCTGTGCTATTGTGAGCTATCAACCGGGGCTCCTGTGAGCTACCGCACAAGGATGGGCCCTGCTGCAAAGGTGTCAGGCTCTGCGCCAACCTGGCCAGCTGGGCTGCCACGCTGCCTAAAGATCTCAGCTGAGGGGTGGGGGAAGGTGTGGCAGGCAGATGCAAGCCTACCTGGCCTGGGGGGAGGCACACCCCTGCTGGCTTGCCAGGCGGTGCCCACCAGGGAAGCCGCTGCCTCTAAAGTGCCACTGAGGCTCTTCCCTGATGAATGGGCTGCGTGCTCCCGAGGCCCAGAGGGCAGACAAACAGGCAGGGTGGGCCTGGGGGGGGGGCGGGGGCTCCCACAGCAGCAGGGAGGTCAGAAAGCATCTTTATTGGGGGAGCGGGCTCCAGGCCACTGTGCACGGCAAAACGTGTGCTGACGTCGGGGGAAACGGGACCATGGCAGAAGGTGGGGGTAGGGAGGCTGGGCTCAGGCGTGCAGGAAGCGGTTGAAGGCGTTGTAGGCTGACTCCAGGTCGAAGAGCATCTGGCGCACCTGGGAGTCGTCCAGCTCGTCTGAGGCTGACATGCCGCTCAAGGTCTGCAGCCTGTGGGGCACAGAGCACAGAGCTGGGCTGGGGCGGGGGTGTGGGGCTACGGGGCTGGGACGGACGGGGCGGCTCAGCAGGTGACACACTCACCACTGGCTGACCGTCTGGCGGCCCTCGAAGTCAGGGGGCAGGTGGCTCATGCGGTGCATGGTCTCCATCAGCTCCCGCAGGTCGGGCTGGATCTGCAGAAACACCACCCGCTGGGACACCGACCCCGCTTCCCCTGCCCCCACCCCCGACCGCCCGGGAGCCGCACCTCGTCCATGGCCCGGATCTCCAGGCGCAGCTTGTCCATGACTGTGATGAAGAGCTGGCGGCAATTGTGTGTGTGAGACGACGTGGGCCCCCGGCAAAGACCCCCGCCAGCCTGGTCCTCTGCAGGGTTGGGCCCGGGGCAGCACCAGCCGGCCCTCGCCCTCCTCAGCCTCGGCCGTGGGGTCACGTGGGCCCTAACCCTGACCCTGCACCTCAGGAGCTGTCAGTGGGTGGGAGCCCTGGGCACATCCCACGTGGGCCTTGGGATGGGAGGGGCCTCAGGGGGTTTCCCGGAAGCTGCCCAGGAGGACTGCCCCCCCCACCCCCCTCCAGCTACTCTGTGCACCGCGGGGCTGTGGGCACGTGGCCCTCCCGCCTCCGCACCGAGACGACGTCGGCAATGCAGCGATTCAGGTTGCCCTTGTCGTCCTTGATGGTGATGGGCCGGTCCTCCTTGATCCTCTCCATGGCAAGCGGGCAGTCCAGCTGAGGGAGGGCACACGGTGCTGGGCCTCACGGGGCAGCCCAGCCCCAGCCCAATGGCCCCCATGCCCACGCCCGCCCCGGCCCCTCAGGGTGGAGGGGCCGCTCACTCACTCGGAACTTGCGGCAGAATTCATCGATGGAGCTGACCTCTGACCCCTGCACCTGCCGGAAGGCAGCTTTGTACTGGACCAGGAGCCGGGAGCAGGCCGCAGTGTACCTGGGGGGAAGGGTCAGGCTGCCGCCCTCAGCGCCAGGCCAGTGCCGCCTGGCACATCCTGCTTATCCTCAGCCCTTCCAGACAAGTGGCAGCTCGCACGGAGGGCTGGGTGAAGGGCCAGGGACTGGCCATCGAGGGCCGAGCCTTCCCACTTGGTTTATACAAAAAAAGAACTCTGGAAGGTGGCAGGAGGTGGCAATGGCCAAAATACGGCTCCCACACGGACCTGGCCTGGACTGTGCAGCCTGGCCCCCAGCCCAGCACCAGGCAGAGGCCCAGCGAGACCCCTCGTGCCCGCTCCTCGGGCCGTGTTGGCTGTGCCTCCACGTCGACAGCTCGTGGTCCTATGGGGGAGGGGCTGCTGCACCGAACAAAGGCCCCACGTACCTCCTGGCTGCCAGGCCTGGTCAGCGGCACCCCACAGACTGACTGCCTGTGCCACCCTGCTCGCCTTCTATGCCTTTGCACTGATGAGGCCCCAGGTAGCAAAGCTGGGGCAGAATCCTGAAGCCAGGCCACTGGGCTCCCCTCTCCCCAGAATGCTGGGCTACTGCCGCCAGGACGTCCCTGCCTGAGATGGCATCAAGGCCACCAGCACCCAGGGGACCCTCCTTGCGCTGGGTGGGCCTCAGACCCCCGCCCTTGCTCCTTACTGAGCACCCCAGCCCTGGAGGGCAGAAACAAGCTTCCAAGTATGGGTCGGTGGTGCAGGGAAGCGGGCTCTCACTCGTTGGGGCTGACGCAGTCCTTGATGTATGCCTTCTCCAGGGCCTGCATCGTCTTCACAACTGCAAACAGCTCCGCCATGTTGTCATACCTGAGGGGGCGCCTCCTTCAGCCGCGGCCGCCAAGGCAGGGAAGCCAGGGTCCCGGAGCCTAGGGTGCCAGTCCTACCCCAGGTGCCGCCGAGGCAGAGCTCCGTGTCTGGCTGCCCCTCTCACCCCACCCCTGGCAGAGGCTTCTTGGGACCCGTTTCCCTGGGCCGACCCCATGTCCTTCTGACCCTCACTATGGGGGAGGCAGGCAGCCTGGGTGCTGGACTCACTTCTCCCGCTCACGGGCATTCTTGTACAGCTTCACTTCCTGTTAGGGAGACAGGGCAGAGGGTCGGCCAGCAGCGCCACAGTGGCTGCGGGGCCCCGGTGAGGACCACGCGGACAGAGACTATTGGCCAACGCCGCCAGGCGGGTGCCCGCCACTCACCTCATACAGCTCCGGCTTGTTTCCAGGGGCTGCGACAGAACAGGCAGATAGCTGGCAGGCTGCTTACGAAGGTCACCCTGGCAAGCTTGTCCACCGCCCTGGCCCAGCCCCATCTCAGCACCCCTCCCAAGGCCTCCTCCGGGCTATGTCCCAAAGGGAGCTGGGGGAATTTCAATCTCGGCATCCCCATCAGTTAGTTTGTGGGGTGACCTGAGCAGAGGACATGCCTCTGGGTCCAGGGGGCTGCACGCCAGGGCTGGTCCTCCATTCCACCTGTTTCTGGGCTACCTTGCTTACGATGCAGTGATGGGCACACACGTTTGTCACACGCTTTGTAATCTATTCCCTGGCTTGGGGATTGTGGGATACCCAAGACCCCCTGAGGTTCCAGCCACACTAAAGCTGTCATCTCTGTGCCCAGCTGACCCCACCTGGAGGAGGTCTCTGGGCCCCTGGCCACTACCTGAGGTCTTGCGGGGGCGGACACTTACAGACCTCCCAAATGCTCCGGCCACCACTCCCATCAGCCTCTGCCGCAGAGGCTGAAAGCCTAGGCCCTCTGGGTCCCTGGGCCCAGCTTGGGCCACACTCACCTCCCATGCCAGGAGTGGCTGGGATCCCGTGAAACATCCTGCAGGCTCAGGTGGCCACGGTACAGAGACCTAGGGAGCAGAGCCAGTGCTGACGCAAAGGTGACCCCCTAACACCCCTGAGGGCTGGGCCTCATGAAGAGCTTCCCCATCCTCAGCAATGAACACACAGGGTGCTGTGCACCGTGCTGGGAACACCAAGCCACCCTGGAGGCTGCTGGCAGGAAGCAGGTGCAGGTGAGCATCTCAGGAGTGAGCGAGGGCGGGAAGGCAGAGGGGGGGTGGGGGAGGGGTGCCCTGGAGCATGGAGTGAGCAAGGGGGGGATGGCAGAGGGGGTGGGTGGGGGAGGGGTGCCCTGGAGCATGGAGTGAGCAAGGGCGGGATGGCGGGGGGGGGGGGGGGGGTGGGGGAGGGGTGCCCTGGAGCATGGTCAGGGCAGGTTGCTCTGAGTCAGGTGGCCAGGAGAAGAAGGGGCTGCAACTATCAGATGAATGACCTGGGTGAACGTTTGGGCAGAGAGAACAGCACATAACGATAGCACGTATAATGTGAGGTCTTTACGCAAGAATGAATTTAGAAAAAGAGACAAGCGTGGGGGGGGCGGGGGGGACAGTGAGCTTTCTGAGTGAGGGGCGTCCTAGGGGGTGAGGGGCGTCCTAGGGATGAGGACAGAGAGACAGGGGGATCAAAGGGCACAGATCTCACAGGCCAGGAGAAGGAGTCTGGGTTTATCCTGGCACAGCCAGAGGGAACTACTGGAAGACTGAAGAAAGTCCTCCCGGCTCCAGGTGGGCGGCGGGCTGAGCCGACCGTGGAAGCAGGATCGCTTGCCCACTCCGGAAGTTGATGCGGTGACTGGGGCCATGTCCTGACGTGCTTTGGAGATGGAACCACCAGACCCAATGGAGAATTTGAAAAGGGGTAAAAATTAAAAAGGACTCAAGAATGACACCCTTATTTCTGGACCAGTGGCACCACGACAGTGAGGTGAACTGAGATGGAGAAAGTGAACAAAGTAGGTGTGGAGGGGCAGGCGAGTGTGCAGGAAAGCGCTGCGGTTGATCTGTTGGCTTTGAGAGGCTCCGCAGACATCCGAGGAAGCTGCTGAGGCGGCTGGAGATCAGGGGAGAGGCCGGGGCTGGCAGGGCTGAGCCAGTGGCAATGAGGGGATGGATGGCGTCCCACAGGAGATGGCTAAGGGCGAACCAAGGTAGAAAGGAAAGCAGCCCACGTTGAGCCCCGGGCACCCCGGCGTGCGGAGGCTGGGCAGAGGGAAGGCGGGATCAGGGCTGGGAAAGGCCAAGGTTGTACAAGTTAAGCAGCAGGGGAGCGGGGGCGGGGCCGAGAAGGCCGACGCAATTACGAGAGCCCGCGGGGGTGGGGTGGGGACACGGATACCACTGAGCCACCCTCCAGCCGCATCAGAGAGGAGGCGCAACGGAGAGAAGGAATAAACGGATCGTCTGTGGCTCTACAGCGGGATTCCACGCAGCCACGAAAACGGACGTCCGCGGCCAGAAGCGAATACTCGGCTGAACCTCACCAACCTGCCCCGACCCAGAACGGCGAGCTTCTAGAGAAAGCCCAATGAGCGCGGTGGACGATCGGGCGGGCCGGGTGCGGGGCGCATAGGCCGCGGGAACCTTCGGGCCCGGCGGTCTGAGCGCCGCGCTCGGAGGCGCCAGTCCCGGGGAAACGGCTCTAGAGCCCTGGGGGGAGCCAGGAGAGCCGGGCACCGGGAGAGGGGACCACAAGACGGAGAGCGAGGAGGAGCACGGGCGCGGAGTGCCCTCCGCGGCACAGCGACACCCCCGGGCCTCAGCCAGGGCCGCCTTTCCCGCCCGCCCCCGGCCTGGAGTACCTGGGAGGCCTCGCGGATCCCGGAAATGGCGCGGGGGCGGAGCGCTCCCTGACGTCTTCGCTTGTGCGCGGGCCCCGATGTATGCGCCTGCGCGCGGGGCCGGTCCGCCTGGGCTTCTGGCTACTTCCCCGCAACCCCGCGCTGAGGCCGGGGCGGGCCGGGGGTAACACTCTGCGGGTCTGATCCAGCCATGCCTGATAGGAACCGGAAGAGGTAACGAAGGGAGAAGGCTTTGCCTTCACCTGTAGGGCCTCTAAATGGCCGGGTCTGTCCTGGAAACTGTGCCCCACAGGGTTAACAGAAATTGATAACAGAAATCCTTGAGCTTGTCTTTACAGCTTCTTAAAAACTCCTCCATAAACAACAAGGACCTACTGTACCGCACAGGGAACTATATTCGGTATCTTTTAATAACCTATAATGGACAAGAATCTGAAAAACAACATATATACAAAACATATACAAAACTGAGCTGAATTGCCTTGCTGTACACTTGAAACTAACACAACATTGCAAATTAAGTGTACTTCAATGAAAAAAAACCCTCCGCTTGTAACCTGCCTTCACTGACCAAGCTCGCCTTTAATTGTTGATACAAAAACGTGCATGTCCTGAAAAATAAGATGTTTGCTCTGAGTTGTTTTCCAGGAACTTGGAGTCACCTGTGTCCAGTCTGAGCTCAAGCCAGTTAAGACTGGTTGGGACCACCAACCCTAAAACTGGGCCTGCACAGGTGTCCAGTGAATGACCTTTTGACATCAGAGGGCCCAAGCCCCCACCCTCAGATCATGTGCCATTTTTTAACATGGGTCCCATGAGGAAGCAGGTAATTCAGACACACCTCTGCAGAACACAGATTGTCACCTTTTTCCTACCTCCAATCTCCTTTCCCCATGCCTAAGATCACTCTGCCTTTTTTTTTTCTTTCCTTTTTGGCCACGCAGCTTGTAGGATCTTAGTTCCCCGAACATGGAACCAGGCCCAGGCTGTCGGCAGTGAAAGTGTTGGAGTCCTAATCACTGGACTGCCAAGGAATTCCCCCAACCTGCTTCTTCATCCCGTAAATACCCTACGCCCCTACTTTGGGGAAGCCAGTCTGAGATCCGTCCTCCTGTCCCCTCACTTGGCTGCCTGTGCATAAACCCTCTCCGCTGGTTGTGGCTCACTGCTTATTGGGCAGGGAGGCCTCATTCCAGAGCGCTCTGACAGCACAGTGAACCCCTCCGAAGGCCACAGCAAGGAGGGAGGCAGCAGCAGCGGCTTCCTTTATTAGAGGCTTGGGTGGGTGGGGAGGGCGGGGCATGGCTCAGCCAGTCAGAGGTGCCTGAAGAAGAGCTTGGGTCCCCGGTCCAGGGTGCATGCTTTGGGGCCCAGCTGGGTGGGCAGCAGCTGATGCAGGGCATCCCGGTCCTCAGCAGAGAGACGTCTGCTGCACAGCTGCAGCTCCTGCAGCTGCACCGTTAAGTCGTCCCAGAGGCGCAGGCCCAGGGGGCCCTGGACAGCACAGCCTGCAGAGGGAAGGCAGGAGTAGGCCTCAGGCTATGGCCGGGGGCCCGCGGGAACCAGTGGTGTTCGTAGAGGGGGGCCCTGTGGGGCTTTTCTCTTTACCACTTCCTCTGAGGCCCCAAGGGCTGCAGCGAGGGGCATGAGCAAAGGCCAGCAGAGGCCCGATAATTCTCTAGGAAGGAGTGTGCTCTCCCAGGCCTAGTGTGCCCAGGACTGTGGACTCCCTTCCCAGCCAGTGGTCGGGCACGAGGGAGGTCGGCTAAAGTAAACACCGCATTCACATCTGTGCCTCTGCCGTTGTCTGACGATGCCTGGGTCTCTCCCTCCATAAAATGGACCCAGTGGGCTACCTGTGAGTCTCAAGACACTGAGCTACAAGGCTCAATCCTCAGAGAGACCAGAGAATACCCAGCAGGCTCATGACCCCAGGGAGCTTGGTGAGAGGGTGCAGGTGCCAAGAAGCCAGGTGTGTGGGGAGCAGCCCCTCAGCTGAGCGCAGGTCTCCTACCAGCCCACCTTCAGGGGGCCCTTCCTGGAGGAGCCAGCCTGGCCCTGTGGGCCCGTGGGCGAGGAGCAGGAAGAACCCCGGGGTCCCCTGTGTGTAGACCCACTCCCAGCCCTTGTTCTTCTAGAGGGCAAAGCCTGGTCTGTCCTGCCCTGGGCCCCAGCAGGATGTGCCAGGCTGCTGGGTGGCCAGTTCACCAAATGCACCTCCCTGGGGTCCTTCTCAAGACAGCTCTGGTAGGGTCCTGCACCGGGGCGTGGCCAGAGAAACCAGCTAAGTCAGGCCATCGGCCTGGACGGTAGGGTCAGGGCAGCCTTGGCCAGGAAGCGGGAGGGTCTCTCAGAGGCAGGTATTGCCACCCTAGCCCGACGTCCCTCCCTCTGGACAACAGGAACAAGAAAGTCCCTGTGGCAGTGGGTCCCCCAGCCATGGTCTCGAGGGTCAGGCTGACCAGGCCAGAGGCAGAGACCCACGGTCCTCCCGCCCTACGGTTTGAGGAGCGAGGCTCACACCTGCTTCCAGTCACAATGGTCACCGTCCTCTGCTGTGGCAACCCCAAGGGGCCCAGCCCACCCTTGCGGTCTGGCTGGTGGCAGTGACGGCCCCTTCAGAGGAGGCACCTGGGCCTAAGGCAGGTCCTCGAGGAGGAAGCTGGGTCACCAGCTCCGGTGTGGCAGGTATAGCCACCATACCCAGAGCTCACCTGACAGGCCGAGGAAGCTGAGGCCTTGGGGCCGCCCTTGGAGGGCAGACAGGAGCTCCTCCAGGCCAGCACAGCTGATCTTGGGGTTGGCAGACAGGTCCAGCGAGGCCAGCGAGGGGCAGAGAGGCAGACATCTGAGACAGGGAAGAAGCCCGAGGGTCGGCTTCCATCACGAGGGGAAGCTACCCCAGGTGACCCCAAGGCTCGGGGAGCTGCAGGCCAGGCCCACAGGCTTTGCCCCCAGCCGGGCACGGTTGCCTCACACTCCCGCGAGCCAGCTGAGGCCGGAGGGCCACAGAAGCAGTGGCCCTTGCCTGGGCTGCTGGACAAAGGGTGACAGGAGAGGACACACCAGAGGGAAAGAGTCTCGAGAGCTGTGGGAGCATGAAGAGAGACACGAGGGCCAGCCAGGAGGCAGGCTAGTGGCTGGCGGCCAGGTCTCGGGGCACGCCGGGGCAAGGAGCCCCAGCTTCCCCGGGCTCCTGGGCCCTGAGATCAGAACCCCTGCAGGATGGTGGTGGCACAAGCTGGCTGGCATTACCTGCTCAGATCTCTCACGGCCTCATCGCCCAGGTGGTTTGCCGACAGGCCCAGGTGCTCCAGGGCGCAGCCTTCCTAGACAGCGGAGGCCCAAGGGGAGCTGGCCTGAGTGGGAGACCTGCCCTCCCTGCCTCCCTGGATCCCAGGTGTCCTTCCGCCTCCCTGGATCCCAGGTGTCCTTCCTGCTGGCCAGGAATTCACGGCCTGAGGCAGGCAGGCCCACAGAAAGCTTTCCCCGCCTCTGTTTTTTCCAAACGTGCAAGCCTCTTCCCAGCACCACCCGCCAATCCTGGGTGGCCCAAGGTGCCTCTGGCTTAGTGTCCCTCCTTGACCGCATACCTTGGTCAGGTAGCTGACCACGGGCTCCATGAGGCCTGGGTCACTCTTGCTGGCGGCCACAGAGCCCAGCTCCAGGCGCAGGAGGGTGTGGGCTGGCAGGCTCCGCAGGGCCTGGGCCAGGGCAGAGGTGCCCAGGCCGTTGTAAGACAGGGACAGTGTCTTCAGGCACTTGGCGCCTATACCAAGGGCCAGAGCCTCTGTCAGCCCCGCGTGCTGCCGCCGCCCCCAGCCCTGCCGCACAGTCCTGGGCCCAGAACCCTCGTGACCCTCGGGAAGCCGTCCTCGTCCCTGAGGTTTGGTGTGCAGGGAAACTGGGGTGGCTCTGGCCCAGTGTCTCCCAGTGGGGAGGGGGAAGAACTGGACTCCTGAGCCCAGCTTCTTCCCACCATTTCTGGGTCCTCTACCTGCCCCTACTGACAACAGGATGGCCCCAGGTGACCCGAGACAGGCCCTAGGCTGGGACACCCACATGTGGTGTGGTGGGGCAGGGCAGGGAGCACTCCATCTGCCACCCCAGTCCCAGACCCCTCCTCCCGTGCCGCTGTGCTCATAGCTCTGTGGAAAGCCCCCCAGAGGACCCCAGTTTCCAGCTTCTCAGCGCTGGGACGGCGGGTCTCTGCAGCCCCAGTGGGCTCGTGGCGGAATCGCCTCCGGCAAACAGGATGCTCAGACCTGGTGAGAGCCGTGGGGCTGGGGCTCTGGCCTGCAGCGTAGCTGGGACTGGGGCTGCGTCCTGAGGGGGCCACCCAGGCCAGGCAAGCACCCGGCGTCCCTCTGAGCCCAGACAGGTCCAGCACCTGCACGTGCGCCTACGTGCTCCCGGAAGCCGGGCTCGTGCCCTAGCAGTCCTCGCGCTCGAGTGGGGCCAGGGAGTGGACGTGCCCGGCAGCTCACCTTGGAAGGCGCTGCCCAGGGCCGCCTGGTGGTTCAGGAAGAAGCTGGGGCCAAAGCCACAGGCCTGGAGGTGCAGGGTGCTGAGCAAGGGGCAGGCCCGTAGGATGGAGGCCAGGGCTTGGCCACAGCCATCCCCGAGGGGGTTCATGCTTAAGTCCAGCTCTTCCAAGTTCTGTGGAGACATGGGTTCCCCAGAGGATCTGGTCTGGGCCACCCGGAGCTGGGTACCGGCCAGCACTCTCAGCCGCGCCTTCCCACCCAGGGATGGGCTAGATATGGACGTTCAGATGCTGCCCTGGTACTGGCCCACCGTTCCCCACGCCTCTACCTGCAAGGCGGACTGCCCCAGGAGGCCCGCAGCAAGCTGGCGCAGGCCTTCAGGGCCCAGGTGGTTGGAGGAGAGGTCGAGGAGGGTCAGGCCGGGCACGGTGTCCAGGGCGGCCAGCAGCTCGGCAACACATCCATCCCCCAGCCGGTTCCCGGCTAGGCGCAGCTCCCGGAGCGCCGAGTGCAGCTTCAGGGCCCGCAGCAGCGGCGTGAGCTGGGCCTGGCGCAGCGCCAGGGAGCAGGCGCTGAAGGCGGGGCCCGAGCCCTGACGCTCCGTCGCCTGCAGCACCTGCTGGTGCTCCCCTGGAGGGGGAGGAGGCGTCACGAGGACCACAGCCTGCCTGTCCTGCCCTGTGCGTCACGAGAGGCAAACCAGGCAGCCCCTCCTCGCCCACGAGCCCTGGCGCAGCCACCAGAGGCCTGTGGACCCCGTGGCCCAGGAGCCACGCCGCACAGACGGTGGGTGGTGCTCATCTACCTCCAGACGGGGCCAATCTCCCCCCCCCCACCCCACTACCTACACACAGGGCCACTAGGTAGGGGAGGAAAAGCCGAGAACAGGTGTGGCGGGAAGGGACCCTGGTGAACACTTGGGGTCCTGGGAGTCGAGGCCCGCAGACCTGGGAGTGGCACAGGCAGGTGGAGCCCGCACACCCAGCCCTCTGCCCAGGCCACCACCGCAGGGCCCCCTGGGCCCTTACCTTGCTCCAGGCTCTGGCAGGCCCGGCGGTAGCGGTCCGTCAGCGGGGGAAGGTCCCACGAAGTCACCTCAGCCAACACCTGGAAAGCACCAGCAGTGTGCAGACCCCGGCACCCAGTGCTGGAGAACACCCCGAGCTCAGGGCCCGGCCCTGCCACTCACCTCCTCATTGCTCTGCAGCACGTCGGAGATGGGGTCCTGTGGGGCCAGCAGGGCCCCCTCTTTCTGTAGGGACAGCCGAGGCAGCAGCCCAGAGGCCTGGTAGTAACGCTGGGCAGCCTGCTCAGCCAGCCAGGCCACGGAGTGGGTCTCCCTGCTGTGGCGACAGAGGGCGAGCTGAGTCCTGGACCTGGCCAGGTTCCTGCACACGCTGAGGAGAGGCCCCCGGGGTCCTGCCATCCCAGCTTGGCGTCCACAGCTCCCTCGTCTGGCTCCTTCCTCTCCCCCTGCCCCTACGTGTGACATGCCAGTGCCCCGTGCACACGTGCAGCACCTCCGGGCCGTTTCTAGGGACGCAGGGCCTCCCCGAGCCTGTGTCTGCCATCACCTCCCCCAGCTACCAGCCCCGCAGAGGTGGAGTATAAAACCAGATGGATTCTCAACGCACAGCCCACGCCATCTACAGCCATGAGGGCCCTCTGCTGCCCCTGCGCACCATCCCCCGGCCCAGAACCCGCAGAGGCGCAGAGGGAGCCAGGGGTTGGGAGAAGACAGGTGACACCTTACCTGTGTGGAACGGGGATGAGGAAAAGATTATTCTGAACACGAACTCGAACTCGGATGGGAGGGAGCAGAGCCTGACCCTAGCACGTGCGGGCAGGGAAGAACAGCCCGAGTCAGGAGAGACGGAGGCCCCCGCCCACTACCCCCAACCGCCCCGGCCTGGGCGGCAGCTCTGCTCCAGGCTTGCACACCCACCAGGGGCTGGCCTGCTGCAGGGTTTCCCCCAGTGGGCCCCAAGGCCCTGGGGACATCAGGGCTCCGCGCGGGCTCTGCGGCTGAGCTGCAGGTTGCATCTGCTCTGACCACTGCACTCCACCTCTTAAGACAGGACAGCCGGCTCTGCCTGGCCCGGGCCCGAGGCCTGATGGCACTCGCGTCACTGCCTGACCCCGAGGCACTGTGTCTGCTGCCACCCGCACTGCTCTGGGGGCGGGGCGGGTGGCTGCCCCGGTGACCGCGGGCCAGCGGCAAGTCCTCTTCCAGCCAGTCCCCGGCCAAGCACTCCTCTTTAGGCAGGAGCGCCGCCCCAGGGGTGGGGGCCTCGCCGGGGCCTCGAGGGGGGCTGGGGCCCAGGCGGCAGCTCTGGGCACTGCCCGCACTGCCGACGGCCGCCCGGGAGGCTGCCCAGCCGGCGCTCGCTGTGGCTGCCTCCCCGTCACTGGCAGGGCTGGGCATCCGGGCCGTGGCGGGCAGTGATGGGCCAGAGTGCCGGAGCCTCTTCTGGGTTGGCTGGGGTGGGCCTGGGTTGTCCTCCCCCTCCGAGCTGCTACTGCTGGCCAGCTTGTGCCTGCTCCTCCAGGGCCTGGCCGCAGCTGGCACCGCCAGCCCCTGGGAGACCCTGGCACTGGCCTGACAGGCTTCTGGGGGTCCTGGGCTGGGACTTGAGGGAGGAGAGGTCTCAGGGTCAAAAAGATGGTTACGTGGGAGGGTCGGGGGAGCCAGGGAGCTGTGGGGAGCTGCGGAGAGATCGAATCTATTGTGAGGCAGTGCCCGGCACCATCCCCGCCGCCCAGGGCCCCGGGGACTCTCAGGCTGGGGAGCGCGGTGTCCCTAGGGGCAGAGGAGGTCCCCGCGTGCCTTGGCCCGAAGAGGCCGCCTGAAGCAGCGTCTCCATGGCAGCAGCCTTCTCTCGCGTCTCGCCATCCAGATCCTTGCAGTACAGCTTCACCCACCACTGCAGCGTCTCCAGCGGGCTGCGGCCCTGTGGGGTACCCAGCTGAGCAGGGCTGGCAGCAGCAGTACCACCAACTGCGCGCGGCCCACTCCTGCCTGGCCTGCGTCTCTGCTCACCTTCCTGGTTCGGAGGGTGACCGACGCTCCTCGCTCAATGAGCAGCTGGGCCACCTCAAAGTGGCCACAGTTGAGGGCGTCGTGCAGGGGAGTGATACCCTCACAGCCTTGGCCACCCGGGTCATCCACCGCGGCCCCATGGTCCAGCAGGAAACGGACAATGTCTGTGGACAGGGGGTATGAGCCACCTCCCGGGCCCTTCCTTGGAAGGGACCCTTTCCCTCTCCCTGTCGTATGCTAGCACCCCCCGGTCCCACACTCACCCAGATGCCCGTAGTTGCAGGCCTCGTGCAGGGGTGTCCAACCACAGTAGTCCCGAGGGTTCAGGGGGTGGCCCTGTGACAAAGAACGGGAAGGAGCCTGGCCCCGAGTACCCCACAGCCTGGCCTTGCCCTGGGGCTCTGAAGCCTGAGGAGGGCCCCCGGGGCCCACCCCCGAGCCTGGCCCTGGCCCAGGTCACACCAGAGTGAGGGAGACACTCCCCACCACAAGTACAGAGTCCCCAGCGCTGGCTCCGGCCCCTGCGCCCTGCCCTGGCCCCTGGGGAGACAGTACCCCAGCGAGAGCCCCTGCTATGGCCGCAGGGTGACGGGGGTGGGGTGGGGCAGCGTGCCCACCTGCCTCACGAGGTCCTGGACGCGGCCCAGCTGGCCCTCTATGCAGGCTCGGTGCAGCAGGGTCTCCCCGACGTCGTTGCGCCGGTTCCACTGTGGGCACAGTCGCCCCGTGGGGGCGTAGGCGTGAGGGGACAGGGCAGCACTGGCGCGCAGAGGAGGGCACCACACCCGCTCAGCCACCGTCCTCACCTTGCTCACCCTCCGCTGGCCCAGGCAGCCCCGAAGCTCCTCCTCCTCCTCCAACCGCTGGGACCCGTCAGCTTCATCCTCTGGAACGGAACCAGGCACGCCAGCCCAGGTGAGCCTAGCCCCCTGCCCCGAGCTCTCCTGCGCCCAGGAGACGGCCCTGTGGGTCAGCCTCCCCCGCGCCAGACCTCTGCCGTCTCTTTCCTGGCAAGCATCCTTGTCGGGCCAAGTCAGGCCCAGGGTGGACACAGCTCATCCCTGGAGCCCAGGCGTCCTCCGCCTGCATGAGTCCCGGTGCCTCTGCCTTCTGCCCCGCCTGCTCTCAGCCCAACCCCGCTCCTCGCCCCTGCTCCCTCCTGCACCTCTGGCCCTTCCTGGCACCTCCTTCTCCTCTGTGGGTAACTGCCTATGGAGAGCAGCGCCTGAAGTTCTCCTTTTGGGTGCTCTCTCCCCGCCCCTCCTGTGGACCCTCCTCCACACCTATATACGAGCCACGCCCAGCTCGGCACCCGCCTAAGGCAAGGCTGAAACTTCCCGGAGATTCTGGAGGCCCCTCGAGTTCAAAACTGAAGCCACTCCGGGACCGTGCAGCCAGGAGCCAGCTGACTCCTGAAGCCCACCCACTGGCCCGCTGCCTAAGCCGGCTTCCGCCACAGCTCACCCTCACGGCTGCCCCACGGAGCTGAGCACGCTGGCCTCAGGGGAACCTGTGCGGGCCCTTGAGGGTCTCGGGACCCGCTTGGCTCCTCTGCCCGCTTGTGGTGCGTTTCCCCAGGTCTGCCCCGAGCCACCTCCCCTGCAGACGCCTGCCAGCTTCCCGGCACCGGCTGTGCCCGGCTCCCTGCACCCACCCCCTCCTCCACCCTCCTCCACCCGTCTCACC
This sequence comes from Eschrichtius robustus, assembly GCF_028021215.1. Taxonomy (NCBI): domain Eukaryota; kingdom Metazoa; phylum Chordata; class Mammalia; order Artiodactyla; family Eschrichtiidae; genus Eschrichtius; species Eschrichtius robustus. Next base: position 86,487,873 of record NC_090840.1, read on the forward strand.
TGCGCCAGCTGCCCACCCCGTGCTGGGCTGTTCCCTCCCATCGTGAGCCTGTGAGCAGGACCCACCGGCCCCGGCCCCGGCCCCGCACAGGCATCAGGGAGGGAACGCCGGGGCCGCCGGCACAGCGTCCAAGCCTCACCGCTCTCTGAGAGCTCCACCTCGATGGCCTCCAGGGCGGCGGCGTCCCCCTCGTCTTCCTCGTCTTCCTCGTCCCCCTCCTCCTCCTCACCTTCAGCCGGCCTCAGCTCCTGCAGCCTGGCTTCAGTGCCAGGGGCCTCCTGAGGCTGCAGCCTCAGCTGCACCGCGTGGAGGTGCCGTAAGACCTGCCTCTGAGGAGCAGGGGACACCCAGCTCAGGGCCAGAGCAGAGACAGGGACGGGGGACAGGGGGACAGACAGGCTGCGGGGAAGTTGTATGTGGGGATCCCAGCATGGGCGGGCGGGCAGGTGGGCGGGCTCCCACACCTGCAGCCGCGGCTGCTGAGCTTGCTGGGCACAGCTGAGAGCCTTCTGGAAGCACGGCGCCAGCACCTCGTAGGTGTCACCGGCGTCCTCGCGGGACAGCGCGATGTTCAACCAGGTCTTGCCCTCCTGGAGGAGGAGGCATGAACTCAGTGGCGGCTGCCCCCGCACCCAGCTGGCCCCGGCTCCCCATGGCTGCCCACACGAGACAGGAGGACGACAGCCCTCCCGTGCCCACCCCCGAGGGCAGCAGTCCTGGGACAGAGCCCCGGGCAGGGCAGGGCGCCGTGACCCCTCACCTCCAGGGCGCTGCCGTCCCGCAGCCTCAGCTCCTCTTCATAGTGGCGCACGGCCTGGCGGTGCTCCTTCATGTCCCCCAGGGTGGCAGCCAGGGACACGTGGATGACGGCCAGCTCAGGCCCCGGCCTGTTTAGCAGCTCCGCGAACTGCAGCTGGGAAAGCGGCAACAGCGAGGCCAGGGTTGCGCCACACCCCGCAGCCCACAGCCCCGGTGCCCTCACCCCCACCCCAGCCCGGGCACGCACCTGCTTCTGGTAGGCCGCAGCGGCCTTGGGGAAGTCGCCCGCCTTGGAGAACAGGTCCCCCAGCTGCTCGCAGATGCCCACGGCGCCCCGCGGGTCGCTCTCCTCAGCCTCCTCCAGCTCCTGCTGCAGGCGGACCACCGCCAGCACTGCCAGAAAGAGCCTGGTGCAGGGGCGGCACAGCCTGGGGCCTGACCCCGTGCCCTTAAGCAGCCAGCCACCTGCCAGAGCCTCCGCTCACCCCCTGGTAAGGGGGGTGGTAGGAGGAACTACTTCGTGGGGTCGCAGCAAGAGTAGAAGAACCAACTAACAAGTCAGGGCAGGGGCTGGTCCGCAGCATGGGGTGGGGCCCTGCTGACCGCCACTTATCAGTCCTGCTAGGCCACACGCACCGTCCACGCTCCCACCCCGTTAGGCGGGGCAGCTTTTCTCTCGAGTTTGCCAACGAAGCCGGCTGGTGCATAGACACTAGCCTCCTGACCACCCTGGGTGACACTCTGTGCGTAGCTCAGAGAAAAATGAGGCCCCTCCCAACAAGAAGTGGGGGGAGACGGGTGCCTTACTGACGCTGCCACCTCCCAAAGGACACACGCCCAGGCCTCCTCTGCTGAAGGACAGGAGCCCTCCCTACCCCTTCTCAGGGAGTTCAGCTCCCCCATCCCCTCCTAGGCTCACCATACTTGAGGGTCCGGCAGACCAGTGCCTTCTGCAAAGGCTTCTGGGAACCAAGCCGATAGGCCTTCTTCAAGGCTCTCTTGGCGGCCAAAAAATCCCCTAGGTCTTGGAGGACCTGGAGGGCAAGGGAAGGTGAGGCCCGCACGCTCCTGAAGGCCCAAGCCCACCCGGGAGCAGGGCCCGGAGCCACTGAGAAGCAGCACCTGCGAGAGGAGCAGGCAGCACTCGCTCTCCAGGGAGCCCTGCTTCAGGATGCGCGCGCACTTCCGCGCCCCCTCCAGGCAGCGCATGGCCTGAGAGTGCTGCCCCCGCCGCCAGTGGATGGCGCCCAGGTTGTAGCGGGCGCGAAACAGGTCCTCGTACAGGTGGTTCTGCCTGTGGGTGGGGACAGGAGCTCAGTGCCCGGGGCACTGCCGCTTAGGGCCAGCACGGCAAGCACCCACCGGTGCCACTTAGGGTTCCGGCCCCCACAGAGCCAAGGCTGCCCCTCTGCTAACAGGAAACTGACTGGGCGGAGGGGTGAGGTCAGCCCGGCTGCCCTCTCGGGAGGACCCTGGGAGCAGCCCAGGCCCCAGCCGCTCCCTCCTGGGGCTGAGCGGGGCCTTACTCGGCAAGGAAGATGCTCTTGGTGAAGTAGGCGTGGCACAGCGCCGCCTGCTGCAGGCTGTCGCAGGTGAGGCCCACGTTGAGGTAAAGTCGGGTCCTCATCTCACTCAGCTCTCGCTTGGCCAGTGAGCCTGGAAGATGCCCCTCCAGACACTCAGTGCCCTACCCCCACTTGGGGTCTCCAGCCCTGGGCCCTGGCCAGCCTCTCCTGGACCCCTCCTCCCGCCTCTCACTGTAGGTGCCAGGGGTCCTGCTGCAGGTAGAGCGGAGTGAGAAAGAGCAAAGGCAGCCGGACCCGAGATCGTGAGGAGCACAGGCTCTGCGGGGCGGTGGGGGGGAGGCGGCTGGGGGAGGGCTGCTGCTTCCGAGAACCGATCTCAACCTCACAAAGGGAGGGCCCAGGCAGGTGGACCCACCACACGGGCAGGGCAGGCAACGGGGCTGTAGCCTCTTCTCCCTGCAGAGCTCAGGAGGCAGAAGGCGGGGAGGGCCAGTCTCCAAGGGCAGTTACCCTGCAGCTTCTCGTCCACGATAGCCAGGCTTTTCTCGAAGGCTCCCTGTGCCTGCAGCAAGGCATCCTGTGACTGGTGGTGGTCATAGACGTCCAGGTGGGTGCGGCCAATGGTGGCCCAGGCCCTCTGCTGCTCAACATGGTTGGACAAGGAACATGCCAGCTCCAGGTAGCGGTGTTGGTGCTGGAGCACAGAAGAATGGCCACTGTGAGCCAACCCCACGTCAAGCAAACCCCATGTGTCCCCCAAGCCCCCACAGAGCAGGCCAAAGCCAGGCTGCAACACCCCATTTTCTCTATGCCAAGGACTACCTGTGGAGGCGGTGGCACCACACTCGGACCAGCCAAAGTCACTGGGGGAGAGACACTGACCGGTAGTTAGCTGGGCGGTGGCAGCCCCAGAAGCCGGGGCCAGGGCAGTTCTGTGTGGACAGAGGGCCTGGACCCCCACTGTGGCACACCCACCTAAGGACCAGGCTACCAGGGCCCGGTGCAGGGCTCTCTGAAGGTGAGGCCCCATCGCAGCGTGTCCCCCTCTCCCCTCCAGCCAGAGGCCTGGACGGCAGAGACTGGGCCTCCCTTCTCGGAAACGGACCCCCGGGAGATGAGAGCCCAGGAGAGCTGGGTGTGGCCAGCGTGGGGGTCCACGTCGCGGCCTCCTCCCACCTGCAGGGCAGCCGAGTAGTCCTCCATCTCCGCCAGCCTCTCTCCGATCTTGCGGTGGGCCACGGCGCAGCCCAGGGGGTCGTCGGCCGTCTCCAGAAGCTGCAGCTCTTGCTGGTGCTCTCGCAGGGCCTCCGCGTAGCAGCCTGGGCGGGAGGGGCAGGCTTCAGTCTGGCCGGGCAGTGGGCCAGGGACCGCGAGGGCCAGTGGGGCAGCGGCCGGTCGGCACTCAGGAAAGGCCCCGCCCGCCCGCCCCCCGGGTCCTCCCGGCTCCCCGCTCCCAGGCCCGGACACCACCCCACGCACCATGGCTGGCCAGGAGCTCCCCCAGCTGGTGGCAGACGGCTGCCTCCTCCCGCAGCTGCCCGCTCCTCTGGGCCTTAGCCTTGGCCTTGCTCAACCCTGCAGAAAGAAGGACGAGGCGTGGGTGCTGAGCCTCTCCGCCCGGGAGGGCCAGGCCCGCCCCCGGCCCCCGCGTTCGGATGCTAGTCCCTGAACTCACGGCGAAGCTCGCGGTCCAAGCTCATACTCCGGTCGCCGTGCCGGGGGTTCCGGACTTCCCGCGCTCTAGCGCCGCCACGGCAGCCCCACCCCCAGGCCCAGCGCGCAGGCCCAGTCCTGGCGCGGAGTGTCCCGGGAAGTGTAGTCCACCCGCCCGACGCATCCTGGTAGTTGTAGTAGGGCTGGCGCCGGGGCCGGAAGAGCGGCGGGCGCCTCCATGGACTCCTGGGTCTTCCCCTCGAGCTGAGCCCCCCCACCCCGCCCCGCCCCGCATCCCGCATCCCGCATCCCGCATCCCGCATCCCGCATCCCGCATCCGTCCTTGGGGTGGGGTCTCCTGGGCTCCCTCCGCGTGCTGCCGCATCCCGCACACAAGCAAACCTACCCACCCACGCTACTTGGCCTGAGGAACGGACTGCCCTCGCGTGGGAGAAGAGGAAGGCCTCGGAGACCACGGGCACTTGAGCACTCAGATTTGTGGGCATGATCAGAGGCGCCCCCGCAGAACCAGCGGATCAGCCTTGAACGCGCCACAGTCGTCACACGTGGGGACTCCGACCCCCATTGCTACCGGCGGGAGGGGGGTTGTGTGTTTCAAAAAGAACCGAGCGCGGTCCTGCTTCCTCAGTGTGCACGCCAGTTTTGTATTCCTGGAAAACTCAGCGTGCGCTCGTTAAAACTGCAAAACCGTCTTGTGCTGAGAGGTAAAGGGAGCAGGATCCGGGCTCGGAGCGCTGTGACCAACCTCTCAGCTGCAGAAGATCGGGGGTGTGGGGAGCCTGGGGACCTCTAAGTACCCGTCCTTTCCCCCAACCCCTGCCTCGAGAACCAAATACCTGCCGAGGACCAAATACCTGCTGGGCCTCGGGGCTCTCAGTCCCCACCCTGCCGCGCGGCCCTGGGCCCTAGGTGCCGGGGCTCGCGCCCCAAAGTCCCCAGAGGAGGCCCGGAAGGAGTGGGAGATGGGCAGTTTTATTTCCTATGGAAATGGAAACAGACCCAATGGGGTAAAATTCTCAGCCAGTGGGTAGGCAGCAAGGCCTACCCGGGAGGGAGCGATGTGGAGGGTGGCTGGTCCCCAGGTCCAGGGAAAGCTGCAGGGGTGAGGCTGAGGCTGAGCTGGAAGAGCAGCAGGAGGGCCTCCTCTTTGCCTCCTGAAGGGTGTGGTGCTCTCTCCCCCTCCCTCCAACGTGGGATCCCAGGAGACAGGACAGGAGGTCTTGAAACCAAGGTGGCTGCTTGGCAGGCAGGCTGGTGAGGTGCAAGGGGCACAGTGAGAAGCAGGGTGGGGATGGGGGAGCCAAGCCATGGAAACAGAGACTGTCTCAGCATAACGGGTGGGACGGCACCTCCCCCGAGACCCTCTCCCCCTCCAGCGCCAGCATTCACAGGACAGCCCAGGTCCTGGGGCCTGATCTCCCTTCAGAGAGGACCCAACTTCTCTAGCCTTGGCTTCCCCACTGATCAGACAAGAATGCGCATATGAGGATGCCAGCAAGAGCTGAAGGCCTGGGGTGGGGAGGCTGCAGGCTGGGGGCCAGCAGCTGACCCCTGGCTGGGAGGCTATCAGAGCCCAGGGAAGCCCATCCATGAGGCTGTCTTCTTGTAAGGAAATACAAACAACACTTGGTTTGGACCTTTTTCAAAACTGTAGTTACATACAGAAACATCCAAAGAGAACACAGATCACAAAAGCAACATAATATGTTAAGTCGTTTTCGACAGCGGTAAAAACACCTCTTCACTCCTCTCTTTAAAAAATTATTTTTATTATTTTTGTAAATGTCTCACTTCGGGCGTACTGAGAGATGTAGTGCTTAAAGGGAAGTGTGGGGGTGGGAGAAGGGAAGGGGGGCTGGCTCGACCTGTGCCCCCAGGCCTCCCCCAACCCTCGCCAGCTCAGGATGCCGAGGTGGACCGGGATCCTGGAGACAGACTGCTGGTGTCTTCTCCTTTCTTACAACAGGACTGGGACATCCTCCAGTAAACCAGTGACTCCCAGTGAGATGACACAAGGAAGTTTATGGCGCCAGCCTCCAGCGATGGCCAAGAGCGCACTGCAATGTCCCAGAAGTGCCCGGCTCCACCAGGCTGTAAGGCTCAGCTGCTGAGATGACTGTCACAGGGCAGGGCCGTGTTGGTGGATTAGCAGTCTTCTTGGGCCCTCCCAGACCCACACCCCTGCAGGGAGGGCCTTGCCTGCGTGCCAGCCCACTCCCACGCACTCACTTGGGCAGCTGGAACTCGAGGGCCATGTGCCCCCAGCCGTGTTCCAGCAGCTGAACTCTGACCCTGGTGCTGCAGAGCGCAGCCCCTCCTGTCCACCACCACCCCCCCCAACAGGTCTGCCAGCCCAGCCCCGGTGGTGTCCTCCTCCTGCCTGGCCCTCTGTGGCGGCCACACACCTTCACATGCCCCATCCAGGAGAGCTGCCGAGGGCCCGCCCCTCCGCTTCCTCAATCTCACACAGGCACCCAGACACACACGGACCAGGCAAACCCACCCCTGTCCTGGCCCCCCTCACAATATGGTCACTTTGGAATTGACAGAGAAGGTGTCCATCCCCAAGAGACCCAATAGGGTGACAGGAGACCAGGCCCGTGTTGACGTGAATGTCATCCTCTGCGCCTACAGGAAGGCAGGGGCAGCCCCTGAGGGCAGTGGGACAACACCAGGGTGTGCCTGGGTCAGATGCCCACAAGGATGGGCTGGGGCTGGGGTGGGGTCTTTCTTTGTGGAGGGCAAGCCAGGCTGAGTTGGCCTTGCAGGATGGGACCCCCGCCAGCCCCATGCCCTGGGTGGGGAACAGGGGCCCCGCCAGCCTGGGAGGGCTGCTTCGTCCACTAGGAACTGGCTGAGGCTCGAGCTGTACCCCATAGCTCCTTCACTCCCCTTCTCAGCTCCCCACCTCGAGGGCCAGGAGAGAAAGGAGCCCCCAGAGACAGGCCAGGGCGGCCCTGCCCACTGAGCCTGCAGGGCCCGGGCAATAGGGGGCCAGGCCGGCAGGGGCTGCTCTGAGCACGGGGGTGGGCCTGGCTGGGGGGCGAAGCAAACAGTTCTTTGGTATTGAAGCAACGAGAAACTATTGCAGAAGAGCCTTGTCTCCTAAGCAGGGGCCGGAGCTCTCCCTTTCCCAGTAGGTCCCAGGGTCCCGGGATCCCCAGGCAGGGCTCCTTCCCCCTGTGAGGCCTGCACTTGGGCCCGCTCACCGCAGCTCTGGGGCAGGACTGCAGGACCTCGGGGGGCCCACCTTCCTCGGGTGAGAAACCACACTGCCCAGCGCTGACTTCCATGCAGAGCCCTGGATGCAGGGCCAGCAGCTGGTCCCTGAGAGCAGCATGGGGGCAGCTGGACCACTCAGACCCTCACACAGCCAGGACTGCTCACCGCCGGCAGACCCCAGGACTCTCCTCACAGCCTGGGGACACTGAGTCCTTAAGGCTGACTACATAAGATAGATTCTCTCTTGCTCAATTTGCATAACTTGTAGAAGAGCCTGTAAAGGGTTTAATTTTTTCCCTGGGAAGAGACAGAAAATCACCCTGCATTCCAAAACGTCTGCTGAGCCCTGGTGGCCAAGTCCTGCCTCCCTGGAGCGGCTGGGGGTGGGATGTGCTGGAGCTAGTGAGAGCCCCAACCCCGCCCGTTCCCCTGCCCAGGCCTGTGACAGAGGGGGCAGCGACTCCAAGTCTCTCCTGGGGCAGGGCACGTGAAGGTGCAGTCACAGGGATGGGCGGGCTCTGACCCTTGGCCAAACCGAAGACCCCATTCTGTCCAATTACAGCCACGCCTTCCCCTCGAACAAAACAGAAAGTAGGAAACAAGGGTGCCATTTTAATTGCAATCAAATATGCCGTCTGAGGTCAGCGCCCCCGAGCCCGGCCCAGGGGCCGTGCGCAGCCCCACGTGCGGCCCAGAGCAGGCGTGCGGCCCGCTGCGCGGTAGGGGCCGGGGCCAGGCTGCTGTGCTGCGCCGCGCCCCCTGGGTCCCCGAGCAGCGTCTCCTCTGCGGTGGCCCGGCCTCCAGCGCCCGGGACAGGGGAGGTGGGGCAGAGGGCGAGGGGGGCGCTCCCGCCTTCGCACACGCATGCAGACATCCCAGTGTTCGCTTCTGTTCCTCTTCCTTCTTGGCTGAGATGGGCGATGGCGCCATGAAGCCGCTGCCGGGCAGGCGTGGGCAGTGCCTCGGGGCTGCCTACTTCTGTATCTGGAACAGGAAGAGCCGCAGGTTGATGTTCTTGGCGGCCAGCAGCTTGTTGCACTCCACGGAGTCGACGATGGGCAGCGGCACGTAGTCCGTCTCGTTGCTCTCATTGGTGAAGACAAAGTGGTAGATGACAGGACTGATCTTCACGTCGTCGTACGGGCCCTTGAGCAGCAGGAAAGAGCACTCCAGGGGCGCCGTTACCTTGCTCTTGAGGAGGAGCTGGAAGGACAGCGTGCGCTTGCACGACAGGTTGGGGTTGCGCTCTGAGTCGTTCACGCGCGCCTTCAGGACCCACGTCTGGTTCAGCACCGTGAACCGCGGCGTCTCATAGTACAGGCGCGTGATGAAGTCGTCCGTGCGGTACGGCCGGAACTGGACCTCTGTGGAGACAGACAGGCCGGGGAGCCGGCGGTCAGAGCAGGCAGGGCCAGGGGCAGCGCCTTCCCAGCCGGCCGAGGACACGGGCTCGGCCAGGGAGGAAGGCAACTTACCAGGACACAGCGGGCTCTACTTGTCACAAGGCAAATCAAATGCAATTATGGCAAACGGAGGCGCACGCAAGCTTTGGGGAAACAACTACGAACAGAAGTGACACGCGTTAGCGGCAGGGAGTCCAGAGGCTGCGAAAGGTGAACGGCCAGCCCCGCCTGACCCCCAGGTCAGGTGAGGCCTCCCTCCTCACCCTTCCCCAGGGCCCAGCAGAGGGAGAGGCCCCGCCCAGGGGGCCGGGGTAAGCAGACACACAGACAGGATGCAGTTCTGTGAACAAGTGTACTTTATTGGTTCCGATACAGAGCTGCCGGAAAAGCCGGCGGCCGGGCTGGCGTGTTGGGCCTCGAGGCGGAGTGCCATCGCGTGGCTGGTGCTGGGCTCTGCTGGCCGGCCGAAGGGCCCATCGGTCAGTGGGCGACTGCCATCACACAGTTCTCTCAGCAGAGCCCGTGGCCCACGGCTGGCGAGTCCCTCCACAGAGGTGGCCAATCCTCCCTGCCCGGCCACGGCTGCAGTCACGACGCCTCGGTCCACCCAGACTCTCCAGGCCTGGCCTGGACTGTTTGTGACACAGTGCCCACCGGGGCAGCTGAGGCTACGACTAACCAGCGGCCGTGGTCTTCTTCTGCTGAGACCCCGGCCCTCGGCCTTCTGGGCCTCCACAGGCCTACACCTAGCCAGGTCCAGTCCAGGCAGCACGGTCTGACTGGCTGCCTGTGACTGCCCTCGGCGCTCTGGGCCAGCCGCCTGGCGTGGGCCGGGCAGTATAGGGCCAGAGTACCCCCAGCAGCTCCAGCGACAGCAAGGGCTTCTTGCTATTGTGTGTGTCTAGACCAGGCTCTGGCCTGACTTCTGCTCCCCAGAGTGTCCAGAGGCAGTGGCGGTGGCCAGGAGAGCCCAGGAGATCCAGCGGGCCTGAGTGCAGTCCAGCCTGCCCATCCCTGGGCATCCACTCCCAGCTCTGCAGCTTGAGTCAGGCACCCTCAGCTCGTTCTGGAGCCCCGGCCCTGACCATCTTCTCGCTGGCCTCAGGAAGCCCGTGGCCATTGCAGTAACCGCCTGCAGGTAGGACCTGACATGACGAGTGCTCTTCTTGCCCCTGGCTCCGCAGGGCAGGCCCTCAGCTCCCAGACCCCCCGCCAAGACACACCCACCTTCCGGTTAGACCCCAACTGTCCCAAGGTTGTGCAGCCCCACGCGGTGAGGACACCACTTTGCTGGGGTAGCAGGGCCGGGGTGGGGAGGACAGGTGGGAAGGGCCTCTGTGAGAGCCGTGCAGGTGCCTCCAGGGTCCTGCCCGGCCCCTCTTCTCCCTTAGATGTCCTCCCATTCACCAGGAGCTTGTCCAGAGCCTGGCCATCTGGTGCAGCCTGTGCCACTGCCCAGACCCCATGGCTCCCCCGGCTCCCGGCCGCCGGCCCCACCCCCAGCCTGTGTGGCATGCAGCGGTCAGCAGGGCACCTCACCTGTGTAGCCGATCTTCTCGAAGCTGAGCAGGCTGAAGATGCTGTTGTAGAGCTGCATCTCCTTGCGGTGGCTCTGGTCCATCTCGTCCAGGATCTCCATCAGCTCATTGCCCGTCTTGGTTGGGTGGGCACACGCGGCCTCGTGCACTGTCAGCTCGTGGAAAGGGCCGTGCCATGGGCAGCCGATACGCTTGTACTTGCACTGCGTCACCCTGGGGAGGAGGCGAGCACTGCGGTCACACCCGCGCCCCGTAGAAGGTGGCTGTGCCAGTGGGCCTCCAACCAGCCCTGCTCACACAAACCACTCCCTGAAGGACATATTCCCCACATGCCGGCCCTCAGGAAGGGGTCAGAGTGCGTGAGAGCCTGAGAAGGAGCAGGGCATGTGTGAGCTGTGCGTATGCATACCCCCTACACCCACTGCCACGGGGCCTCTCTCCACAACGGTCCTGGGCCCCGCGTGGCTTCACTCCAGGGGAGGCTCGGCAGCCTGGCCCCCTGGAAGGGGGGATTGGGGTGCCAGTGCCACCATCACGCTGCGCTCCCAGAGCCCCTGTGCTGGCCACACTTTCCTGGCCCAGGGACACCACGGACAGTCTCTAAGAAAGAAGGCACCACACAGCCACAAAGAACCCTGGAGGGCCAGGGTAACATTCAGACGCTTCTAGTTGCAGATCTAAGCCCCCCAGTCTGTGGAGCCTCCCGCCCACCCCCTCCATGGCCTGGGCCCTGAGCAGCTTTGCACTGACCCGGCCCTGTGAGGTCGCCGCCGGGCGGCGTGTGTGGAGCCAAGCCCCCGGCAGGCAGGCCAGCCAGCCCAGGTGCTTACCTGTCCTGGCACTCCTCTTTCTGGTGCCTCTCCAGGAGGGAGCGGGGGAACTGGCACAGGCAGAAGCCACACTCAGAGGGCAGCTCGCTCACGGCCTTCTCCACGGCCAGGTTGCGGCAGCAGAGGCTCTTACTGATCTCGCAACGACAGTTGGGGCACGTGGCTTGCTCCTCCTTCAGCCGGGCATCTGCTAGTAGGTGGATAAAACAGCCAGCGCACATCAAGTGACCATTAGTACACTGCGGAGAAGGAAAGGGAGATGAAGCTCACGGACCTGCAGGACCGCGCAGGCGCGCGCCCGCCCCACTGCCGGCCCCTCCCAGGGGCTGCGGTGCAGGGGCCGTGGGCAGGCTGCTGCCCGACAAGCACAGGCTGCCACTCCCACTCCTGAGGGAGGGCCAGGCTGTCCTCCCGGAGCCCCGTGCACGCGGCCAGCAGGGTCCCCATGGAGAGGGCGGGTCTCGAGGTGGCCCTCATTGGCAGCAGAGGTTCGGGCTCTTCACTGTGGTGGCCCGCCAGCGGGCACTGGGTGGGCCACACGGGGGCTTTTCCCATCCAGGGGCTGGAGACTGTCCCCAAAGTCCACCACAGGGCCTGATTCAGGGACGCCCACGGAACGCGGGCTCTCGGCCAGCTGTCCACGCCAAGGCAGCTGCACCCTCAGCCTGGCCCCGCCACTCCAGCCTCCTGGGCCTGCACAGGTGAGGAGGCAGCTGCCACCCGCCCAGTGGGGCTGGCTACCTGGAGGGGACCTTCCCAAGGGCCGGTGGCACAGAGCTGTGGCGGGCGGGGAGGCCCACTTGGCCCAGGACAGGGCACGTGGGCAGTGTGCGTCTGCAGGAGCGTTGCTGGCTTTGGGCCTAGGAGCCAGGCCCCTCCCTGGCTGAGCCTGCGGATCCAAGGCGCAGACGATGCCGTCGGCGACCTGCCCCTCCCTGCCGGGGGTCCTGGCGTGTGAACAGTGGGCTGCCAGCTCAGCTACCTCGGCTCCATCACTGGCTCCACACACCTCCTGAGCACCCACTTGGTGCCCTTGAGACACACGGCAGGCTATGGGCCTGGGCCTGCAGGGGCTCACGGGGTTGGGGGAGGAGAGGCCCACACGGGAACCAGAGGTGCAAGAGCAGACAAGCTGTGTCCTCCAGGGCAGACACGGCAGTCTTGGAGCCCGGGGAACACTGGTGAGAGTGTGGGCCCCCTCACCCGAGGGCACCTATCTCCATTGGGAGACGCCCAGTAGCTGAGGGCAAGTGGGCAGGCAGTGCTTCCACAGGCTTCCTTGGGGCCCAGGACCCTTTTGCGACTGGGATCCAGTGTGGTAGAGGGACTCACAGGGCCACTGCCAAGCCACGCCTGCACACGATGGGGTCCTCGGTAAACACCAGGGGTCCGTGCACCCTGAGCTGAGGGCTGCAAGAGGCTGAGTGAGCTCTCAGCGCCTGTGGGTCATGCTTGGGGTCCAGTGAGCGATGGGACCTATGTGCTGAGGACCGATGCGGGGGCCGGGGACAAAGGCCTCAGTCACAGGATCCAGGTCCACACAAACACCCTAGATCAGCTGCACTCAAATCTCAATTTCTAAGTCAGGTCAGAAGTTAAGATGTGCGAGACGAGGAGGGGGCTGGCAGGGGCCGGCCAGCGCCTTCTCTGGACACACAGCCTGGCTGGGGGTTGTGGAGCGAGGCTGGTCCCGAGAGCGGCCAGGGAGGAAAAGCAGTCTGACCCGTCCACCGCCCGGGGTCAGTGGAGAAGCCAGAGACGCGATGAGTGGAGGAGAGGGTAGGGGGACACGGCACCGTAGGCTGCTGCCACCCTGTGGGAAGCTCAGACCAAGAGCCCAGGTCACACGTGTTCTCAAAGCCCCGCCAAGGGCCTGAGCCCAAGAGGGCCTGGCTTCACCGTGCCACAGCCCCAGGGAGAGGATCGCTGTGGCTTCTAGAAGGCAGAGAGGAAGCAGTACATGGCGACCTGACCACTCAGTCACGGGAGGAAGAAGCTGCAGGGCCCCCGGAAGTGAGGCCAGACAAGGAAGCACCGGGCTTGCTGAAGTCCCAGCCGCTGCCTAGCACCCCAGTGAGGAAGCCAGGAAGGCCTGGGGACCCCGCACTACTCTGTGTGGCCAGCTCTAGTTCTAGATGCCCCAAGGCAGGGCCCGAGGGCCTCAGCAGAGAGCAACAGTCACTGCTGGGCTCAACCCAGCTGGCTTCTCCTCTGTCTCCGGTGGCCCAGCCAGGGCGTGGGCCTGCAGGCGAGCGACTCGGGATGGAGTCCTGGGACTTCCTGAGGGACCCGAGGCTGCCGGCTGTGTGACTGCTCGCTCCCAGCGCCGCCCTGGAAGCCCCCTGCTCTGGGGCGGAGGGGGTGGCCTGTGCGCCCCGCGGCAGGCCTCACCTCAGAACCTGGGGGCCGCAGGAGTTCCCAGGCTCCAGGGCCAGTCCCCACCCCACCCTCCCGGAGCCTCCAGACCCAACAATGGCTCAGGTACTAGGGCACCTGCCCTCTGTTGGGCTCTGGGGAGGCGGGGGCGCTGCCCCTGCAGCCCTAACCGCTCAGCTCCGAATCGGAACGCGGCTAACCAGCAAGGCGCTCCAAGTGCTGCCGGCCTGCCAAGGGGCAAGCCAACGGCCACACGTGGCTAGTCCCTTACCGGCCACCCAAGGGGCGCTCTCTGGGTGGACACCAGGTGGCCAGCCTTGGCCCCGGCACCTACCCAGCCCAGGCAGTCTGTCCACAGCAGGACAATCACCATGCTCCAGAGCCCTCCCCACCAGCCAGGCTCCCCCTCAGCCTCCAGAGCGAGACCTAACTCTGCACGCAGGCCTGGCCCAGGGCCTCTGCGGTGGTCGGGCTGGACTGTACCTGCCCCAGTTTGCCCATCCAGAAGCTGGGCCCCAGAGGGCTCAGCACAGCGTTGGCCATATGCCAAGCCTCTGACAGACAGCACAAGCCAGGGCAGTCGGAGTGCCCCACGCTACGTGCCAGGGCCAAGCCCCCGAGAGCTTGGGCAGTTCCAAGGAGCAGTTCCTGCAGTGCCCAGGATGGGCTGCCTTCCCACCACCTGCCAGGAAGACCCTAGAGACAGGGAGGGCTACGGAGGGGGCTCCACGACCCAGGACCTTGTAGGGCCTCCCAGGCCCTCCCAGGACAGATGCTGGCCAGACCCCACAGGTCACCAGCAGTATGCTCTGAGGCTGGTCACATCCTTCTCTGGGCCTCAATTTTCTCCGGCACAAAAGACAACAAGGGGCGGGGAGGTACTTCCCTGATAACACAGTGGATAAGACTCCATGCTCCCAATGCAGGGAGCCTGGGTCAGGGAACTAGATCCCACATGCATGCTGCAACTAAGAGTTCGCATGCCACAGCAAAGGAGACCGCGAGCCGCAACTAAGGAGCCCACGTGCTTCAACTAAGGAGCCGGCGAGCCGCAACTAAGGAGCCCACAAACCACAACTAAGGAGCCCGCCTGCCACAACCAAGACCCAGCCCAACCAAATTAAAAAAAAAAAAAAAAAAAAAAGACAACAAGGGGACTTCCCTGGCGGTCCGGTGGTTAAGACTCCGCGCTTCTACTGCAGGGGGCACGGGTTCGATCCCTGGTCGGGGAACTAAGATTCCGCAGGCCACATGGCGCAGCCAAAAAAAAGGCAACGAGGACAGGACTGGCCTTATTACGCACTGAAGAGGTAGGATAGAACCACCAGTGCGACACACAGTGGCCAAAGAACTAATGCCTGGCACCACACTCATCACCCAGCAGAACCCAGCTAGCCCCTCATGCAGCCCCTGCCCGGAAGCCTCAGGAAGGACTCCAGGCACAAGCCTGTGATTTCAACAAAACCCCCTCTCCCTCTCTCACCCCTGGGTTCCCCAACCCCACCAAGTTGTGCCCCAGCCCAAGCCCCTCTGCAATGGCCCAAAAGTGGGCATTTGTCCCTGCCCCCAGGATGTCGCCCAGCAGCCCCTCCCCCTGCCTGCCCAGGGCACCCAGGCCATGCAGGCCGGGGCCTCTATCTGAACCAGCTTCCCCCTGGGGGAGCTGAAGGAACCGTCCGGACTCTTGAGGAGGAGCCCTGGCCCCTGGGCCTTGGGAAAATAGCAGGTCTTAGAAAATGCCCCCCAGCTTCTGGGGGCCAAGTCCTCAATCAGCAGGCCTTTTAGGCCTGGAGTCCACAGTCCCCTCAAACCCTGGGGTGCCCCCCAAACTCCGCTCTTTACCACTAAAGGAAGGCTCAGCACCCAGACTCATGTGAGCAGCCCAATCTCCAAAGCACAGCGGAGGGTACCCACCCCCAAAGTGCCCCTCAGCCCAGCTGGAGGCCCCCCTTCACCAGGCCCAGCAGGGTCTCACGGCACCCCACACCCCTGCACACTCGGCCTGAGGTTTCCTTGACCTCTTTCATCAAGGGGCCTGGAAGGGACCATGCAGGGTCTGAGACACACAACTGTCTCAGGGGAAGCCAGGGCTACAACCTTCCACCAGGTTTTGGGTTTGAAGTTTTGGGCCAGCAGTTCCTGATGTCACAGCACCCCGAGACTCGGGGACTTGGGTGGGGATCAGTCAAACCTGCAGTCAGGCTCTTGCTCAGAACCCAAGTGCTGCCTGGATCAAAAGGTAACTCAAATGGCAAACAACCACTACAAAGAGCACAATTTCTCATCTCGTCAGAGTCCAGAAACTTGCTCTTCCCTCTGCCCTTGTCTTGGATAGCTATGCAGACATATTTTCAAAGCATGAGCCAGCCATAGTTTTGGAGCTGGGGAAGAGGATCCCAGGCCATGTGGGTGGGCAGCCCCATTAGAGATTCCTTAAACATCACCTTGAACAGAGTCTGCAGCACCAGGCAGGTCGACAGATGCCACGACGGCGCACTTGGAAGCTCCCCAAGGCGGGTACCCACATTGGCCAGGACACAGGCAGAGATGGAGCCACCCCTGCTTCCCGGGCCTTTTACCCACATGGCTGCCAACGAGGTAACCAAGCCAAGTGGGCTGAGCCGAGTCCTGGCGGGCACAGGAAGCGCAGCAGGACACCCTCAATCCTCCCACAGGACAGACGGCGTCAAGTGCCCAGGCCGGTGGGGTGGGACAGGCATCCTGTAGCAGGGAGAGAAGACGACCTCGGTGCAGGGGTGCTGCCTCAGTGGGGCCCACGAGGAGCAGGAGTGGGCAGGGGCAGGGACGGGAGAGGGCACCCCGGCAGCAGGGGCATGAGAGCAATGGGCTGAAGGGGCGGGGCTCAAGTCTGAGGCGGGAGCAGTGGGCAAAGGGGCCAGAAGGCCAGTTGGTGCCACATACCGTGACAAAGGCCCCCTGACTACTCCTCCACCCCAGTGGGGGTCACAGGAGCTTTCCTGGTTGAGAACCAAGTTGGGGTGGGAGAGCTCTGCGGTCCCTCCCTCCAGATGTTGGTCTGAGGCTCAGGGCCTCAGCTGACATTAGCGGGGTCAGGGCCAGGCCTACCTTGTGTGAAGGGCTGGAGGAGAGTCCCAGGTGGGGTCAGGGATCAGGCTGTGGCTGCAACGATCCAGGCACCACCCACTGAGCCTGTGTTTCCCCCAAAGAAGGCAGACGACCCAGGTCACGTCGCCCTGGGGCCACAGGGCTGCATTCAGAGCAGGTGCCAGCACAGCTGCCCGTTGCCGGCTCCAACACAGAGCTCCTATGTGCACGTCACTGCTGCATCCCCGGCCCTCCTACCCCTACCTGGTTGCCCGCTGCCGTGCCCACCCAGGACCCTGGAAGGCAGCTGCACACCTTGTCAGGCCAGTCACCAAGAATACACCTAACACCCACACGGAGAACATCAAAGCCAGCACCTGCCGCACCAGCTGCAGCCCTGACCTGACCTGACCTAACGCAGGTCACGGTGAGAACCATTTGCATGAGTGCCCTGGTCTGACACCAGAGCAAGAATCCCAACCCAGGTGGTGTGATGTACTGGACCCATGGCGGAGCCGACACTGTGGGGCTCAGATCAGGGAGCAGGTGACCAAGCCTAACCGTGCAGCCCGTGTCTGCTCTCACCACCACCCAGGCTTCCCCAGAAGCACGGAGGTAGGGGCTGCTGGCCGGAGAGCAAGCTCTCGAGTTACTGCGCACCCAGCCACATCCTGAGGCCCATGGAGACGCCCCTGCTGCCCCAGTGCCAGGCACAGCATGCAGGGCTCAGCATGGTCACTGGCTCTTCTCCTCACCCCAGAACTGGGTACCATCTGAAACAGCCCTCAGATGCGTAGCACTGCTGGTGCTTGCCCCGAACCACGTATCCTGGTGGGGTCAGACAAAACGTTGCCTATAGGAACAGAGAGCAAAACATACCACATGCCTGAGGCAGGTCCACCAGAGACAGCCCGTCAACGTGACTCACCAAAGAAGGCCAGCAGAAGTGGAGGGGCTGAGCCCAGGCCCAGAAGCGTTGGCGAGCAGTGGGCCCCAACCAGGGACACGTAGAGCTCTGCGTCCTCATTTCAAGGCAGCACATGTGGAACCTATGCTGTCCTTGACCAAATCATCCTGGGAGCAAACCCAGCTCTGATGCCAACCAGGCAATCGGGCGGGCCTCCAGGCCCATCTCGATCCCCCCCCCACCCAAATAAATGTCCCCATCCAGGGTGGCTGTGAGGGTAATGCGGACCACTGCACGCAGCAAGGAGTCACCAAGAAGCCTTCCCTCGGGCCCCTCACACCCCAGGCTCCAGGGTGGGCACGGCTGTGCATCCATGCCCCACGGGCCCCCATCACACGGCAGGTCTTCCAGCAGCCAAAGCGAGTTCTGACCCGTGGCAGGGTTCCAGCCAACCCTTCTAGGGCCAAGGGCTCTCCCACTGATCACACGCTCTAAAGCTTTCTCCCAGCCTCTAGAGATGAGAGGGAATCAACTCCCTGCCAAGGCCCGGGTGTCACTTGGGGAGAATGAAGGTGGGGCAGAGGGCTGGTGCCAAAACCCACAGCTGAGCACTGGTGGGCTCTCCTCACTCAGCGGGCCCGTTCCCAGGGAAGCCACTGAGCAGAGCCCACTAGGCCACGGGGAAGGCCACAGGCCAGGTGGCCCAGAGCCTTCATTCCCCATCGGAGCTGCTCAGCCACCTGCCTCCTGCCGGCCCAGAGCTCAGCTCCCAGCACGGTGCGGGCCGGTTTGAAGCAGCCAGGCTCAGAGGCCCAGTCACCAGTGGCTCCGGCCAGAGGCAGAAATGCAGCTCTCTGTGCTGAGTGGACCCAGAGCTGGCACCACATGGCCTGTTTTCATGCCAGGTCCATCTCCAGCCCACTCACACGAGGAGAGATGAGGAACCCTCTAATCCCCCTGGGACCCCCCCCCCCCACCATTGGCTTGGCTTCCTAGACTCTCACTCAAGGCCCAAGGAAGGAAGAGTGCTTTTGGGAGGATCAAAAGGTCGTAGGCAAGCAAAAAAGGCCAGAGAAAGGACAAGTCCTGAGGTGCACCCCCAAGGCTGAGGCGGTTATGAGAAGCGCTACCCCAATTTGCACTGGGCCAGGAGGCCTGTGGTGCTCCTGAGCTTGGGCCTCTGGCCAGGAGCTTCCGAAAGCCCAGGAGGGTGGGTTGAAAGCCAGTGTCCTCTCCCCAAGGAACTCAACCCACTTCCCCACCAATGCCTCTTCTCTCTCCATCACCCAGGCACACTGGGATCCTCCAAAGCAAACTCATGCCAGAGCAGGAAGGATCTGGAGATCCAGAGGCTGGGGAAATGGCAATTCAGACTAGCCTGCACTGTTTACTACAGAAATGGCCCTCGCACCACGGCCCTCACTCTGAGCGTAAGCAGGGGGATGAGGCCCCATCGGCCATGTCCAGCTCCTGTAAATGCAAACAAAGGTGACAGGGTACCTGTTTCATTCCTCAAAGGGGCTGGGGGTGTGGGGGTAATCAGAGATGGGGGTTGACGTGGAGAGACACACAATGGAGAAAGCAGAACGCTGCGCAGTGACCCTGGGACCAGAGTGTGACCCTGCTGCTACGGGGTGCACGAGTGAGAACCCCTGGGCTAAGTACCCTCTCTGGCAGCCCTGAGCGGGTTGAGGACTCTGAGTCCAGCCACCAGGCTGGCTCTTCAGACAGAAGGGAAGTGGACAGACCTCCTGGAGCACCAGTAGCCTAGGAAGCCAGGCCTGGTGTGGTCGTGAAGTGGGATGTGGTAGGAGCCCAGCCTGAGGCACAGCATGTCCAGAAGGCACTGGATTGGGCTGGGGCGGGGGCTGGGGCTGGAGAAGAGACCCAGGCTGTGGGGCTCGATGTGGGCAGTTCATCCGGACCAGGAATGACGGGAAGGGGTGGGGGAAGGCAAAGAGATGAGCCCCTCCCTTCTCAACTTTCTTCCCAAAAAGAAGTGACAAGGGAAGGGGATTCTTCCACAGCAAAGGGTAAAGGGATACAGGATGAACAGGAGAACAGGTTTGGGGGGGTGTGTCTGCAAAAGAACTGAGCAGAAACACTTGAGGAAGAGCAAAGACCAGGGACTCCCGGAGCCCAGGGAGCTCAGGGCTGCGCGAAGCAGGCTCAGAAGTGGGGAGGAGCACGGGCATCTGTCGCCAGCTTTCTCTGGGGTCAGCTTGAGGGTGGGCTGAGGAGTGCTGAGAAAGGGGCAACAGGGGAACCTGGAAAGAAAAGGGGCGTCCAAGTGGGAGACAGGAGATTCCCATCAGGAAATAAGGGCAGTCACAACGAGAAAAAAAAGGAGGTTCAGAGCAGGAAACAGGAAAGTTCCCAGAGGACGAGAATGAGGAGCTTCCGAACAGGCGCCAGAGTCCCACCTCTGGGCCCCAGGGCTCTGGCCTGGCCTCCGAGGAGACGCGGTGCCGGGGGGCCGGCCGCGGCGGGGCTGGAGCCGAGCCGGGTCTGGCCGGCGGCCCTACCTGGTACACGGAGGCCTTGGGCAGGTCCAGGCAGACCGTGCAGCACAGAACCGAGTAGAGCCGCTCCTCCAGCTTCCCGCTGCCCGCCGCCGCCGCCGCCTCGGCCGTCTCGGCCGCCCGTAGCCGCTTCTTGGGCGGCGCATCGGGGTCGCCCGCCGCCTCCTGCAACTGCCGGGCGCCGGCCAGGCCCGCCTCGTCTGGGACCCCGGGCCCCGCCGCCTCGCCCAGCGCCGCCGCCGGCCCCGCAGACGCTCCGGCCCCGGCCCCGACCCCGGCCCCGGCCCCGGCCGGCACGGCACCGGCAGGCCCCGCGGCCGGGCCGCCCCCGCCGGCCTCCTCGGCGCCGGACATCGCGGCCGGCCGGCCCGGCGGGCGGGTGCCGGCGCGCTCCCGCGGCTGGAGGTTAGGGGCGCCGCGCACTCCCTCCGCCCTCTCGCCGCTGCCGCCGGGACCCCGCAGCCCCGCTCCCTGCGCCGCCGCCTCAGTGGGTTCGCCCCGCGCGTCGCCCCGCAGCCGCCGCGGCCACCGACCCCGGCGCGGCCGCCATCTTTGTTTTCCCTGTGCGCTCCCCCCTGCCGCCGCCTACGCCCCCTTGTTCTCTCAATCACGTGAGCCGAGCGAGGCCAATGGGAGGGCCGTTCGGGGAGACAGCGCGACGGCCAGAACCAATGGGCGCGCGAGAGCCCGCCCCTGCATAAGGTGGGCGGGGCCCCGGGCGACCCGCTGAGGGGCGATCTTTGGGGCCCGAATAGTCAGTCCTGGCGTCAGGGGTGAGCGCGGTGCTTCCGGCCAGTCCGGCCCGCGACCACACGCCTTGGGTGCCCCGGAACGGAGGGCAACCTTGGACCCCCACGTCCAGATGTGCCTGCGCCTTTGTCCCGGGACACCCAGGCTAGCGTGCGCGGGGCTCTGGCTTGGCTGGCCGGAGCGAGAAACTGCCGGCCACCTCTCCCTCCTGTGCGGGAAGAGATGTGCTTCCACAGGACGCGAGTGCAGGCACTCCCCAAGGGAGGACTCTGGACCCGGAATCTAACCCACTGCTCTGCCCAATCCCGTTTCATAACCCTGGGGTTGGGAGCTGAAGAGGGGTCCGCTGAGGAAAGCGAGGGTCTTAGGAAATCAGGACTTGCCTCGCACAGGCCGGTGGGCAAACGGGTAGAGGTCGAGTCAGCCCTGGGAGGGGATGTACATTTCTGGGAACAGCTGTGGTACGGCCCTCCCCTGCCCCCACACCAGCCGGCGGCCGGTTAAGGTCACTGCCCCATAGGGCCACCAGCCAGACCTTGCAAGGATATTCAGAACTCCACCGTGTTCCAGGAGAGCAAGGGCTCCTGTATCTTCTCAGTCCAGGGGCCCTCCTGACAAAGGTGCCGGCAGGCCAAGTTGAGTGAGGCCCCCAGGGTTGGTTCCAGCGCATTGCCTTCCTTTGCTCAGGGAAACCAGTTGCTGCCCTGGGAGCCTCAGAAAGCTCACTGGAGGACCTCTCAATCCGACTCAAGAATAGGCAGAGTCCATATTCCTGCTAAATCCCTAAGGTTTATTGGAGACCAAGCCTCTCTCTGGATCCACAACTATGGCCTGCCCAGAATCAGGCCCCAAAACATGCCCGGGACCCAGTCCCCCTCATTTTGGTCTAGGCAAGTCCTCACACTGCGCTAGAGAAGGAGATAGTGCCCAGACTCTGCCCCCTGACCAGTCACTCTGCCGCAAGCTGGCTTCGGTGGAAGGAGAGTCTCTCCCTAGAGGAGGAGGCCCTAGGAGCAGGCCTATGAGGGGAAGGTGATAGCCAGGGCGGAAGCCTCGCCTTGCCATCCCCAACCATCACCCCCACTGCAGGCGCTGTGTGTGCAGGGCCCGGTGGTAGGCCCAGCTGCCTCCGGCCAGGGCCCAGCGACAGACGTCCTCCTTCGGCAGCAGCAGCAGTCTGTCCTCCTCCAGCCGGCTCAGGAGGCCTGCGGCGCCGAGCATCACCCCCCCCCACATTCCATAAGTGTTGGTCGTGAAAACAGCCACAATGAGGATGGTCACTGCGACCACCAGCACCACTGCCTGCCCAGCCACAGAGCGGCCCTCAGCACCAAGGTGCTCACCAGCCACTGCCAGCACCATGCCTCCTCCCAGGAGCAGGTTGGCGGAAGAGCAGTCCCCATTCACCCAGTGGAAATCGAAGGCCAGGAGAGGCAGGCCAATGACAGTGGCCACCCAGGCTCCAGCAAGACAGTCTTCATCTGTGCCCAGCCCTGGGGCCAGCATGGTGGCAGCAGCCAGGGCCTGGAGCAGGAAGCCAGCAGCGGCCCCTCGATTTGCCTGTCAACACAGGGAAGGGAGATGTGGGAAAAAGAGGCCAGGACCTCCCTTTAAACAGGGAAGGGTCTGAAGGTCTCACAGAAGTCGGGCCCCCACACTTACCTCCCACCACCCTCTAGGGATTTGGGAGTGGGCTACGCCCCTGCCCGGCCCCAGTGTACTCACCTGGGCAGTGCTCAGGGCTGCATGCAGAGACACTGATCCCAGCGCCAGGTGGGACAGGGCGGAGCTCCACTCGCGCCCTGGCCTGGGGGCCATGACACCTCGGGCGGTAGTGAGTTTGAGGGAACGGGAAAGGGATCCTCAACTTTGGAGAAGAACGTAGAAGCCGGCGACAGGGGGCCCTAGGGGTGTCTCTCCAGAATTCCCAGATTCCAGAACCCCATTTCTAAATATTGTTATGGGCTCATCCGAAACTCGCAGGAGCCCTGAGGCCACTGGACACAACGTTGGGGAAGAAGAACCTAAATCCGCCGGGAAAAGACGGTGCGGGGCCTGGACTGGGTGGGCGTTAGCTCTGGCGTCCTGGAACCCAAGTCGGCGCAGGGCCTGGGGGAGAGGGGCGCAGGGCCCTGCGCTCGGGGAGGCGCCGTCCTCGGAACCCGGCCCGGAAAGAGCGACGGCGCAGGCACTCAGAGACGGCTGAGCTGCGCGACCCCGGCGCAGCGGCGAGCGAGAGACCCAAATCAGCCCACCGCGCCGCCCTCTGGCTGCCGCTCCGCCTCCCGCGCCGGGTGTGCGACGGTCCCGCGCCAACCAACGAGAGGAGCGGAGGCTAGAGCGGCCGGGGGGGGGGGGGGGCGGGGCCGGGGCGTCGTAGGCGTGGAGGAGAGCAAGACTGGGTTGTAAGAGTGGGCGGGGCTAGGAGGAGGGGGTCTCTGCTTGGTAATGGACGCACACGCCCGCTGGTTTGGGGGGAGGGAAGGGGCTCGAGGAAGGAGCCATGAGGGGAGGGGCAGTGAGAGGTGGGGTCGGAGGAAGGGGCGGGGCGGGGCGGGGTTGGAGGAAGGGGCGATGAGGGGAAGGGCCGAGGAAAGGGTGGAGAGAGGAGGGGCTTCTAGGGGAGGGTCTGAGGAAGGAGTGGTGAGGGAGGGGTCGGGGAGGGGGAGAGGGATTGGGGGAAGGTGCTGTGAGGAGAGGGGCATTGAGGGGAGGGGTTGGAAGAAGGGGCCGAGAAGGACGTAGGGCGGAGTTGGAGGAAGGGGCGTTAAGGAGAGGGGTTGAGGAGGGGGCGGGGCCGGTGAAGGGGCGGGGAGGGGAAGGGCATTGAGGGGAGGGGAGGGGCGGTGCGGGGAGGCGTTGGAGGAAGGGGCCGAGAAGGAGGTGGAGGGGAGGGGTCGGAGGAAGGGGCGGGAGGGGAGGGCCGGAGAGGGGAGCGCTTGGTGGAAGCGGCGGTGAGGGGAGGGGCCGAGAAAGGGGCTTGAGGGAAGAAAAGGTTAGACATCTCAGGGCAGAAGGCTCTGAGGGGGTACAGCCGCGCGGGGGTCCTTCGCAGAGGACCCGTAGGGATTCTGGAAGAGGAGGTGTGGGGCCGTGCCGAGGGGGCGGCCGCCAGAGCATGCGCACGGGCTCTGCAGCGGGCGGGCGCGGAGTTGGGGCGCGGGGACGCGGGGCGGCGCGAAGCGGGGCCCTCTGCCGCCCCGCGCTCTCATGTACGCCTTCTACTCGCTGCTCATCTACATCTTCTACAGCCTCTTTCGCAGGGATGGCGGGGCCGCGGCGGCCGCCGACCCTGGGAACCCCGCCCAGGTGAGCGGGGGCGGGCGCAGCTCGACCGGCGACCCCCTTCCGGAGAACGGTTTTGCAGGCCGGCGCTGCGTAGGTCCCGGGGCGCTGACGCGGGGGAGGGGCCGTGCCGAGGACCCCGTCTCTGGTGTTGGAAGCTGAGAGCCCGGCTCCAACCCCTCGGGCTCAGTTCTCGGAGGCAGGGAGCCCCATGGGCTGCCTGGCCTCGCCTCAGGGGCTCCCCCCCGCTCCCTCCCTAGAGTGCCTGCTGCGAGCCCGGGGGTCGCCGCCGCCCCGACCAGCCCACCGCAGAGCTGTGGACCGAGCTGACCGGCCTGGTCGGTAGGTACTGTTGGTGCATCGGGAGTGCTGCGTCTCTCGGGGCAACGAGGGAGCGCCGCCGTCCGAGAGATGCAGGGGGTGCTCGTGCCCTCATTGGAAGGGAGGGAGCTGGCAGGTGCCGGCTAGTGGCCTAGCATCCGACACGTGACCCAGCATGCTTACCCGTCCCACTCCCTCGCAGGCTGCTCGGAGTCCGAGGATGGGCCGGGAGGGGCAGCGGAGGGCCGTCCGGCCGAGGTCTCACTGGAAGAGGCTCTCTTGCGTCTTGCGGAGTTCCTCTCAGTCCAGCTGGGGGCGGAAGAGAGCTTCGGGAATTCTGCCGACCTGAGCAAGGTAAGCAGAGTTGAGATTTCTACAGCCACCTGTTCTGTGTTTTCAGGTCTACTGATTTCCATCCATACCCCTGTATCCTCTCCACCCGGCCCCCATCCTTTTCCACTTTGATTTCTATTTCTTTCCCAGCCTGGTGATGTTCCCCCACTGTTGACGGTGACCGGTCAGCTCTTGGCCCTCCTGGCATGGATTCGGAGCCCCAGGGGGAGGCAGGTCCTGCCCCAGGCGACGCAGCCAGCCTCAGGGGTGCAGCCCCCCACTCCTGCTGGTGCGTAAGGAGTAGTGAGTTGAAGAGGGAGTTTGTTCAGGGAGTGACGCCCACCAGAACCCTAGCAGCCAGATGTGAGGTGTCCCTTCCTTCAGGCCAGAGAGTTCTTCTGTCCTAACTGGGTCCACCCCACCCCAGGATCCCCATCCCAAGAAGAAAGCCCTTCCGTTTCACCAAGGGGTGAGGCCCAGGGGCAGCAGCCTCCTCAGTTAGAGGAGGACCAGAGGGCTTGGCAGCGGCTGGAACAGCTCATCCTTGGACAGGTGAGGGGCCCAGGAGGCAGTGGGGGGGTGGGGGGTCTGGGAGGGGCTTGGAAGGAGGCGTTCCACCTGGTGCTCTTTTCTCCTTTCCAGCTGGAGGAGCTGAAGCAGCAGCTGGAACTGCAGGAGAAGGAGCTGGGCCAGCTGCGTGTGGGAGTGGTGAGGCTGCTGGGGTGGGGGCTGGACAAGGGGGACATGAGAGGGTCTCAGCCTCCAGGTGAGTTTTGAGTGCTTCTTTCTCTCCCAGGGGGCGACAGACTCGGAGAAAAGGGTTCAGCATCTGACTCTGGAAAACAAGGCCCTGAAACAGAGCCTGAGCCTTACTCGGGACCTCCTGCTGCACTGGGGCCCCGCCCCCCCCAACAGGGCCCCGCAGGTATCCTGCTCCTTAGCTGCTACCGTCCCTGCAGCCCGGGGCTCCTGCACCCTGGTCTCTAGCAACACTGCCTGGGCTTCCTCAGGACCTTGTGCTCGCTGGAGCAGAGGCAGGGAGCCCCCTCTGACCCTTCAGACCTGAGGCCCGGACTGTGGGCGGCAAATGCATGGTAACCCCGTCAAGGAGACTGATGCTCATGGGAGAATCCCCTCTTTTCAGTCCATGGTTTCTCCCAGTGACTGACTCCAGGAGAGCAGAGAGACTTGGGGAAAGGAGCCCTGCATGGAATTGGGAGGCATGGATGTGTGACCAGCTTTGTGAACCCCTGTCGACTTGACTTTCTCATCTGTAAAATGGGGCAGCTGGAGTGCCCCTCCCTGAGTTTCCTCCTGGCTCCATAGTTCAGCTGGCCGCCACTCCCCTTGCAGGAGCAGGAGGAGGCAGAGGCACTGCTGGAGCTCCGGGGCCGGCTTCAAGAGGCCCAGGACACCACGGAAGCTCTCCGAGTCCAGGTGGGCTCTGGGCCCAGGGGCCGGGAAGTCTGGGGCTCTGGGCAGGGGGTGTCTGAGGCAGAGCCTGGTAAGTGCCTGTTTCCTCAGTGACAGGGCTGGGGTTGGGTGGGGCAGCTAGGGGTGCAGGAGGCGCAGCTGCAGGGCCTCCGGGGGGCCCTCCGGCAGCTCCAGCAGGAGACGGAGCAGAACTGCAGGAGGGAGCTGCAGCAGATGCGCGCGCAGCTGGCAGGTGAGGGCTGGGGCTCCGGAGCTCATGGGAAGGCTGTGGGGTCTGGGCTTTCCCTCACAACAGCCTTCCTGCCCCCAGGACTCCGTGCTCGCATGGCCAGCTTGCGTCAGGGCTGTGGGGACCTCCGAGGACTGGTCAGCACCTTTACCCAGAGCTGCCAGGGTTCGCTGAGCGAAGCCCGGGGCCAGGTCAGGACCCCTCGCTCGCCTCCCTTGCACTTGTTCTCTGTGCAGCCTCGTCACTGGCCTTCCCTTGGGGAACTCCTGCTCTCCCTTCCTTTCCAGTCCCAGGGTCTTGTCTCATCTACTGCAAATCTTAGGTTCTGGAACCAGAACAACTGTGTTCTGTGCAAACTGGGGTGACGGTGAATCCCTCACAGGATTGCCAGGAAGCCCACGGTTCTCCTCGGGTCCCTGAGCTCCATCCCAGGCCCACTGAACGATGTCCCAAGGGTCTGAAGCCACTGAAAGTTGTGGATCCCCACAGCTGGGGGCCACGTGGTGGATATTGCCCTCAGCACCCCGTCCCTTGCTCTCTTCCCACTGCCTTCCCCTTCCTCACCTCTCTGTGCCCCCAGGTATCGTGGGCCCTGGGGGCACTGTCAGCGGGTGGGGCTGGGACTCAGCTCCTGGAGGCACAGCAGGAGCCCCCAACTGGATGCCCAGGGCGGCCGCTGGAGCTCAAGGGTATGGCAGGCTTGGGGAGCAAAGGGCTGGGGCGGCAGAGGTGGGGGACGTGGAGGCTTTCCACGCTTCAGGATCCTGGGAGGCAGCCCCCTGACCTGATCTCCACCCCAGGAAACATCCGTGTGCTCTGTCGGCTGAGGCCAGGGACACCCTCCAGCTTGGTGAGCTTAGAGCCCGGCCCGGGTGGCACTGTCACCACCTGCTATCGAGGGCACCAGCGTCGCTTCCGCCTGGACTGGGTCTTCCCTCCACACGCCAGCCAGGAGGAGGTGATGCTCCACCCTGTCACCTGTGTCGCCTGTCGCTCAGAGTTCCCTGGAGACCAGAGAAGGCTCCCTGTCTGTCTGCCCTCCCAGGAGAGAGGGCGGCTGGACTCCAGCAGGGAAGGGAAGGGAGCCGGAGGGTCTGGGAGGCAGGACTGGTATTCTAGCTGGGCACCTACTTTCTTTCCAGGGTTTCCGCTTTGCATCCCCCCACCAAACTCTACAGGCTGGGGGAGACAGACTTTATGGCTTAAACAGGAAGATTAACATTTTCAAAAGTAACTTTGTGCCAGGAAACGAAGGAAAATGAACATGTTTGAGGTGATGGTTACTCAGGGGGCTGTGGAGCATGGCTGGGGTGCTGTTGTTGTTGTGAGGTCAGTACTGTGACCTCCTTCCCGCAGGCTTCACTGGCTGCCCACTCCCCTGGCCCAGGGTCCAGAGATGGTCAGCTCTGAGGGTGGGTAGCTCTCCTTGCTTTGTGGCCAAGGGGAGTGGGGGGCACAGGTGAGCTTCTAACCCCAGCCCCCCGCTGTCTTGTTTCCCGCACACTATCTTCACTGCACACCAACTTGCAACTAGAGCTCAGGAAACAAGGCTGAGAGCTGGGAGGGGGTGAGGCGAGGGGCAGAGCTTTCAGAGACCCAGACCTGTGCTGGCCTCACGGGGACAGACTGTGATGAGAGTGCCTGGCAGGTACTCCCTCCCCCACTTTTTGGGGCACTGCAGCTGTTTTCCACCTACCTCTATTTACCCCCCATACCACCCCCACCCTGTCTTCAGTCTCCATCCCAACTGCAGCCCTGAACAGGGGTCCCTTGTCTACTGCCTTCTGGGTAGCCTTCCTAGACAGGGTCCTCCAATTCTGCCTGAAAGAGCTAAAGGATCCTGTCACTGGGCTCCCTCACCTGTATTCCTTATCTCTGTCTGCAATAGCGCCCCCAATGCTCCTTTTTAGTCATGGAGTCTTAGCAACCTCACTGGCAATTCTGGACTCTGCCCTCGTAGCTGGCAACCAAAATTTCAAACAGATCTGACAGCCCAGTAGTTACCTGCCACGTTCTGGGCACAAAAGCTGGCCGACTGTGTCATTGCTCAAGAGGCTGCTGCTGGTGTCCAGCTGCCAACAGGACGCAAGTCCCAGCTCCATCTCCCCTTCACCTGCCTCTCTGTACCCTCCCAGGGCCTGACTTCCAGGATCCTGGTTGCCCACCAACCTCCACACATGGGACTCTCTGGGTTCATCTTTCACGTGCCAAGTGCTGCACTAGTCCTCTTGGTCCACATTCTCACTTAATCCTCACAACAGGTGCCACTACAGTCCTCATCTCACAGAGGGCAAGATGAGTGACTTGCCTCCAGTCACACCCAGGGTTTGAACTTGGCCATGAAGCCCAGGGTCTGGGCTCTTGACTGCTACACCCCCAGCCTTCCAAGCAGTCAATCGTCAGGATTCCAATACTCTGCATCGCCTGTTCCTCCTACCTGTCACGTCCCTTCCCTTCTTTGCCTGGCAAATTCTGGCAAATGCCACCTTCTCCAGGGAGCCTCACCTGTCTGTTGGGAGATCCCCTCTTCCACTGTGCTCCCCTAGAGCCAGCCTCCTTCCAGGGGAATCAAGTTTTGTTCACACCTTGCCCCAGGTCCTGGGGCTTAGGGCCCCTCCCAACCCCTCCTACCCCTAGGTCTTCAGGGAGCTGGAGTCGGCTGTGCTGTCCTGCCTCGGAGGCTACAGTGTCTGCATTTTCACCTACGGTCAGACAGGGACGGGAAAGACCTACAGCATGGAGGTGGGAAAGGGGGCAGTCTGGGTGGCTCCTGGGGCCAGGGGCTGGGATGTGAGCCCGATGAGGCACCACACCCTGTCCCCAGGGCCCGCCTGAGGACCCTGGCATAGCTCCTAGGGCGCTGCAGTCACTGTTCCGGGAGATGGGAACAGGGGGACAGCACCACGTGACCCTCAGCATGGTGGAGATCTACAACGAGGCTGTCAGGTCAGGGCCGCAAACGGTGCCTCCTCCCCGCCCCGGGCCCCAACTTCTGGCTCCGCCCCCCAGAACCCCCAACAGAGCCCTCCCCTTTTTCGCCAGGGACCTCCTAGCCCCAGGGCCTCCCCAGCGCCTGGCAGTGAGGCAGGGCCCAGCAGGCGAGGGGGGGATCCAGGTGGCTGGCCTCACCCACTGGGACGTGCCCAATCTGGAGTCGTTGCACCAGGTGAGGCTGCTCGGTGGGGCTGCGCAGTCCTCCAAGCCCCCGCCCTGTACTCCCACCTGGGCCGCGGACGCCGCAGCAGGCCAGCCCTGTCCTCCGTCCTCCAGATGCTGAACCTGGGGAGGAGCAACCGGGCCACCGCCGCCACAGCCATGAACCAGCACAGCTCTCGTTCGCACGCGCTGGTCACGCTGACGCTGCGCACGGCGTCCCCATCAAGCGGTCCCGGCACCGCAGGTATCTCGGCGTCTGAGTCCTGCGGGGGGCTTCGCTGCACCCGAGACCGGGCCTCCCTCCACGCCGGGCTCTCTCGCCTCTGCAGGCACGCTGCACCTAGTGGACCTGGCAGGGTCCGAGCGCGCCTGGAAGGCAGGGGCGGCCGGCACGTCGCATGAAGACCGGGACGGCGCTCAGCGTCTGCGGGAGGCTCGGACCATCAACCGATCGCTGCTGGCGCTGGGAGGAGTGATGGCCGCACTGCGGGCCCGCCGGCCACACGTGCCCTTCCGCGACTCGCAGCTCACGCGCCTGCTACAGCCCGCACTGGGCCCCGGCGCCACCGCTGTGCTGCTGCTGCAGGTGGGGCCAGGCGGCCGCGGCCCCGCGGGAGGGTTGTTTGCATGCCAGGCGCCGCCCACCCGGGCCCGCCCACCAGCGCCGCTCCCCGCAGGTCTCCACGCGGCCCGAGGATCTCGGCGAGACCGTGTGCTCGCTCAAGTTCGCCGAGCGAGTGGGGCGAGTGGAGCTGGGGCCTGCTAGGCCCCGCAGGGCCCCGCGCTCCGGGACGCCCTCTTCCCTGAGCACCGACACACCACTCTCTGGGACCCCCTGCACCGCCACGCCCTCGCCCGGCAGCCCTCCAAGCCCCGGCCTGGACAGCGGCTCCAGCTCGGCCCTGGCACCGCCGGAGGACCTGCCTTCGTAGTTCTACCCAAGGAGTCTGGGTCGCGTCTCTGCTGGCAGAGGCAGCAAAGTCCCTATTCCCCCCACGATCTCCTTGATCTCTGGGGGCCTGCTGACCCCCAGACTCCACCCCTTTCTCTCCAGCCCCCAGGAGTGTTCCGCCTGGGGTAATGATCACCACCCCCACCCCCACCCCCCACCCCCGCCCCGCCCCAGCCCAGGCCCTTAGCCCTTTGCTTATCACCATCTGCTGTTATCGTGCGGCGCACAGCAGGGGATCCCAGAGCCGCGGAGGCAGACCCTGGCCAAGTGGCCACCAGACTCACTACCCCATCACCAAACATCAGACTTGCATTAAAATGTCGTTTGTTCCTTTACTGTTATCTTCCCCACTACCACCACCAAAACCAGGTAGGGTCTCCATTCTCCGTCCCCTCCCCCCAAAGGTGCTACCTCCTTGCCAGGCAACAGTGGAGGGGGGACAGGACTTAGGGATGGAGCGGCTGGGGCGGTCATTAGGTTTTCCCTCCCCCAGCCCGGAGCCAGGGAGGGGAAGTGACAGATGGTGATGGATGGATGGATGGATGGATAGATGGACAGAGGGCTGGAGAAGGTGGGACCAGGAAGGGGACAGGAAGGGCTACTTCAAGCAGGGCCCTGCTCCTTTCAGCCTTGCCTCTCGGGGTAAGAGAGGCATGACTGACCATCAGGGCTGCGGTGGTGCCCAGCTGGGCCACAGCTCTTCTGGAGTGTCCAATAAACACGCGGACTCTCAGCACGGCTGGTACCTCGTGTCTCAAGGTGGAGCCACACATACCTTGGTTTCCCCTCAACAGGCCTAAGGGTGGCAGGAGAGGGTGGGAGAGGAAAGCAGCCCCTGCCCTGGGAGCCTCACAGGCTGTACCAGGAGAGTAGCCAGCCTGGGGTAGGGGCAGCCAGGTCTCGGGGGTGGCTAACCCACGCATCATAGATGCTTTTGTTGGGTGGCACCCCCTGGAATAGGGCGTCTAGATCCCAGAGCAGCCTTGGGGGGCCATGGGTTTCAGGGACCACCCCCCAATAGCCTGTGCTGGTTGAGGGGGGGCACCGGGGGCAGGAGGTGGGTGGCAGTGGGGCAAATGGCATCACCACGTTGGGAGTGTAAATGGGCAAATAAGAGGTAGGTAGCTGCCCCCAAAGCGAGGCCCTGTGGCTTCCACCAGGGAGTCCCCCAGGGCCTGGGGTACCCTGCAGTAAGTGGAGGGGCCAGGCTCTGGGTTCAGGGGAGAGGGGCGAGGGCCTGCTGTTTCCCCCCTGGGAAGTCTCCCCTTCTGCTCTCAGGGACCCTGGGAGGGGGCAGACAGGCCACAGAGGTCTCTCAGAGGGGGGGACTGGAGTGGGTGCCTCTTCCTCCCCTATGCGAACTGAGCCTGACCGACTTGGGCTGCTCGGCGGCGCCCCCTCCCCGGAGTCCCCTAGCAGAGACTTTATGCTGAAGCCCTCGCAGGGTGGCGGCTGGGGACTGGGCGGCCGGTAGGGCCGGCCATGCAGCACATAGGGGCCCAGGTCCTTGGCGAAGGCTCCCCTCGCGCCCCTGCTCTGCCAGCGCCTGCACAGGGCCGTGTTCTGCAGCCGCAGCGCCTCGGCTGGGATCAGGCTCACGTCGACCGCCCAGAAGTTGCCCTTGGCCTGGGGCTTCGCGGGATCTTTGGGCACCTGGTGGAGGAGGGGGGCAGGCTTGGGTGGGGCTGTACGACCCCGGATACTCAGGATTTCCGCCCGCGTCCCGCCCCAAGGCTCCGACCCTCGCCCTGCCCCACCTTGCGGAAGCATCGGTTGGAGGAGAGGTTGTGGCGGATGGAGTCTTTCCAGCCCTCGTAATCGTCCCTGAAGAAGGGGAACACGGCCTGGACCTGACGGATGATCTGAAACCATCGGGCGGGCAGCGGGCGCCGTGAGCCGGGGCGCGTGGGCGGGGGGCCACGCTGCCCCTCCCCTCGCCTCTGCGTGGCCCCCCTCGCCGGGAAGGGGACTGCCTGAGTGCTTTAGCTCTCTCCCTGGGTGCCCAGGCCGGGACCGGCCCCACTGGCATGGCTGGATAGGGCCAGGTCGGGGTGGAGGCCGGAGCCTGAGCCTCCGAGCAGGGGCCAGGTGGAGGACGCGTCCGGGGACAGGTCCGATCACGGAGTGTGAGGGAGAGCGGGCGGGGATCCTCTCACCTGGGCCAGCTTCAGCCTGCGGGAGGGTGCGGCCTGGATCACCAGGGCGATCATGGCCAAGTAGGTGTAGGGGGGCTTGTCATGCCGCAGGTATCTCTTCTTCCTCCTCTGGGGGTGCTGGGAGGGCGACTCCCCCCCGGGGAGCCCCAGGCGGGGGTTGCTGCAGGGCCCCATGCAGAGGAAGCAGGCAACGTGGGCAGGGGTCCGGCCGGGTAGTGGGCGCAGGGCACTGGGGCAGTGTGGTAGTGTGGTGAGGAAGAGCTGGGGCCTGAGGCCAGGCGGGGGCTGGCGGGCCAAGCCCTTTATCATTCGGATGGAAGGGGGAGGGGAGGGGAGGCCAAGGGAGGTAGAAATACGCGGTGGGGGAGGGGAGCGTGCAGAGGGCAGCCACAATTAGCAGGTTTCGGTTAATCTGGGAGGGAGGGGCAGGGAAGATTCCAGTGGGGGCTGCAGGCGGCCACCCAGGCCTCATCCCTCACCCCTGGGCTGCCTTTGGCACCCCCCCTAGAGCTGGAAGGAAAAGCCCTTGGAAGGGGCTTATGACCCACAGTTACTTTATCCCATCTAGATCTCAGGTTCACATTTAACAGATGGGGGAGTGATTGGTCCAAGATGAGCCGCCAAGAAGGGGTGGGTCCTGCCCAGAGTTCAAGGCCAAGCAGCTAGCAGGACTTGGGTGGTGGTCTGGGAGGGCTTCCTAGAGGAAACCTCAGAAATAAAAGAGGGATACAGTTGACTCAAGGGATTTTCCCACAGGCTGCTGCATGGCCCCAGAAGGCTCCCCAGGCCCTGGAGGTCACTTTCCTTCCCTCCTTGGTGCTGGTCAACAGTGGGTCCTGGGAGATGACCATAATAATAGTCCCTCATTATTCCCTGTGCACCTCACTGGTCCTGGGTAAGCTGGACCCCCCTGGCTTGAGAGAACTTCCTGGAAGTGTGTTTGCCTCTCTGCTCCTCTTCTGGTCCTCTGGGTCCAGATACTCTGGAGGTTGTCCCCCGAGGAGGACGCCACTTGGTCCTCTGGGGCACTCAGGCAGTGCCCCTGGGTGGGTGTGCATGGAAGGAGAGGCTTTCTAGCCGTAGGTGTTTACTGGCTACCGCTTGGGGCCAGGCCTTGAGAACACAGCCCTGTGGGTCATGGTGCCTGCCCAGGGGAGCCTGCGAGAACCACTTGGCATCACCCTGGGCAGGAGTGAGGGCAGGTGTGTTATGTCTGGGTACACAGGGCTTCCCAGGCAGCCCCAATGCCCTGTGGCTTAGGCTAGGAGGGAGATGCTCCCCAGGCAGGAGGGGGTAGGCCTGAATGGAGGAGGGGCACTCTGGGAGACAGAGGGGAGGCTGAGCCTGGGGAGGCCTGCAGGGCCAGCACCCCTTGCTCAGCCCTGGCCAGAGCTTCTGAGTGCTTTAGCAGGCACAGGGCCTGGCCCAAAGGTGCGATTCTGGAAAAATGCATTTGGCAGCTGCCCTGAGACATGGTCCTTCTGGGTCCCAGACACTTCTGTCCCCTGACCTCCTCCCTGGCCATCTAGTCTGTGGCTCTGCCCCTCAAGTCAGTCAGGGCCTGTGCTCTGTACCCTGACCCAAAGCCTGGGTTCCCCCCGGTGAGGACTGGGCAAGTTTGCAAAGGGATTATCAGGCCCAGGACACCAGCAGTGGTGGGGTGTTGCTACTAGGACCCCCAGACCCGAGGAAAGCCACAGAAGCACAGGGAGACACTTTCTATCGCTTCACTCTAAGATTTCGGCTTTTCTTGGGCAGCAGCAGCACCCCTTCCACACACACACACCAATTATACCCTTAGAGGGTTGAAAATCTGCAGCCTACAGTGGGTGCCCAGCTCTCACCGAGGTGCTGACGGAATGGGTGAGTGATGGGTGCAGTGGAGGAGGAAGCCTGGAGCTGAGATGGATGACGTATGCGGGGTACCACACGACTCCCTCCGCTGTCTCAGACTCTTTCTTCAGACTTCACCTGGCTTCCTCTGGATCCCTATGTCACCTCCTCAACGCCTGTCTGTTTCCAGGGCTCTAGCTGAGGGGTCCTTGTGTCTCACCAGGCGACCTATGGCCTCCTAGCTCCACTCGGTCATTAGAGAGGTCTTTTTCTCCAACAGGTCTTAAGTCACCCCCTCTCCTCCACTGGTCCTCCTGTGCTTCCAGGATAAAGCCCAGCTCTTGGTTTGGCGTTCAAGGCTCCTCATGTCCTGACTGTTCATCACTGACCGCACGTACCACCCTACCGGGCCCCAGCCCTCCTAAACCACCACCTCAATTCTTCCCACCGGGTCCTTCCACCTTTGCGCATGCTCATCTCTACACCAGTGATGCCCCTGCTTTGTCGAGTGAACTCTGACCCTTCCTTAAAAGCTCAGCGTAAATAGATGACCACCCTCCTGGGAACCTTTTGACTACTTGCCCTTCCCGCCCCAACCGGGCCCCACCGCGCCGAGGACGCCCCTACCACAGACGTTCGCACCTTGCGGTCAGCAACCTCTCTCTAGTTGCTCTGCGCAAGCCCCGCCCCCGCGCGGCTCGGCCCCGCCCCCGCGCGGCTCGGCCCCGCCCCCTGCTCCCACCGGGAGCCGCGGCTTCCGGCTCCGGGACCCGCGGGCCGGAAGTATCGCGTTGCCATGGCGAGGGCCGGGCGCGGGGCCCGCTCCCGCGGCGCCGGGAGGAGCGCTAGGCTGAAGGACCCGCAGACGGGCTCCGATCGACTGCGCGGTGGCTGCTGGCGCGAGGCGGAAGGTGAGGCGCGGACTTCCGGGGCCTGCTGGCGGGAGGGGAAGCGCCGGAGGTGGGAGGGGGAGACGGGGAGACGGGGAGGCCCGGGTCCGGGCGGGAGGCTGTCCAGGCCCCGCTTGGGCGCAGGTGGGTGAGGCCCGGGCAGCTGGTGCTGAGGGTCAGGAAGGCTCCTGGAGTGGCAGGCTGTGAAGGCCACCGGTAGGCTGTTCACGTTTTAGCTAAATGTGGAGTTGTTTGCAGCCTTGCAACCTGTTGGTCAGGTAGGCAGCACTAAAGTTACCTCCATGTCAGCTGAGGAAATTAAGGCCTGCGGAGAAGTGACTTGCCAGGCTTCTTGTGGGCTTTGGAGTTAGGCCAGAGGAGAAACTGAAGCCTTTCTGGGGCAAGTTCCTTAAACTTCCAGGGGTTCAAGTGACCTCACTTGTCGGGGGAATCCTGGGCTCCAGCTCACAGATCGGTGTTCGGGCGGGAATAGTAGCTGCTGTGTGGTAAGTGCCGGCCGTGCTGGTGCGGAGGCGCTCGGGCCTGGGAGGGAGTATCCACGCCGGGCTGGGGCCCCTCGCCGTCCTGGAGCAGAGGCTGAGGCGACTGTGGGATTAATTTCCGTGGGTGCGGAGACGGGAGGTGTGTACGGAGTCATTCCAGGTTTGGGGAAGCGGGAGAAAGGCTAGACCTCCTCAAGCCTCTGGGCCTGCCTTTTCCTCCCGGTCCTTAGCTTGGGGGTGGAGGTGCAGGGGCACCACGCTGCTCTTCTCAGTCCCTGCCTTTGCTCCCCCAGGTGCTCCCCACCAGGATTGGGGAGCTCTCCCTGGGAGAGGTGTAAAGGGCCTCTGTGCCCTGGCTGGGCCGCCTCATTCACTTCAGGGGCCGCACTCCTGATCACCTTGCCATGTGTGTGTCAGACCACCACCCTACTGAACCCCTGCAATAGTGGGGGAGGGGAGGGGAGGGAGTAAACCTCCCCTGTCCCTTTCCAAGCTCTGTGGCCTTAGGAAAGGTCTTGTCAGCACATCAGATTGAGAAAAAAGACAGAGAGGTGAAGGAAAGTCTAGTTCCACAGACACCCAGGGGAGAGGGTCCTGGGGAGAAGGAGCATGTGCTCCACTGCCAGGACCCCTGTGTGGGCAACGCGGTGAGGCCCGATGGTGGACGGCGGGTTCTGGGCTGCTTCCTTCCTGGGCGGCTGTGACAAACACAAAGATTGCCAGGACTTCGCGAGACCTTGGTCATTCTTTGATCTGACGACTGCTGTTGTGTTGGTTTTGTGTGGTGCGCTTTGTAAGTCTCACCCTCACCCACCCCCTAGAACCTCCTCCCGTTCTGGAAGGAGGAGCGTGGTGTAGTTGCAGGTGAACCCCGGGAGCCTCCAGGACTCAGATGAAGCCCCTGCAGAGCCCTCCCCACTGTCAGGGAGGTTGGAATGGCCCTCGCTGCTCTGGCAGGGCCCGCAGTGAGCATTGCCGTTGCCGACAGGCCTCCTGTGTTTCCTCTGGGCTGATCTCCGGGTGGGTGAGCAATGCATGTGTCACCATCGCTGGCTCTGCATCCCAGTGCTGAGCCCGGCCCTGACGCAGCTGCACACACAGCTGAGTGGTGGTCCTTTCCATTCAGCCGGCTCAGTCCCAAGCTCACCA
The DNA here is from genome assembly GCF_028021215.1 of Eschrichtius robustus. Classification (NCBI taxonomy): domain Eukaryota; kingdom Metazoa; phylum Chordata; class Mammalia; order Artiodactyla; family Eschrichtiidae; genus Eschrichtius; species Eschrichtius robustus. Next base: position 86,524,687 of record NC_090840.1, read on the forward strand.
TCTCCTGTGTCCCCTTCTGTGCTGTCCCCCAGTGCCCGGAATGCATCTGCTCCTGTGGTTACGGGTGCTTCCTGCAAGTCAGGCACCGGGTTCAGCGAAGAAAACAGTAAATTGAGTCAAAAATGAAAACAGGGTGAAGAGACAGGAGTGACAAGGTAACCACAGGAGACCTCTGAGGAGGTGATATTTAACTTGAGATCTGAGGGGCTTCCCTGGTGGCGCAGGGTTTAAGAATCCGCCTGCCAAAGCAGGGGACACGGGTTCGAGCCCTGGTCCAGTAGGATCCCACATGCCGTGGAGCAGCTAAGCCCATGTGCCACAACTACTGAGCCTGCGCTCTAGAGCCCGCGAGCCACAACTACTGAGCCCGTGCGCCTAGAGCCCACGCTCCGCAGCATGAGAAGCCACCACAATGAAAAGCCCGCGCACAGCAACAAAGAGTAGCCCCCGGCTCGACGCAACTAGAGAAAAGCCCGCGCGTAGCAACAAAGACCCAATGCAGCCAAAAATAAAATAAATAAATAAAAAATTTTTAAAAAATACACTTTAAATTGAGATCTGAGTTACAAGAAGAAGGGAACTATTATTAGATCTGGTGGAAGAACTTTCCAGACAGAAGGCACAGCTGATGCAAAGGGGGAGTGATGATGAGGATGGTAGATCAGGGGTCTGCAAAGCTTTTCTGTGAAGGGCCAGAGAGTAAGTATTTTAGGCTTTGCCGGCCATATGGTCCCTTTCGCAACTATTCTGCCTTTTTGTGGAAAAGTAGCCACAGACAGTACGTAAGTACATGTGCTCTGTTTCCACAAAACTTTATTGATAGACCCTGAAACTTGAATTTCATATAATATTCATGTGTCAGAAAATATTCTCTTTATTTTTTCCCCAATCATTGAAAAAGGTAAAAACCATTCTTAGCTTATGGGCCATACAAAAACAGACAGTGGGCTGTAGTTTGCCAGTTCCTGTGCCAGACACCAAAAAATGCCTTGTGTATTAACTCATTGAATCCTCATAAGACCCTTATAAAGAAGGTACTATTATTCCATTTACAGATGAGGAAACTGATTTAAAAGAGGTCAAGAAACTTGACCAATCCCCTCAGCTGCTGCCACTTTAGACCCAGAGTCTGGTTCCAGAGCTCAGCTCCCAGTCTCTGTGGTATAGAGCCGAGGTTCCTGAGGTGCAGGAAGCAGTCTGGTGTTGAGTGGGAAGTGGAGAGAGGTGTGGGAGGGGACAGCAAGGCCAGGGGTGGCCAGACCACTCAGGGTTAGAGGCCAGGAGAAAACTTAGGTTGTATACTTTTATTTTGTTACATCAAACTTTACTGAGGTATAGTTTACCTACAATAAAAGGCACCTATATAAAATAATTTGGTGGGTTTTGATAGATGTATACATCCTTGTAAAAGCTACCATAATCCAGATGTAGAGCATTTCCATCATCCCCATTCCCTTCCCCAGGCACTCACTGATCTGCTTTTTGGTTTTTTTTTTGTTGTTGTTGTTGTTGTTGTTTTAAATTTATTTATTTTATTTTTGGCTGAGTTGGGTCTTCATTGCTGTGCACGGGCTTTCTCTAGTTGCAGCGAGTGGGGGCTACTCCTCGTTGCAGTGCGCGGGCTTCTCATTGCGGGGGCTTCTCTTGTTGCGGAGCACGGGCTCTAGGTGCGCGGGCTTCAGTAGTTGTGGCACGTGGGCTCAGTAGTTGTGGCTCACGGGCTCTAGAGCGCAGGCTCAGTAGTTGTGGCGCGTGGGCTTAGTTGCTCCATGGCATGTGGGATCTTCCTGGACCAGGGCTCGAACCCGTGTCCCCTGCATTGGCGGGTGGATTCTTAACCACTGTGCCACCAGGGAAGCCCTGTTGTTGTTTTAATAAATTTATTTATTTTATTTATTTACTTTTGGCTGCGTTGCTGCACATGGGCTTTCTCTAGTTGCGGCGAGTGGGGCCTCCTCTTCCTTGCGGTGCACGGGCTTCTTATTGCGGTGGCTTCTCTTGCTGCGGAGCACGGACTCTAGGTGCACGGGCTTCAGTAGTTGTGGCTCTCGACCTCAGTATTTGTGGCTCGCGGGCTCTAGAGCGCAGGCTCAGTAGTTGTGACGCACGGGCTTTGTTGCTCCGCGGCATGTGGGATCTTCCCAGAGCAGGGCTCGAACCTGTGTCCCCTGCATTGGCAGGCAGATTCTTAACCACTGCGCCACCAGAGAAGTCCCTACTTTTTGTTTTTATAGATTCACTGTCCCTTTTTTTTTTTTTTTTAAGAATTTCACATAAATGGAAGCGTACAGAATGAACACTTTTGTGTCTAACTTCTTTGTCCAGACAGAGCGTTTTGGAAATTAAGATTGCTGCATGTATGTGTGGTCCGTTCTGTCTTTGTTGCCGAATGTCTGGTACCCACCGCATAGATACACCACCTTTTACTCTCTGTGCACACACCTGTTGATGGACATTTTGATTCTTTCCAGTTTTTGGCTGTTATGAATAAAACTGCTGTGACTACTCGTGTCTACAAGTCTTTGTGTGGACATATACTTTATTTCTCTTGGGTTGAGTTGATAGAAATGATGGTTGAAATGCGTATTTGTGTTTAACTCTATAAAAAAGTACCAAACTATTTTCCAAAATGGTTGTATCATTTTATATTCCCAGTTCCATATCCTCTTATCATTCTTTTAAAGTTTAGCCATTCTTGCGAGTGTTGGTAGCTCGTTGTGCCTTTAATTGGCATTTCCTTAATGATGAATGGTGTTGCACATCTTTTCATGTCCTTATTTTATTGGCTATTTGTATATCTTCTTTTGTGATGTGTCTAAATCTTTTACCCGTAAAAAATGGGTTGTTTGTCTCATCAAGCTTTAAGAATTCCTTGTATATTTAGGATGCAAGTCCTTTGCCAGATACATGTATTGCAAAAATGTTCTCAGTCTGTGGCTTGACTTTTCATTTTCTTTCTTTCCTTATTTCTTTCCTTCTCCCTTTCCTTCTCTCTTTCTTTCTCTCTCTCTCTCTCTCTTTCTTTAATTTGGCTGCGCTGGGTCTTAGTTGCGGCACGCGAACTCTTAGTTGCTGCATGTGGGATTTAGTTCCCTGACCGGGGATCGAACCCACGCCCCCTGCATTGGGAGCACGGAGTCCTAGCCACTGGACCACCAGGGACGTCCCGACTTTTAATTTTGTTACCAGGGTCTTGAACAGCAGATATGTTTAATTTTGATGAAGTTCAGTTTGTCATTTTTTTGCCTTTATGGTTTATGCTTTCTCTTATGGTCAAGAGGTCAAGGATCATTGTTTTCCGTGGATATCCAGTCATTCCAACACCATTTTTGAACACCATCCTCTCCCCATTGTATTACCTTAACACCCTTGTTGAAAATCAATTGACAGTATATGTTTGGGTGTATTTCTGGATTCTTTATTATATTCATTGATCTTATTGCTAATATCCCACATATTTGATTATTGTAGCTTTATAATAAGCCTTGAGATCAAGTACTGTTAATTTTCCAACTTGGTTTTTCTTTTTCAAATCATTTTGGCTCTTCAAGATATTATGTAGTCCTATATAAATTTGAGAATTTCTACAAAAGGGCTTACTGGCATTTTGATTGGGATTGTATTGAAGCTACAGATCTATTTATGTAGGTCTCTGTATTATCTATTGCTGTATAACAAATTATCCTTAAATTTAATGACTTAAAACAATAAATTTTTGTTATCTCACAGCTGCTGTGGGTCAGGAATTTAAAAATGGCTTGGCTGGGTGGTTCTGGTTCAAGGTCTCCTGTGGCTGCATTTGGGATGATCAGCCAGGGCTGCATCATCTGAGGGCTGGGGCAGGGGTCTAGGATCTGCTCCCTCCCGTGGCTGTTGGCAGGAGGCCTCAGTTCCTCACACTAGGGCCTTTCCTAGACTGCTTAACTGTCTCACAACGTGGCGGTTGATTTCCTCCAGTGCCAGTGATCCAAGAGAGAGCAAGAGGCTGCACTGCTTTGTAGACCTGGTCTCTGAAGTGATGCGTCATCATTTCAGGTTTTTTTTTTTCTATTTGTTAGAAGTGATTGAGTCTAACCCATATTCAGGGGGAAGGGGATTAGGCTCTGCCATTAGAAGCGGGTGTCAGAGCTTCCATGTTTTGTGACACGAAGTTTTTGAATGATATATTTACCATTTTGCATTTTCCAGTCCTTTGTTGCCAATACAAAGACATGAATTTGATTTTGACATATTGTCCTTGTATCCTGCAACCTTGCTAAATATACTTATTTATTCTAGTAGCCCTATTATAGATTTCTAAAGATTTTCTACATGTCTTTTTACTTGCCTTCTGCATGTAAAGAGTTTCCAATCTTTCCAATCTTTTTATCCCTTGCCTTAGTGCATTGGCTCGGACTTCTAGTACAGTGTTGGATAGGAGTGGTAAGAGTAGATATTCTTACTTTGTTCTCAATCCTAGGGAGAAGGTGTTCATTCTTTTCCCATTAGGCATGCTTTAGCTGTAGGTTTTGTGGAGATGCCCTCTATCAGACTGAGGAATTTTCCTTTTATTCTTAGTTTTCTAAGTTTTTTTTTCTTAAGTCATGAATAGCTATTGAATTTTGCCAAATGCTTTTTCTGCTTCTATTGATTTGATTGTATTTTTAAAATAGCAAACTATGTTAATTTTTATATTTTTAAATTTTATTTTATTTTTAAATTTTATTTATTTTTGGCTGCGTTGGGTCTTCGTTGCTGCATGCGGGCTTTCTCTAGTTGTGGCGAGCGGGGGCTACTCTTCGTTGCAGTGCTTGGTCTTCTCATTGTGGTGGCTTATCTTGTTGCAGAGCATGGGCTCTAGGCACGCCGGCTTTGGTAGTTGTGGCGCACGGGCTCAGTAGTTGTGGCTCGCAGGCTCAGTAGTTGTGGTGCACAGGCTTAGTTGCTCCACGGCATGTGGGATCTTCCCGGACCAGGGCTCGGACCTGTGTCCCCTGCATTGGCAGGCGGATTCTTAACCACTGCATCAACAGGGAAGTCCCCTATGTTAATTTTTTAAATGTTAAACCAACCTTTCATTCTTGGAATAAAGCACAGTTGGTCAAGACATATTATCCTTCTTATATATTCCTGGATTCAATTTGGTAATGTTTTTTAAAGAATTTTTGCAACTATTCGTGAAGCAATCAGTCTGTGGTATTCTTAAATTGTTGTGTCTTTGGTTTTGGAGTCAGGGTAATAATGGCTTCATAAAACAAGTTGGGATGTGTTTCTTCCTCTTCTATTTTCAGAAAGCATTTTTGTAGATTCTGTATTATATCTTCTTTAAATGTTTGTTATAATCTGCCAGTAAAGCCATCTGGGCTTGGAGTTTCTTTGTGGGAAAGTTTTTAACTGGAAATTTAATTCCTTTAATAGATATAGGGCTGTTCAGGTTTTCTATTTCTTCTTGAGCCCATTTTGATAATTTGTTTCATTCCGGTAATTTGCCCATTTATCTAAGTCAAGCATGGCAATTTTTCTCTATAAAGGGCCAAATAGTAAATGTTTTAGGCTTTTCAGGCCATATGGTCTCTGTTGTGGTTACTCATCTCTTACTGTACCATGAAACAGCCATAGACAATACATGAACAAATGAGCATGGTTGTATTCTAATAAAACTTTATTTACAAAAACAGATGGTAGGCCGATTTGGTCCATAGGCTGTAGTTTGTCAACCCCTGACTTAAGTTGTTAAGTTTATTATCATAAATTGTTCAGAACATTCTCATTTTTATCCTTTTAGTTGTCTGTAGGATCTGTAGTGATATCCCCTTTTTCTTTCATGCTGTTGGTAATTTTTGTCTTCTTTTCTTGATCAGTTCAGCGAGAATTTTATTGATTTTATCAACATTTTCAAAGGAACAACTTTTAGTTTAAATATTTTTCTCTTTTTGTCTATTTTATATTTCATTAGTTTTTGTTCTTATTAATATTTCCTTTTACTTACTTTGGGCTGAATTTTCTGCTTTTTCTAGCTTCTTATTAAGTTGGACGCTTTGGTCATTGATTAAGTTGGAAGTTTTGGTCATTAAGTTGGAAGCTTTGGTCATTGAAAGAAATAACCTTTCTTGTTATTTAAGCATGCAAAGGTAGAAATTTCTTTCTAAAACCTGCTTTAAATGCATCTCACATATTTGATATGTTTTCATTTTCATTCAGTTCAAAATATGTTCTACTTTCCATCTTGATTCCTTCCTTAGCCTGTAGGTTATTTAGAAGTATGCTTTAAAGTTTCCAAATATTTGGGAATTTTTCCAGATATCTTTTTGTTATTGAGTTCTAGTTTAATTCTAATGTGGTCGGTGAACTTTCTCTGTATGCTTTCATTCCTTGTTAACTTATTGAATCTTATATTAAGTTCCAGCATATGGTCTGTCTTTTTTTTTAGGGTTAAATACATTTACAGTGTTGTGCAACTATCATCACTCTCAATTTCCAGAACTTTTTAATTACCTGAAGCAGAAACTCTGTCCATTAAACAGTACTTCCTTACTCCCCCTCCCCCCAGCCCCAGGCAACCACCATTCTGCTGTCTATCTCTGAATTTACCTATTATATAAAGGGAAATCATACAATATATGTGCTTTTGTCTGATACATTTGTAACATGTATCCGAATTTCGTTCCTTTGCATGGCTGAATATTCCATCGTATGTATATACCACATTTTGTTTATTTCTTCATCTGTCGATGGGCATTCGAGTTGTTTTTGCTTTTTAGCTATTGTGAATAATGCTGCTGTGAACTTTGATGTGCCCATAGCTGAGTCCCAGATTTCAGTTCTTTTGCTTATATACCCAGAAGTGGAATATGCCTTTGCTTTCACACTGCATGATCGGTAGGGTCACATTCTATTCTGTGCCCTAGCTCACTGTCCTGTGGTACAGAAGTTGGAGACGATGTCAGTCTTTCTGTCTTCAGAGCCAGGCATTGTGCACAAACTGTGTCTCCTCATCCGTGGGCCTGTTGTCCCAACTCCTGCACCCCTAGAGTGTTTTCACCTGGCTTCAGGTTCACAGGATTCGGCTGTGTTATGTGTTACCAGTCTCCTGGTGTGTTTCTGGCCTCAGGTCATTCCCGGACACCTCCCCCATGCAGCGCCCCTCTCTCTGCTCTGGAGCTGCTACCGTTCTTCCCTGTGACCTCAGGAATGTGTAAACAAATCATGAACTCTCTTCTGGATGCCCCTCTAGTTCTCCTCCTAGGTTTGTGGAGGTCTCAGTGTGGACATCTACCCACACATGTCTTCTTCTAAAGCTTTGTGGCCTCATTGCCCCTTCCCCCCGTAACTCTCCAGCCCTGTGCTTCTGGCAGCATCTGGCAGCATCCTGCCCACCCCCAGGCCCAGCATCATTGTGTGTGATGTGTGTGTGGGTGACTGAGGTTCGAATCAGAGCAGACCCAGGGTCACAATGCTGTCCCCTCCAGAGCCCACTTTTGTTATTTTGGTTTTGACAGTCTTGTACTTGACAGACCTTAATTTCCAAGTCTGCACGGTGAGGTCATGGCCCATCAGAGTCATGAGGCCAAAGAGGCTGCGTGCAGCACCGCGGCAGCCAGGATCAAGCCTGTGGCCTGGCCTTTAGGAAGGCGTGGTGCTCAGGCCTCTGGAAGCCCATCCTTTCTCCTCCTAGCTGAGCATGGGTTGGCTTTTTTTTTTTTTTTTTTTTTTGGCTGCACTGCGTGGCTTGTGGGACTTAGTTCCCTGACCAGGGATTGAACCCCGGACCTCAGCAGTGAGAGCACAGAGTCCTAACCACTGGACCACCAGGGTGGCTTTTATCCTCAGTTCTCTTTGAGTCTGTTTTCAAATGCAGATGCCTCCAGCTGCCGAACTTCTTTCATTTGGCCATCTAGACTTCTGACACCTTGCTGTGAGTTAGTTTATTAGATTTCTTTCGGAGCTGGGTGGCAAAGGGAAAGGAAATGGATGAGGGAGCTTTGGAGTGCCCCTGGCTTCTGGGGAGGGGCCCTCCCAGGTTCTCCAGCCCCCACAACACTGCTGCCACGCCTTGCTGGCAGCCCCTCACTCGAGTGGTCCAAACAGATCTGCAGCGCCTGCTCTGGCCCAGGGGCCTGGGGGCTGCAAGCACCGTGTGCACCGACGTGCCAGTGTCCTGGGGTCCTCCTTCCTCACAGGACTGTCAGCTGGGCAGTTGTAACTGAGCCAAATGAAATTTCATGTTTGTAGGTCACAGCTTTGAAATAGCTTCAATTTCCTATGGTTCTACTGCTGAGGGAAGTTTGAGGAGTATTGAGATCACTGAAAAAGGACACAGATCTCATGGGAGGGGTCAGGAAGGAAGCTGAGGCCAGAAGATGAGTAGGAGTAAGTAAGCCAGAGAGGAGACTTGTTATAAAGCTACAGTGGGGAGGACACTGTAGCACAGGCTTAGGACGGATGGAACAGAGTCAAGAGTCTCGGACAGGTTCACATATATATGGGAACTTAATTTATTACCAAGGTGGCGCTGCAGAACAGTGTGGAGAGAAGCACCTTTTTTTTTTTTAATTAATTAATTTATTTTATTTTTGGTTATTTTTGGTTGCGTTGGGTCTTCGTTGCTGCACGCGGGCTTTCTGTAGTTGCGCTGAATGGGGGCTACTCTTCATTGTGGTGTGCAGGCTTCTCATTGCAGTGGCTTCTCTTGTTGAGGAGCATGGTCTCTAGGTGCGCGGGCTTCAGTAGTTGTGGCGTGTGGGCTCAGTAGTTGTGGCTTGTGGGCTCTAGAGCGCAGGCTCGGTAGTTGTGGCTCATGGGCTTAGTTGCTCCGCGGCATGTGGGATCTTCCCGGACCAGGGATTGAACCCACGTCCCCTGCATTGGCAGGCGGATTCTTAACCACTGCGCCACTAGGGAAGTCCCAAGAAGCAGCTTTTAAATAAATGGTGCTGGGACAGTTGGATATAAATGTGGAAGAAAAATGCAATTGGAGCCTGTACTAGTTATGTATTGATGTGTAACAAATTGCCTCCAAATATAGCGGCTTGAAACAACATTTATTGGGACTTCCCTGGTGGTCCAGTGGCTAAGACCCTGCGCTCCCAATGCAGGGGGCCCAGGTTCAATCTCTGGTCAGGGAACTAGATCCCACGTGTCACAGTGAAGAGTTCACATGCTGCAACTAAAAAAAAAGATCCCCCACGCAGCAACAAAGATCCTGCATGCCACAACGAAGACCTGGCACAGCCAAATAACTAAATATTTTTTAAAAAACCAAACAAAACCCCAGCATTTCTTATCTCAATCTCTGTGGGTCAGGAGTCCAGGAGCAGCTCAGCTGGATGATTCTGGCTCAGGATTTCACACATTTTCTGAAGACTTGACTGGGGCGGGGAGTCTGCTTCCAAGCTGGCTCCCTTGCTGGTCCCGGTGGGAGGCGGCTGGCTTCCCCCAGAGTGAATGACCTGAAAGGGAGAGCAGGGATGAAGTCACAGTGCCTTTCACATCCTGATCTTGGGCGTCACACTGTCACGTCTGCCACACTCTCTGTTCATTATAAGCAAGTGACTAAGTGCAACCCACAGTTAAGAGGAGGGGAATAGGCTCCACCTTTTCAAGAGAAGAGCATTAAATAATTTGTGGGCATATTTTTAAACCACTACAGATTCCCTACTTTACACTGTACACAAACACTAGCTCCAGGTGGACTATAGACCTAAATGTGATGGAAACTATGCTACTTTTAGAAGATAATATAGGAGACTAGTCTTTAGAAAGATGTCTCATCCCATTAGTTCTCAGAGAACTGCAAATTGACTGTAGGAGATACCATGGCCCATGCACCAGAGTGACAAAGCAAATATGTTTTGTATAAACCAACTGGGATGTTTCTCCATTGCTGTTGGGACTGTAAACTGGTACCGCTTTGAAAAGCAGTTGTAGCATCCATTGATTCATGTCATATAGCCTGCAGTTGGCTGCTGTGCACCAGTGTCTGTGGACAGGGTGTTCACGGCAGCCTGTCATTCACAGGCCCGCACCCAAGCTGCCCCGGGCCCTCAGAGGTGTACCCCGAGCTGTGTAAACAGGCGTGTAGTGGACTGTTACGCAGCCAAAGGCAGAAGGCCTAGGCCACATCCCTCAGAGTGGGTGGATCGCACACACATGACGGGAGGGAGGTAGCGCAGAGTGTGAGGCCCAGCTCCGCCTGGACGTTCAGCCTGTCAGCACTGCACTCTGCTGTTCGGAAGGTGTGCGGGGGTGTGTAGGTGTAAAGAAAAGCCAGGTGGTGATCGCTGCAAGCAGCAGTGAAAGGAAGGCTCTGGGGAGCTGCTTGGCATCCTGATGGGGTGGAGCTCACATGGTTTTGTGTTTCCATTTTATGTGCATTGGTTTTTTTGCACTTTCTGTACTTGTATTGTTGACTTAAAACAGCCAGTTATTTTATCAGGAAAATGGGTTTATTTTAGAGGAGCAAAGAATTGCAATTCAGGACCTGCAATCCATGGGGAACCACAACAAAGAGAAGAAACTCTTTTATAAAGGGGAAGGGGAGTTGGGAGGGGCTGTTCTAAACAGAGTCCATTGGAGGAAACTGGGAGTTTGAAGTTTAGTGGTTTTTCATTGGCTGAGCTGTTGCCTGGCGGGGAGAAAATCTTCCTTCCTCCTGCTGGGTCTGCAACTGAGGTGGAGTTACAGGGTGTGAGAGCTCCCCCTTCTGGCCTCCTGACTCCATTTTATTTTATTTATTTTTAATTTTTATTTATTTATTTTTTGGCTGTGGCTAGTGGGATCTTAGTTCCCTGACCAGGGATCGAGCCCAGGCCCCCTGCAGTGGAAGTGTGGAGTCCTAACCACTGGACCGCCAGGGAATTCCCCTGACTCCAGTTTAAATGAGGTTTCTGTTTATTAATTTTCACAGTATCACACTTCACAATAAAAAGTTTTTAACAGGGCACCCCAATACCCTGGGGAAGCCTGTGTAGGAGCCCATCCCAGGCACAGAGACCCCTGTTCCTCCAGACCTGAGAGGCAGGGCATGCAGGACCGACACGAGGTCTAGCCTGGCCGGACAGTGGGGCGATGGGCAGGGCTGCTGAGTCTTGGCTGGGATCCTACGCAGGCCCTGGGCCCAGGATGTCATGGGCTGTGTAAGAAGCATGGACCTTACATGGGGCCAGCAGAGCCTTAGGACCGTTTCACGCACGGGGGCGACTGGGTTGAGCCTTGCGATTTCAATGCCCTGGGGCTGCAGTGCGGAGAGGGGCTGGACCCCCGACTAGGAGCAGGGCAGCAGGTAGAGGCCCTGTGAAAAACGCAGACCCAATGGGGGCTGGGGGCAGGAGTGGGCTGGAGGGAGGGGGCCCCAGAATGGCACTCTGGCCTCACCTCTGGTGCTGTCACTACCCCTCCTTGAGATGAGGGTCCAGCCGTGCCATGGGTCTCCTCACTCCTGCCCTTACCTGCTCCCCAGTTCTCACATCTGCCAGGTGTCTTCCTCTGGGCCTTTGCACCAGCCCTTCACTTGGCCCGGATGCTCCTTCCTGCCCGTGATGTGGGCACCTGGTAGCTGTGTGGGTCACCCGCCGCCCTTCCCTCAAATGCCAGCCTGGGAGGAGCAGGGCCGTGAGTGCTGCTGGTGGATGGGTGAGTGCAGAGCGAAGGGGTAGGAGGAGGAGCCGGAGACGCTGGCCTCCTGCAGCCCAGGTCTGCCTTGGTGACAGCTGTGGTGTCAGGGTTGCCGCGCCACGATGGACGTGACCGGTGCTGAGGGCGCTCCCGGTGCAGCAGCACTTCCTAGGGGTCCTTGGGAGCCCTGAGGCCAAGCGCTGTGGGCGCTGCCCGTGGCGAGTTCCCCAGACCTGTGGGACATCAGGAGCCTCAGGCTGGGGCACGGTGAGAGACTGGGGCCTGGAGGAGGGGCCCCTCAGGGGCAGGGACCCGTAACACAGCCCTGTGTTGCCTTTGAGAGGCTTGTGTGTCTGGAAGGACCCGTGAGCGTGTCCAGCCGGGTCCCGGGAAGGGTGGGAGCGCGGCCGAGGGGCCCAGGGCTGGTCTCAGAGCGCATCCTGACGCGTGCTAAGTGCGGGCCGTGGGACGCTGACCTTCCCCAGTCTGCTGCCAGCTGCTGGGGAGGCTGTTAGTGCCCTTAATTCTTGAGTCCACACTTCTGCTTCTGTGACCAAGCGCAGCCTGAAGCCTCAGGGGATCGATGTGGACCCGAGTCCCCAGCCCAGGTCCCAGTTGGCCAGCTGTCCTGGGAATATCCTCTGTAGCGCTGTCCCCCATACAGGCCCAGTGTGGGGCTTGGACACGTTTCTGTTGGGGACAGTGCCTGGAGTGGGTGGCTGGTGGAAGGTGTGTGGTCCACGGGCACCCCCGTGAGCAGGGACGGTCACGGTCACCCCGCGCCTTCCCTAATGCTCGGTCTCCCCACGGGTGGGCGGGCAGGTGCCGGGGTGTTGGGTCACGTGTGCATTTCTCTGATGACTGTTGACCTGGGGCCCCTCATTGTGTGTATTGATGTGAAGGGACTCCTGAAGTCTTCGGCCCATTTTCCAATTTGGTGGAGGTTTCTTAGTGAGTTTTGGGGTTTTTTTTAAGTGTTTATTTATTTATTTATTTTGGCTGTGCTGGGTCTTAGTTGTGGCACACGGGATCTTCGTTGCGGCACGTGGGATCTAGTTCCCCGACCAGGGATTGACCCCAGGCCCCCTGCCTTGGGAGCGCGGAGTCTCACCCACTGGACCACGAGGGAAGTCCCTTTTAGTGGTTCTTTTTATATCAGTTGTTGTTATGTATTTCCTACTCTGTGGCTTGCTTTTTCGCTCTTTTTATTTTTTATCTTTTGGCTGCTCTGCGGGGATCTTAGTTCCCTGAACCCGTGTCCCCTGCGGTGGAAGCACGGAGTCTTAACCACTGGACCGCCAGGGAAGTCCCTTCACACTTTTAAAATTTCAGTTTGAGGAGAAAGGGTTCGGGAAGCCCCGAACCCTTCCCCTGTCCCCAAGGGCACATGGCTGCAGTGCAGGGTCTGGTCTGGGACACAGGCGTGGACACACTCCATGACCCTTTCAGATTTCACCAGTTTTACACGCACCCAAGGGTGTGCACACACAGGGGTGCGATCTGATCACTCGTGTCAAACGGTGTGACCACCACAGTTGAGGACCCTCGGCTGCCCTATGCGGCCCTGGCCACCTCCTTCCTCACCCCACCCCCACCCCATCGAGAATGCTGTGTGGACGGGGCCACGCAGGATGTGACTGTGGGGGCAGAGCAGAGCGCCGTCCATGTCCACCCCGGCCGTGTGCGTCCATCGTGGGCTCTTTTCACTGTTGAGGGGTGTCCTGTGGGGTGGGTGGGCTGGAGTGTGGTTAGCCATTCACCCAGTGAAGGATATCTGGGTCGTTTCCAGTTTATGCATAAAATTGCTCTGAAATTCACGTACAGGTCTTTGTGTGAACGTAAGTGTTCATTCTCTGAGATAAATGCCCAAGAGTGCAGCTGCAGGGTCATATGGTAAGTGCATGTTTAGTTTTAAGAAACAGCAGACTGTTTTCCAGAGTGGCCATGCATCTCCCATCCCTACCAGCACTGGGTGAGACCCGTCCTTGTCCCGTCCTTGCCGTTCTGATGGCCCACTGTGATTTTCGTTTGCATTTTCCCAATGGCCAGTGCTGTTGAACATCTTCTCGTGGGCTTTTCTGCCATCTGTATCCTCTTTAGTGAAATGCCTGTTCACATTTTGCCCCTTTTCTAATTGGAGTGTCTGTTTTCTCACTGCTGAGTTTTGAAAGTTCTCTGTGTCCACTGGATAAAAGTCCTTTGTTCTGTTTGTGGTTTGCAAATATGTTCTCCAGTCAATAGCATGTCTTCTCACCCTCTTCACAGGGTTTTTAGCAGGACAAAACGTCTAAATTTTGATGAGATCTATCTAGCTTGTCATTTATGGGCTGTGCTTTTGGTGTCCAGTCTTCATAGATGCTGTGCTGCCTCACCTTTCATGTGTAGGTGCACAGCTCACCCGGGGGTGGGGTCAAGGTGAGCTTTTACATGTGGCTGTTCAGCTGTCCCAGCACCATTTATTGAAAAGACTCTTTTTCTGCTGCTCTGCAGTGTCATAAGTTGAATGTCTGTGCATGTGTAACTGTTTCTGGACTCCGTTCTGTTCCGTCAGTCTATTTCTCTATCCCTAAGCACTTCAGATTTGTCCCTTTTTAGGATTGTACTGACTATTCTTGCCCTTTGGCATTTCCTATTAAATGGAAAATCAGTTTGTGAATTTCAGATTGAACCAGTGGGATTTTGATTGGGATTGCATTGAATCTTAGATGAATTTGGGGAGAAATGGCATCTTTAGAGTTCAGAGTCTTTTGACCCCTAAGCGCGGTGTGTCCCTTTTGGTCCTTCTCCCGTGTCTCAGTGAGGTTCAGTGATTTTCTGTGTGGAGACCTTGCACATCTTTTATTAGATTTATTCCTAGACATTGATGCTTTTGGACACTTAGTATTATAAATACCATCATTACAATTTTTCATCTTCTAACTGTTGCTGGCATTTATAGATACAATAGATTTTTGTACATTAACCTTGTATCTATCAACGGGACTTCCCTGGCAGTCCAGTGGGTAAGACTCCGTGCTCCCAGTGGAGGGGGCCCGGGTTCGATCCCTGGTTGGGGAACTAGATCCCGCATGCAAGCCGCAACTAAGAGTCTGCATGCCACAATGAAGATCCTGCATGCCACAACTAAAACCTGGTGCAGCCAAAATAAATAAATAAATATTTTTAAAAAAAAAACAACTTGTATCTATTACTATGGCTGTGTTCTCATATTCTAATAGTTTTCTAGGACCTTTCAGGTTTTTATCATACACTATATGTCATTCGCAAATACTGAGTTTTTTCCTACCCTTCTTGTTCTTTTATACGTGTGTGTATATGTGTGTGTATGTGTGTATGTATGTGTGTATGTATGTATGTGTATATATATATATATATATATGTATGTATGTATGTATGTATGTATTTTGGCCACAACACGCGGCTTGTAGGATCTTAGTTCCCTGACCAGGGCTCAAACCTGGTCCCTCAGCAGTGAAATCGTGGAGTCTTAACCACTGGACAGGCAGGGAGTTCCCCTACCCTTCCTATTCTTACTCCTTTTATTTATTTTTCTTGCCCAGTTGCACTGGCTAAAACCTTTAGTACAATATGAATAGAGCTAGTGATGGTAAACATCCTTGTCTCCTCCAGTAAGGTTTGCTGTTTTTTTAAAATTAGGTTGGGATCATCACTCTGCCGAAGGGAAGGGTCCAGAGGAGAGAGCTGATGCTGGGAGATTGTCCTGGAGGATCCTGGGGTGGGGCTGGAAGGCCCTGTGGGTGGGCTCAGTGGCTGGTGGCTTTTTCACAGAGGTAGATGTCCTCTTCTGATGGCTTCTGTCTTGTCAGGAAACGTGTCGGTAGCTGAGCGTGAGGATGAGGAAAAGGGGAGAGGGAAGCTGTAGGGTTTCCCGAAGCTTTAGCGCTGTCGTGTCTGAGTGGGGTCCTCAGTCGGCAGCTTTGCTGGTACATTCAGAGTTGGGGCCATTGTGTTGGGCCGGGCCTGGGACTTTCTGACAAGCTCAGTGAAGTGGCAGGGCCAGGGAGCGTGTGCTGATGGGGCTTGAAGCTGCTGCTTGAGGACACATCATCCTGGGGCTCTGGGGCGCTGGAGTCAGCAGTGAGCTGGGAGGGGTGATGGGCAGAGAACGGGGTGTTGAACCGAGATGCCGGGGCAGGGTTGGGGGGTTACTGGAGGTGACAGGGTCCAGGGTGTCATTGAGGCAGAGGATGAGGTCACTGGCAGGTAGAAGAGGTCAACACCGAGGGGCAGGGAGTTGAAGCGTGGTCCACGGGAATATCGAGACCACCAGGAATTCAGGCCTGATGCAGCGATGCGGCGACGCCCTCGGCAAGGGCTGGGGTGGGTGGTCGGTGCGGCCGATGGCCGATGGACGCGTCAGCCAGGACTCTTAGGGGGAGGAGGGGGAAGGGGCTGCAGGCTGCAGCAGGAAGAGGGGTCGTGGCACTTCCAGGCCTGGGAGCGAGGCGGGAGAGAAAAAGCAGCCCCCGGAGAAGGCTGGCGGGAAGGGGGCAGGGTGGAGGGGCCGCGGTCCGGGGGAGAGCAAAGGCTGAGTGACGGGGCTGAGGGCGTGGGGGGTTGCTGGAGCCTGGCCCCGGGGGAGGGTGTCAGGGCTGGGGGGCGGAGAGCAGGGTCAGGAGACCCCTCCTCTGTGCCATGTCTCTCACGAAGGCTCTCTCTTGCCTCCCGCACACGTCGTCTGAGACTCTCAGGAGGTGGGGACCCCACCACGTCCGAGCCCACTGCACCTCTGCCTCGGGGACTGCTGCTGGGCCACCGCGAGGAGACCACCTGTGTGCCTGGCAGGGCTGCCTGCAGGGCAGCCCCTTGGCCGAGTGGGTCTGAGGCTTTCTACACTTGAGTAGTTACTCAGGCGCGTCCTTTAGGGCTGGTGCTCTCAGCCTCTGTGGTCCAGCTGCGGGTGCCGTCCACGCTCACGTCCTGCTTCCAGTTTGCATGTGTTGATTATCAGGGAGTTGAGTATCTATCTGGATGTTTCCAGTGGGATCCATGCTCTGTCCCTGTGTGCGGTCGTCATGATTGACGTGAGGACTACTTTGCCGTTCATCGCCAATGTTTTTACCCAGTTGACCATTTGTCTTTTGATTTTATAGGTTTCATTTTGAATTGTTTTGTTTTTGCAGTGCAGACATTTAAAAAATCTAGTGCAGTCGGACTTAATCAGTTTTCTTTTTGGTTTCTGGGTTTTGTGTCAAGCTTAGAAAGGTTTTCCCCTTTGCTGGGATCACACAGACAGTCTTGCCTTCTTCCTTCTGGTACTCCTGTGGTTTTATTTTTCCTACGGCTGTGTCAGTGATGCATCTGGATTGGTTTTGGTGTGAGGAGAGAGGTGGCGTCCCGCCCTGCCGCCCATTCGAGCAGGCCTTCCCTGAGGCCCCCGCTCAGTTCTCCCGTCTGTGCCTCTGCTGACCGCTCACTTCCACATACTCTCTCCTGGGCGTCCTGGCCCCTGCTCACCGTGGACACTGCTCGGTCCCACTTCTCAGGGCCCTCCTTCCTCCGTCTGCCCCTTGCTGGCCCTTTCCTCGCATCTGGCAGCCTGTCCTGCCCTCCTCCTGTGGCTCCTCTCCTGTCCACCACTGCCGGGGGTGTGTGCGGGTCCCATCGTCTCTCCTGCCAGGTCTCCTGCCAGGTCCCCCCACCTCTCAGATCCGATCACATCACTCATTTGTCTGGAAGCCTCTGGGCTCCCCCGGCCCAGGCCGAGGCCAGCTCCTCTGCTGACACTGGCACAGGCTGGTCCTGTTAGTCCCCGCCCCCCGAGGCCGCACCTGATACCTGACAGGTGTGCTCACACCTGCCCTCCCTGAACAGAGCACTAAATGTTGTTTCAAAGAGGTTTACCTTCACATGGCTCAAAAGCCAAACAACAGGAGTGACCCAAAGCTCTGGTGCCGCCCACCTGCACCCCCTGCCCCGCCCCCGCCCCGCCTGAGGCCCTTCCCATTGCTTCTCTCGGCGTTCTGTGTTTTTGATACATGTTTACATGTGTGTTCACACAGAAGTTGCTTATCATGTACAGATTTTACACCTTTTTTCCTTCACTGAAGAGTTTCTTAGTGACCTTCTCATGAGGGTGCATAGGAGGCTTCCTCATAAACCCCTTAGGGCCTTACTTAATGACCCTTCGATAGACGTGTAGGACGTAAAGGCTGCTGCAGTGAGGGGCCTGATGGTAGTGCTGTGGGATTAGCTTCTAGAACGTTCTAGAACAGGCCTGCTGGAGGCAGGTGAGTGCCCCTGGGGACAGCTGCTCTGCACGCATGTGCTGTCACTGTGGTAACGCTGCCCTAGCCACAACCCCAGATCTGCTCCTCCATGGGTCCCGCCCGCACCAGTGCGAGGAACCCACTGCCCACCCGCCCCATTGCTTGGCTCCTGGCCTCTCCGTCCTTGCTGCTCACACCTCCTCGGCCCACCCCACCCCGCTGCCGGTGCCCCTGACCCCTCTCTGGGCCCGTCAGGTGGGCCCACCCCGGGGCCACGGTGGCCCTCCTACTCACCAGCGCACGTCCTGCACCTCCTCTGAGGGCAGGCCAGTTTTCCTTGTCCCCCGACCCTAGGCCACCCCCAGGCCAGGCCCGTGGGGCAGGGCTGGGGACGGCATGGCCAGACCGCTGTCGGAGTGCCTGTTGTGAGCCAGACCCTGCCCTTGGGGCGTCGGGTTCCCTCCTTGAGCAGGTCCCCACCCGAGGCCGCCCTCCAGGTCCCAGCATGTGGCCCTGGGCACGGACTGGGTGGGCCCCCAGCTGGTTGGTCCTCTGCGGGACGAACGGTGCCCTTGGTGGACTTGTGCCTGCGGCGGCCGGATATGCAGCGGGGATGGGAGGCTTCCCAGGTGAGCCAGGCTGGGGCGGAAGGGTGAGGGGATGGGGCACGGGGTCGGCCCAGGGATGAAGTCCAGCTACTCGTGGTCCCCGAGCAAACAGATGCCCCGCCTGCAACGCGGCGGGGTCAGCTCTGCCTCGGGGTTTCGGCAACCAGGCCCCAGCCCCTCGCCCGTGACATTTACATGCCCTCACCTGCTAATGGGCACGTCTGTGTGTGTGACTCTGCAGGATGGCAACACACACTTCGCTCTTCCCAGAGTGAGGAGCAGCTGGTCATTCCCCATCTTTTTCTGTCGTAGATAAAGCCACAAGGAAAACCAGCTCCAACAAACCTTAAGCAGGACGGGGATGCGAAGCCCCCAGAACCTGAGGGAAGGGGGGCACCCCACTCCTCCTCGCACGCCCCCAGCCCTTCTCTGAGGCTCTGCGCCCACCACCCTGCCCCTTCATCTCTCCTTTCCTCTCTCTGAGCAAGGCACAGCCTCCCTGTCCCTGGGTGAGTGAAGGGACACTTCCCGACCCTCAAAGGCTCTGGGCTCTTGCTACACTGTCCCTGATTCTCACAGATGCTGGGAAGTGGGCACGAGAGGCAGGACGGTGGCGGCGTCAGCAGGGCCCCACGGGTTCAGGCCTCAGTTCCCCAGGTGGGAAACGGGGATAATGACAGGGGCCTGCCAGCGCAGGGCTGGGACTGGATGGGGAGGGGCCGCTGAGACACTCAGGCCAGCATGTGTCTGTCCACACCGAGGGCCTGCGCTGGGCCCCGTAAGCCGGGTGTCCAGGGGTACTCTCGACAGACTCTGGACGTAGTCCAGTGGCGTGGGCTCAGAGGATGAGGGGCAGTGGCCACTGTCCTTCCAGAAGGCTCCTCCCACCTCAGCCCCACATTCCCATGCAGCGCCCCAGGCATGGAGCTGAGAAGTGGAAAAATCGTCCAGATTATCTCTGTTTGACATTCCAGGGAGGCTTGGGGCAGGATTTGTGGGCTGAGGCGGCAGCCGCCCTGCTTGGCCCCCGTGGCCTGGGTGTGGCGCGGTGGTCAGTTGCTGAGACTCCACTGAGCTGCCCTGGCCTTTGTGGCTCAGCTGAGGGGTGAGTCTTCCAGCTTGGGGGGACTGTTCCCGGACTGTGGCTGGGAGGAGGCGGAAGAGGGGGGCTTGAGGAGGGGAGCAGGCAGAGAGCTTAGACTCAGCCTGGGGGGCCGGGGGCTGGGCACTGTGCTGCCCCCCATGGAGACTGTTCCAGGATGGCCGCCCACTGCAGCGGGGTCCTGGGACTCCCTGGGGTCACCTTTCTCTCAGAGGAGGCAGTCCAGCGGCCCAAGGACCCACCCAAGGTCACATGTAGACTGTCCTCAGGCAGCTTCCAGCAAGGAGTGCTGCTAAAGGGGCCCAGAGGGGACCTGGGGCTTCAGGCAGGTGGGTCCCCCAGAGTAGGGGGCTGAGGACCCGGTTGAGCTGCTGTAGCCCAGCAGGAGACCAGAGTCTCCAGTGTGCAGTGCCCGGGGCCGTTGGGGGCCCACAGGGAGCAGGTCTCTATCCTGAGCCCCGTGTGGCCTGGGGCACAGGGGTGGGGCTGGGTGAGGCTTCAGATCCTGCCCCAGATGTATTTTCATGGGTGGCCTTCAAAATAAGAAAACAACAGTTAGAAAACACAACATCTGTTCAATTTGAAAAGCTGGTGGCTATTCTATTTTAGGTTTTTTTCTGTCCCCCACCCTGCTCCCCCCGCATGCAGGGGTCTTAGTTCCCCGACCAGGGACTCAAACCCGTGCAGTGGAACCATGGAGCCCTAACCACTGGACCATCAGGGAATGCCCCTCTAGGGGAATTTCTGTAGGACGTGGGCGTCAGAATCTCTTTTCTTCCATAAAATGATGGGTAGATGACGTCTCCTAAATCTTGTCAAGCTTAACAAAATCGGGCTGTGGCTCTGATGTCGGCGCCACCTGGGGAAGACGGTCCCCGAGTCCCTGTGAGCCGGCTCTGCCGCGGAGCCTCGGCCTGCAGGGCACTTCCTCCCTCATGGACAGGGTCGGGGTGGCATCCCCTGTGGGTCCCCTTCCCCTTCCCACGGCGGAGACGGGGTCGGGGATGGCCTGGGCAGAGTGCCTTGCTCCTTCCTGGGGTCTCTTGGGGCAGGCTCTTCAGAGGCCTACCCCAGAGAGGTGAAGATCCCATGTGTGGGCTGGAGGGGGTCTCAGCTCCCTCCAGGGGAACAGGAGGCTACCTGTGAGCGGCCAGCAGGGAGGGAGAGTCTTACAGAGCCAGTGAAAGCTCTGCCATGCCTTGGGTAAGGTCTGGGATCCACCCCCAGCCTCATGGGTGGGGAGCTGGCACGGGGCCTGCAGGCCTCCTGCCTGTCTCCGTCTCGGGGGAGAAGTGGTGTCTCGGGGGCAGAGGCGGGACTTGGGGGATCCAGGCAGGGGGCCTAGGCAGCTCACTGTCTGCCTGGCCCCAGCAGTCTGCAGAGGTGGCCAGCTGGGGGCTGGCTGCCTGGAGCAGGAGTGCTGCCTGGAGAGCTCTTTTCTGGGCCTCGCTGGTCCCCTATCCTGTCCCCAGGAAGCCTCTGAGGCCTGGCTCGCAGAGAGGATCGCTGGAGTGCCAGCAAAGTCCAGGGCAAGGCAGAGCTGTAAAGCGAGGCTCCCAGTACACTGGGGGTCCCGGGGCAGGAGGGACCTGACCTCATTTGATCTGGCCCAGGACAGTTCCCTTCCAGAAAGAAGGGGGCACTCACTGAGACCCCTGAGTACAAGTCTGGCCAGAAGAAGGCTGGGTCAGTCTCTAGATGGCCACAAGGTCTGGCCGAGTGGGAATGGGGACTCCCGGTGGGCAGGTTGAGCTGCAGGTGGGTACCTTCTAGGTGGAGCATGGCCATGGCCTCCCGAGGAGTGTCCTGGGACCATGCCTAGTGAGCACACCGGGCGTGCTGGGCAGGACGGGCCATGGTGGGGACTGTGGGCTGTGCCCCAGCCCAGCTGCCTGCCCACCTGTCAGGCAGGCCACCTGCGCCTGTGTTCACACGACCAGGGCTTGGACCGCCGCCCAGGATGGCAGAGGGAAGCGCCGAGCGGCCTGAGCTAGAAACAGAAAGCCCGGCGAGGAAGAGGCCCAGACTCGGGCGGTGAGGAGCTGGGGTGCTGGTCAGGACAGGCCAGGCCCTCCACCCTCCGCAGCTGCAGCCCAGCAGCAGGGCGGCCCGGGGCCCAGGCGGCAGGGCCCGCCCTCGGGAAGGCCGTAGGCCGCACAGCCCTCGGGGAGTCCGGGAGAGCCCAAGGAGAAGGTGACCTTGGCCAGCCCAGCCCATCCCGGGGTGCACAGGTCAGGGGTGCTGCGGGGCAAGGGCCGAGCCTGGGGCCTTGAGGGGCCGCCGCCAGCTGGCAGTGCCGCCCCTGCTCCCCTCTCTCAGCCGCACAGCCTGCAGAACCCTTGCTGGAAACACCGAGTGTGTGGGCCAGAATGCGGGCACAGCCAGCCCCCTCCCCTCCGCCAGGATCTCCCGGGCAGGGCTTGCCCTCACACAGGGCGGGGCTCCAGGTGGAGCCCGTCTCTGCGGTCTGGCCTTGACGCGCTTCCTGCTTCCTCCTCTCAGGCCAGCGGGAGCACCTGCCGTGTACAGCTGGGCCGCCGGCTCCTCCGAAGGGGAGGCCTTCCTGAAGACACAGTTGCCAGGCCCGCTGTACCCTCGGTGCCCCGGCCGCTTAGAGAGCCTCAGCCCCGGACGCTGGGGGCCGGACCCCGGGACTCTGGACACACACCCGCCCGGGCCCCCTGTGGCCACACCTCCTCGTTAGCACCGACCCCAGAAGGCTGGGGGCGTGGGGAGAGAAGGCTCCCGCCATGGCTGCTCCTAGACCCCACCTGGTCCCCTAAGGCCTGTTAGGTGAGAGGGGCTTTTAGGGCTCACAGGGGCCTCTGCCCCTTGTCCTGGCCTCCCCTTCCCCTCGGCGAGGTGTCACGGAGCTGCAATTTCGTTATCTGGGTCATTAGCTTCAGACCCTGAACTGAGGCTGGCCGGGTCCAGGACTGCTTCCCACAGGGTGGGCACCCTGACCCCACGAGGGAGGGAGGCCTTGTTCATTGGGCAGCCGAGGTGCCCGGGTCCTGGGAGGCCGGCTACAGGCGCCCTCCCTTGCTGCCCTTTCTGCCTGGGACCCGGGCCCCTCATGGCCGCCCGGGTCTGGTCACAGTGGGGGGCCTCCTGACCCAGCCTTGCCAGGGGCAGAGGACACCGAGCCTTAGAGAGGGGATGCCCCCCAGGGCGCCAGTCCAGCCAGCTGCCCCGCCTCTCAGGCCCAGCCTGGCCCCCGCGCTTCCCCGTCCGGTGCCCCCAGCAGCCCCCCTGGCAGGCAGCCCCCGCCATGGCCGAGCACCTGGAGCTGCTGGCAGAGATGCCCATGGTGAGCAGGATGAGCACACAGGAGCGGCTGAAGCATGCCCAGAAGCGACGTGCCCAGCAGGTGAAGATGTGGGCCCAGGCTGAGAAGGAGGCCCACGGCAGGAGGGGCCAGCGGAAGCAGTCACAGAAGGAGGCGGCCGGCGGCTGGCCACAGAAGCGGGTCCTCTTCACCCCCAGCGTTGCCCTTCTGGAGGCGGCTGCCCGGAATGACCTGGAGGAAGGCGAGTGTGGGCCAGCCGCGCATGGCAGGCAGCCCCGTCCCTGTCCCCCAGCGCAGGCCTCGAGAGGTCCGCCAAGGGCGAGGCCCAGCGTCCTCAGCCACAGCCCCCAAGTGGTGGGAGCCCCCAGGGTAGCCCTCACAGGCCAGCCTGAGGAGGGTCCTGCAGTGAAAGTGAGGCCTAGGGGGGTGGGCGGGGGCCCTGGGTGGGCCCACAGGGCTTGGTTCAGGTGGGCCGGGAGCTGCCCAGTCTTCGCCGCCTCTCGCCAGGGCGCTGGGCTTGCCTCGGGACACCTGCTTGCCTGGGTCCTGAGCCTCCATACGGGAGTACGGTGGAGCCCACCTGGGCAGGCTAGAGCACGGGGAGAGGGGCTCCCCGTACGGGCTGGCCCCCTCGATGCCTGCCCCTGGCTCTGCCTCTGACTTCTTCCTTCTTCCCATCAGAACCTTCCCAGACGACAGGCCTGAACTTTGGGCAGGCTTCCTGTTCCTTTCCTGTGCCCGCATGCTCACAGCCCCTCTGCTGTCCCGGGAGGCTCCCGAGGGCGCTTTCTGCCTCCCTCCCGGGCAGGGGCCTCTGCCGTAGAAGCTGGGGTGCAGAGGGCAAGGAGGGGCAGGGTGTGCCTCAGGCCAGTGCATGGGAGCTGCGGGGAGGAGGGTGCAGCCAGGGAGGGCCAGGCCTGGGCACCTTGGGCCCACACTCTTGGCTGCAGCAGTGCAGGGGTGGGGGGCTGCAAGTGCCAGAGAAGGGGTGTGTGTGTGTGTGTGTGTGTGTGTGTGTGTGTGTGTGAGTGGGGAAGGCTGGGGGAAGCATGGGACCTGACACAGGGATGGCTGACAGAAGGTGCCAGCACCCAGGCCCAGGGGGCGACGGCGGAGGTGGCTGTCACACAGGAGGGCCCTAGTGCCATGACTCAGGAGGGCGCCCTGCTGGAGGGTAGAGGCAGAGTGCTGCTGTCTGTACCCGGCTTGGGGGCCCAGCTCCTGAGCCCTTGGCCTGAGCTCTGGTGTCCCTCCTGTCACCTGTACCACTGCCTTTCTCCCCGTCCTCTGCTCTCCCGGCTACGCACAGCAGTCAGCCCAGGTATCCCAGGTGCAGGGACCTGAGCAGGATGGCGCTGGCCTGTGGCGGGACTTCTGTGCCCTGAATGCACCCCCCTCCTCTCTGCAGTCCGCCAGTTCCTCGAGAGTGGGGTCAGCCCTGACCTGGCCAATGAGGACGGCCTGACCGCCCTGCATCAGGTCAGCCTCGCTGAGGGTGCGAGGAGAGGATGGGGCCCTGGCCTGCGGCTCGGGCACTCAGGCCACGTGCTTTGCAGAGCTGCATCGATGACTTCCGGGAGATGGTGCAGCAGCTCCTGGAGGCTGGGGCCAAGGTCAATGCCCGTGACAGTGAGTGCTGGACACCCTTGCATGCCGCGGCCACCTGTGGCCACCTGCACCTGGTGGAGCTGCTCATTGCTCGGTAGGGCCCACTAGGAGCAGGTGTGGCTGGAGTGGGCGTCTCTATCAGGGAGGGGCTGCAGCTGGGCCAGGGGCAGGCAGGACCTTCCTTGCAGTGGGTAGTTCATCCGGAGACACCGCCCAGGCATCTCATCTCTGTGGGAAAGTGTGCCTGGACCCTGGCCTCTTGTGTTCCCACTGACCTTTGCTTACCCTGCCTGCACCCTGGCGTGCAGAGCGGGACGTGGGCCGAGACCACGGGTGCTGCCACCCCAAGGGAACTAGCACATACTCAGGGCAGTGCGGTCCTCCGCCTGCCAGGCTGCTCACACCATGAAGAGCATGGGAACTCCTTGAGGACAGGCCTTGACCTCCTGCTCTGGTCTTCTGGCCTTCCCAGGGTCTGCACAGAGAAATGCCATTCTGGTCAGAGCCACGAGGGAGAAACTGGCAAGGGGGGAATAACTGGACACAGGTGGGGCCGTTTACAAGGAGGGCAGAGCAGGGCTGGGCTCCTGAACACCTGCCTTGGTGAATGGAGAGGGTGGTCCGCTTCACCAGGATCCAGGAGTCCCCCACTGGCTGGCCTTGGAGCAGTCCGGGCAACAGAGGTGGGTGTGTGGGTGGATGGCGGTGGCTCCCGTTTGCACACAGATGCCTTGGAGTGGGACGGGCTGGGTGTGCAGCGTCACGGGGCAGCAAGGGGGTGCGCCCAGGTGGCCACAAGCCGCACGCCGTGTCCCTCCACAGTGGGCACCCAGCCTTGTGTTTCGGGCTCTCCTTGCTCCCCACAGCGCTCTCCTGACACCCAGGCTCTCTCCCCACCACCTTCCGCTGCCTGGGGCCCCCAGAGTCTTGGCACCCCCTCGTGGCAAGTGAGCCCACTGTACGTATTCATGGGGGCAGAGGGGTGCCAGGAACCTGAAAAATCAGACATGGTGGAGACTGCAGGACAGCCCACCTGACCCCAGGACAGCATCCAGGGCCGAGGGGCTGCCTCTCACTGCAGCACGTGAGGCCTGGGCCCCCTCTGAGGCAGCCCTAGGTGGAGGGCCTCTGAGAGGGTACTGGAGGCCTCCGCTGGGGGAGAAGGGCCCTGTGACCAGCGCCCCGTCCACCCTTCCCGCAGTGGTGCCGACCTCCTGGCAGTCAACACGGATGGGAACATGCCCTATGACCTGTGTGAGGACGAGCAGACACTGGACTGCCTGGAGACGGCCATGGCCAGCCGTGGTGCGTGCAGCCCCGCCCGCCTGCCTGCCTGCCTGCCCGCCTGCAGGGGCAGGGGGGTGCGGGGTACGGTGGGTGGTGTGCTGGGGGTGGAGCCCTGAGCCCACTGCCCCGCAGGCATCACCCAGGAGAGCATCGAGCGGGCCCGGGCCTTGCCCGAGCTGCATATGCTGGAGGACGTCCGGAGCCTGCTGCAGGCGGGGGCAGACCTCAATGCCCCCCGGGACCACGGGGCCACGCTGGTGAGGACGGGGCCGCGCGGGACCCAGGCAGGGGAGGCTGCTGCCGGCCGAACCAGGGCCGGGACTCAGGGGCCGGCGGTTTGCCTGCAGCTACACATCGCCGCGGCCAACGGGTTCGGCAAGGCGGCTGCCCTGCTGCTGGAACACAGGGCCAGCCTGAGCACCAAGGACCGCGACGGCTGGGAGCCACTGCACGCAGCGGCCTACTGGGGCCAGGTGAGCGCCTGCGGGGCGGTGGGGCCGGGCGGGCTCGGCGGCTCCGCAGGCTTCAGCAGCCCGGGCTCGCCGGCCCACAGGTGCACCTGGTGGAGCTGCTCGTGGCACACGGGGCTGACCTGAACGGCAAATCCCTGATGGACGAGACGCCTCTCGGTGAGCCTGGGGCCGCATCCTCCCGGTGTCGGGGGCGAGCGGGCGGGCGCCCCTGACCCTCCGGCCACTCCTCCTCAGACGTGTGCGGGGACGAGGAGGTGCGGGCCAAGCTGCTGGAGCTGAAACACAAGCACGACGCGCTCCTGCGCGCCCAGGGCCGCCAGCGTTCTCTGCTGCGTCGACGCACCTCTAGCGCCGGCAGCCGGGGGTAAGTGCCCACCCCTCCCGCCAGGCCCCCGTGGGCCCGCCCAGCGCCCCATCCCCAGGCCCTCAGCACCCCTCTCCCCTCCCCTCGCCCCTTGGGCTCTGCCCCGGGCTTTGTCCCTGCTGATGTCAGCTGGCAGGCCTACGTGCCCGCTGGAGCTCGGGGCAGAGTCCGCAGGGAAGGCGGTGTCTCCCCCCTCCACTCCTCCTGCCCGCCCCCTCCCAGGAAGGTGGTGAGGCGGGTGAGCCTGACCCAGCGCACCAGCCTGTACCGCAAGGAGCACGCCCAGGAGGCCATCGTGTGGCAACAGCCCCCGCCTACCAGCCCGGAGCCGTCTGAGGAGGATGAGGACCGCCAGACCGATGCGGAGCTCCGGCGGCCGCCCCCCGAAGTGAGCCCCGCCCAGCCGTGCCCGGGCCCCGCCTCCCTCCGTACCAGCCTCAGGAGCTGGTGGGACCAGTGACCCTGCCCCCATATGCAAGACTCGCGCCCCGTGGGCGTCAGTTGCCGCCCCCACCCGCGTTTCTGCCCTTGGACCGCCACGCAGCCCGGCACCCCAGGCCAGAGGGGACCCTCCTGATGGCCTCCGGGGCCTGTGCTCCCCACACAGGAGGAGGACCCAGAGGCGGCCAGGCAGCACAACGGGCGAGTGGGGAGCCCCCCCGGGCGGCACCTGTACTCCAAGCGGCTGGACCGAAGTGTCTCCTACCAGCTGAGCCCCCTGGAGAGCACCACCCCTGACGCCGTGGTCCAGGCCAAGGCCCCCCACACCCTGGCAGAGCTGAAGCGTCAGCGGGCTGCCGCTAAGCTGCAGCGACCCCCGCCTGAGGGGCTCGAGGCCGCTGAGTCTGAACTGACTGTGGACACCGAGACCCCCCAGCTGGAGTGTGGCTCCGGGGCTGGTGGAGACCCACCCCTGCTCAAACTCACAGCCCCCTCAGAAGAGGCCCGCGTGGAGAAGAGGCCATGCTGCTTGCTCATGTGAGGGGCTGGCGCTTGGGGTGCCCAAGGTCCCACTGCCAGGCCCAGGGCCCCTGCTCTGCGTACCGCAACGTGTGTTCCGGGCTAGGCTGCCAGCCGCCTCCTTCCTCGGGGACGGACCTGTGGCAGAAGCTGTACCTGGGAAGCACCTGGCTGCGGAGACCTAGTTTCATTCTGTGACTCAATAAAGGGCCGTTCTGCCACCTGCCGTCATGTGTCTCAGCTGGGCCGCCACTGCCACGGTGGGGAGCTGCTGCGCTGCTGGGCCTGGGTGCGCCTGGCCCTGCGAGCACCTGAGGGCTGTGGGCACGTGCTGGGGCTTGCCTGTGGTGCCCAGCCCCTATGTGGGCGTGAGGCCCACGCCCCCGGCAAGAGGCCTAGCGTTTACTGCACCCTGCCCCCCCCTGCCTCCTGGAGACGCCTCTGTAATTCTTTGCTTTCTTGAGGGGAACGGGGAGCTTCAGAAGGACACTCCTTGTTGGCCAGGGCTGGGGGTGTCCATGCTGGAGAGGCAGGGATCCTGGCTTGGAAAAGGGGAGAGTATTTTCCATGAGACTCTTGGGTAAGAGCCAGAGGGTCAAAGTGGTACAAGGCTAGCGTCAGAAGCCTCCCTGGTGGGGGTCGGGTTCCCCATTACTGGCATGCAGCCCTGATCTTGGGGCCTGGCTGCCAGCTTCTGCTCCGGCTGGCAAGGAGGGCCAACAGTTGGCTGCTGAGGCTCTGAGCTGACCAGGCACGATGTGTCAGTGTGACAGGGCCCCTTCGGGGCCTCACTTGGGAGGGCTGGGGCACTGCCAGCTCATCTGTCCAGGGCAGGTTGCTTGGCATGGCCACCAGTGCTGGGTGGCATGGGCTTGGGTCACCCTCTCCGCTGGACATTGACCTGGTCAGCCCAGTGTCCACAGGCCCCGCCCCCCCGTCCCTGAGCATCAGTGGTTGGAGGGGTGTCCTCAGCACAGCGGGGGGGGGGCCGCGGGGAGGCTGCTGGTTAAATTTAGAGTGGGGGGTGGTGCGCTGCCCAAGGTCCACTTGCCACCACAGCGGCCACATGGCCCTGCTGCCAGGGGGCGGGCGGGGCCTGGCTCTGCCTGCGGCTGGGCCCATATTAACCTGTTCTCCAGCCCGGGGCCCAAAGAGGCCTGCAGACTGGGAGGCAGAGGTGACAGAGGCAGCAGCAGAGCAGGAGACGCAGGTGAGAGGCTGCCGTCTGGCCTCCTGTTTCCTCTCCAGCCGGCAGAAGCAAAGGGGCCAAGCCTTCCCCAGGCCTGACCAGCCACCCACAGCCCCGCTCAGCTGAGAGGGCCTGCTGCTCCCTGACCCTCGCTGCGGAGCCAGATCCTGGTGCTGCGGTGGCCACCGCTGGGCATGGCCTATCAGCTCCCTGCAGGGCCTGTGGAGGTGGGGCCCTGAGGGCTTATCACGGCTCGCTTCCCACTCTCTCCACCAATCAGGAGCCACAGGGAAGGGAAGCTTAGGTCACCCTGCCTGTGGTGCGGCCCCAAGGGCAGCCCCAGGCTGGTGTGTGTTTGGCGAAAGGGCAGGACAGCAGCCCAGAGCAGCTGAGGTGTCCAAGGGCCCTGCGAAGGCCCAGAGCTGCCCTGCCCCTCCCCCAACACCCCAACCCAACGACTCCAGCCTTGCAGCACTGATGGGGGACCGAGGTCCGGCCCCAGGGCTCTTGCTGCCGCGGGCCATGGTCCCCAGCGCAGGAGGGGCCAGATGGAACCCCCGCATCTGAAGCCTCACTCCCCTCCCCGGACAGCCCCAGGATTCCTGAGGCCTGGCTCAGTTACCCGGGAGACAGGCCTACTCTGCTGGCCCAAGCAAAGATGGGGGGGGGGGTCCAAAAGGGCTAGGCCTCGGCCGAGCCCTACTGGGGTAAATCTCCAGAGGCCCCAGGCCTCATTCTCCCCTCCAGGTTCAGCTCTGCCAGGCTCTGCCAACCCCTCAGGGCACTCAGCCCACCTCCCCTCCCCAAGCCTAGTCCCTCAGAGCTGCTTGACCCTTCCGTCTGTCCCTACCTCCCATGTGGGTCTCCTGCTCCCCTGTCATGGGGACACTGGGCGGGCACTGGGCCTCACCCCAAGCCCCGCCTGTCTTCTCACCCACTCCCTGTGGCTCCCCAGGGCAGAACTGTGCCCAGACGGGTAGGGCGGGGCCTGGCGGGCCCAGCTCCTTCAGCCTTTTCTGTCCCTTTCAGTGGGGCCAGCAGGCTGCAGTGAAGAGGGTGCCCCCTTCCCAGCCCTGGCCCACCAAACCGTGACCCAGCTTCCCTCACCTACACTTCTGGATCCTGACGCCTCCTGAGTCTCCTTCTTGCCCGGTCCAAGCAGGATCATGGCCTTGAGAACAGATGACCACGGTCAGGCTGCAACGAACGGGCTGAAGGAGAAGGTGCTGACGCTGGACACCATGAACCCGTGTGTCCGGAAGGTGGAGTATGCGGTACGAGGCCCAATCGTGCTGCGGGCGCTGGAGCTGGAGCAGGAGCTGCGCCAGGTAGGATCCTGAGCCCCACCACTGCCTCAGGGCTGCACGGGGGCACTGAGTGGCCCCATTCTCCCCCCACCCGTGGGCCGAATGAGACAAGGCCTGTGGGAGCGATAAGGTCCGTTGTCACTGCCCACGCCCCCCCACCCCGCCCCCCCGCCACAGGGCGTAAAGAAGCCCTTCACTGAGGTCATCCGAGCTAACATCGGGGACGCACAGGCCATGGGGCAGACGCCTATCACCTTCCTGCGCCAGGTGAGGCTCAGTACTGCCCTGCACCCCTTCCCTGTCAGCCCATGTGCCCTGGCCCCAGCACTCGCTCCTCCCAGGTCCTGGCGCTCTGCGTCCACCCTGATCTCCTGAACAGCCCTGACTTCCCCGACGACGCCAAGAGGAGGGCGGAGCGCATCTTGCAGGCATGTGGGGGCCACAGCCTGGGTGAGTGCCAGAACCTGCCCAAGCCCCAGGGAGGGGCAGGAACAGGAGCTGGAGGAGGCTGTCCCAGGAGACGGGGGGGGGGGGGGGATCTGCCCGCTGGAAGGGGCGGATCTCCTCGGGAGGGATGCAAGGGGACCTCACCTGTCCCACCCCCACTCCTCCCTGTCCCCGGGCCCAGGGGCCTACAGCATCAGCTCTGGCACCCAGCTGATCCGCGAGGACGTGGCGCGGTACATTGAGCGGCGCGATGGAGGCATTCCCGCCGACCCCAATAACATCTTCCTGTCCACGGGGGCCAGCGACGCCATCGTGGTAGGCCGGGGCAGCGCGGGAAGACACCGCGGCTCCTAGTGCGCGGCCGAGCGGGTCGGCTCGTCCTGACACGGCGGCGCCCGGGGCGGGGGACGGGTGCAGCCCTCGGCCCGCCAACCCCGCCTCCCGGTCCCACCCACAGACGTTGCTGAAGTTGTTGGTGGCCGGCGAGGGTCGCACGCGCACGGGCGTGCTCATCCCCATCCCTCAGTATCCACTCTACTCCGCCGCGCTGGCCGAGCTCAGCGCGGTGCAGGTGGACTACTACCTGGACGAGGAGCGCGCCTGGGCGCTCGACGTGGCCGAGCTGCGGCGCGCGCTGCTCCAGGCGCGTGACCACTGTCGCCCCCGCGCGCTCTGCATCATCAACCCCGGCAACCCCACCGGTGCGCGCCCCCACCCGCCCCCGCCCCACCGCCCTGGCCCGAACAGGCACCCCCGCCCTCTGCGCCTGAGTCAGCCTACCCCTCCGCCCGCCGCCCCGCGGAGAGCAGCGCGCCCCCTCAGCCGACCCCGGACCCGTCTGTGCCCCAGGGCAGGTGCAGACCCGCGAGTGCATTGAGGCCGTGATCCGCTTCGCCTTTGAGGAGGGGCTCTTCCTGTTGGCCGATGAGGTGCTGGCCGGGGCCCCCGCAGGTAGGGGTCGGAGGGCGGCGGCGCGCGCCCCCGTGACGCACCCCGCTGTCGCCCGTCCGCCCGTCCAGGTGTACCAGGACAACGTGTACGCCGAGGGCTCGCAGTTCCACTCGTTCAAGAAGGTGCTCACGGAGATGGGGCCGCCATACGCGGCGCGGCAGGAGCTCGCCTCCTTCCACTCGGTCTCCAAGGGCTACATGGGCGAGTGCGTGCTGGCCGGGCGGGGCCGGGCACCCGGGCCGCGGTCTGGCTCACTTCGCCCGCCAGGCCGGCCCCTCCTTGCCTGCCCTGCCTCGACGCCCGCCCTCGCCTCGCAGGTGCGGCTTCCGCGGCGGCTACGTGGAGCTGGTGAACATGGACGCAGCGGTACAGCAGCAGATGCAGAAGCTGCGGAGCGTGCGCCTGTGCCCGCCCACGCCGGGCCAGGTCCTGCTAGACGTGGCGGTCAGCCCGCCCGCGCCCTCCGACCCCTCCTTCGCGCAGTTCCAGGCGGTGAGTGGGCGGGGCTGCGGGGTCAGGGCGCCGCGCCCCTGGCCCAGCCTGACCGGCTCTCCCTCCACGGCCGCAGGAGAAGCGGGCGGTGCTGGCCGAGCTGGCAGCCAAGGCCAAGCTCACGGAGCAGGTCTTCAACGAGACTCCCGGCATCCGCTGCAATCCGGTGCAGGGAGCCATGTACTCCTTCCCGCGCGTGCAGCTGCCCCCTCGCGCGGTGCAGCGCGCTCAGGTCCGGCGTGCGGCGTGCGGCGTGGGGGGCGGGGCGGGGACCGCGCGGCCTGGGACGCCCCGCCCTGACCCGCCCCCCCGCCCCCCTCCCCCAGGAGCTGGGCGTGGCTCCCGACATGTTCTTTTGCCTGCGCCTCCTGGAGGAGACCGGCATCTGCGTGGTGCCTGGCAGCGGCTTCGGGCAGCGGGAAGGCACCTACCACTTCCGGTGAGGCTGGGCCCCGCAGCCCCTCGCCGCGACCCCAACCCCATTCGCTTACCTTCTTCCCCCTTTTAGGATGACCATTCTGCCCCCCATGGAGAAGCTGCGGCCCTTGCTGGAAACGCTGAGCCAGTTCCACGCCAAGTTCACCCGCGAGTACTCCTGAGGACACCGCTGGGGGCCAGGCTGGGCCGGCAGGGAGGACCCCGGGCGGACAGTGCTCAGGGTCCTGGGGTCTCTGGAGCGCTCTGGACTTGCTCCTGCTGCCTGTGTGGCTGGGCCCCTGCCTCTCTTCAGGCCCTTAATAAAGCAGTGGGTTGGCTTGGCTGCTTGGAGGCTGTGTGCACACCTGTATGCGCCTCCGCCGCCTTGTCCATTCCTGACTGCCTTTCTGTGTGGGGTTCTGTGCAGGCCTGGGGGCCCGGGAGGAGTGGTCAGGGAGGGCTTCTAGGGGAGGTGACCTTCTTACACGATGGATTTGGCGGGATGGGGTGAGCACTGGGAAGCGGAATGACCGTGAGAACTCAAAGGGGCAGTCTTGGTTCCTGTAAGTGGGCGCGGGCAGTGGTGCTGCCACTTTGGACAGCTGGAGGAGCGGTGGTGCTGGCCCAAGAGCAGGGAGGGGAGGAAGAGCAAACTGGTCTCGCTTTGCCATGTTGTGTGTGGTGTGTGACATCCACGTGCAAATGCAGTTCTTGGGCTGGGAAGCAGTGAGAGGGGAGGCCCCCTCCTGAGCTGGGGCACCCAAGGGCAAGTTTGGGGGAAGAGAGCACGGAAGATGCTGAGGAAGAGGTGCCCTGTGGAGCTCTGGGCTGAAGGACCTGGGCTGGGGGCTGGCGGGCAGCCCTGTGTCGTTGACACTGGCGCGTGAGGATGTGCATGCCAGACACTGTTGTGGATCACTGCACAAAGGGTCCTCTCTGGTGGGCACTGTAGTCCCCATTTCATAGATAAGGAAAGCTGGGCCCCCAAAATGTGTGGAAATGAAAGGAAGCTCACTCCGCGTGGCCTCAGCAGCTGACGGAATGTCTTGGCTCAGGTGTCTGCAAGTTGGTCTAGGGGTTGGCAGGCCTCAGCGACCCACGGGCTTAGGGAGAGTGTTGGCCAAGGCCCCAGCTCCACTCTGGATGCGGTTGTTAACCATAGTCCCTGCTTCACTATCTCCCCTGGGCCTCAGGTGCCCCACACAGCAAGGCTCTGGGCAGGAGAGGGCAGGGGAGGCGCAGGTTTCTCGTCGGGTGGACCCCGCCCCACCCCGCCCTCTCCATGGCCAGCTGGGGTCAGGCTGGGGCCGGCGTGGACTGGCTCTCCTGGCCTCGTCGCTAGACACTAGAGGGCGTTTCGGGCAGCAGCCGGGTGCCTCCTTGGGCTGAATGTGGGCTCAGGCCTTTCCCACGAACTTCTGCCTTCCACGACGCTCTGCGGCCACTGGCCTAGGGAGGGCGCCGAGACCACTAGCACAGCGAGGTGAGGGTCCAGCAGCCGAAGTAAGCGGTAGTAGACAGTGGGTCCTCCGTGGGGGGCCCAGTGGACCCTGCGGCCACCAGGCTCCAGGTGAGACACCAGGAAGCACTTCCGGAGTTAGGGTCTGGGGACCGGATCTGATAGCCCTGGGAGGAACCTGAATGGGCCGCGGGTTCGGCCGCTTCCGACGTTCGAGGACAGCTGGCCACCGGGGGCGCCAGAAGGCGGCCGGCGCTCTAGCCCGCCCGCGTTCTCTATGGCCGCCGCGTCTCCGGGTTGCGCCGCCCGGACCAGAGCGCTGACCCAGCCCCGCCGTGGAGGAGTCCTGCAGTTCTTCGGCGTTCTGACGCCCCCAGGACCCAAGGGCGCGGGTGCGGACGCCAGCCGGTCCAACCCTGGCCCAGCCCCAGAGCCATGCCGCTCTGTGACCCCTGACCCCATCCCGACCGGACCGGACCCCCCTCGGAAGCACCCTGCCCCCACTCTGACTGGAACCTCTCATGCCGCCCCGGCCGGCCTTGAACCCAGACCCAGCCACGAGAGCTTGGGCCCCAGCCCCCGCCCCAGCGCCCCGCCTCCTCGCCATGCGTGGGAAGCTGCTGCCGCTGGCCGGCCTTTACCTGGTGCAGGGCCTGCCCTATGGGCTGCAGTCTGGGCTGCTGCCCGTGCTGCTGCGGGCCCGCGGCCTCTCCCTGACACGCGTGGGACTGGCCAAGGCGCTGTACGCACCGTGGCTGTTCAAGCTTGTGTGGGCCCCGCTGGTGGACACTCGGGGCTCCCCAAGGGCCTGGCTGACGCTCAGCACAGCTGCTCTGGGCCTGGTGTGTGGGCTGCTGGCATCCCACCCTCCCGCCACAGCTGGTCAGGCCGGGCTGCCTGTCACGGTGGCGGGGCTGCTTCTGCTCCTGAATCTGGCTGCAGCTGTGCAGGATGTGGCCCTGGACATGCTGGCTGTGCGGCTCCTGGAGCCCGCAGAGCTGGGACCTGGCAACACTGTGCAGGTGGTCGCGTACAAGCTGGGGGCGGTGCTGGCTGGGGGTGGGCTGCTGGCCTTGGTGCCCACCCTCTCCTGGCCCCTGCTCTTTCTGCTCCTGGCTGCCACTTATTGGTTGGCTGCTGCCTTGACCTGGGTGGCACCAGCCCTGCGACAGCTTCCCCCACCTCTGCCCTCAGAACACCCCCGACACACCCTGCACCTTGGGCAGGACTTGCTGGCCGTGCCTGGGACCCTGTGGACAGTGGGCTTCGTGCTCACCTACAAGCTGGGTGAGTCAGGAACAGCAGGGGTGGGCCCACAGGAGCCCCGGAACTCACCTGCAGGGCTGCCTTTCCTCTTTGGGGTCTGACCTGAAGTCTGGAGCCCAGCCCGGCCCTCTGCAGGTCCAGCTGCAGCCACACTCCCTTGGGCCTCTCTGAGCTGCTTCACGCTGACCCTGAGCGTCGTCGAAGCCCAGCCCCAGCTGTCTCCTGGCATCTGTGGCCCAGGAAAAAGGCAGGGCTGGGGGAGCATGACTGAGGCCCAGGCGGAGGTGTGCCAGCCACCCCTACTGACTCTCTCCACAGGTGAGCAGGGCACCAGCGCCCTGTTCCCACTGCTCTTGCTGGACTGCGGCATCTCTACCCCAGAGCTGGGGCTGTGGAACGGTGTGGGCGCTGTGGCCTGCTCCATTGCCGGCTCATCCCTGGGTGGGGCCCTCCTGGCCAGGCGCCGGTGAGCCCCCCTCAGCCTGCCCCGCCCACCTCTCTCCCCTTCCTTCCCCACACCTTCTGACCTGCCCCATCACCCCACCCCAGGCAGCCACTGCCCCTGTTGAAGTCAGCGCTTCAGTTCCGTCTTGGTGGCCTGGCCTGCCAGACTGCCCTGCTCTTTCACCTGGACAGCCCTGGGGCCAGCCTGGCCCCCAGCACAGTCCTGAGAGGTGAGGGGTGGGCCACAGGGGGGAGGAGCTTGGAGTCCTGGGCCCTGCTGACCTCAGCCCTCCCAGGGGCAGCCCTGCTGAGCCTGTGTCTGCAGCACTTCCTGGGGGGCCTGGTCACAACCACCACCTTCACCCTGATGATGTGCTGCAGCCAGCTGGCACCAAGTGCCCTGCAGGTGAGGGGATGTGGCTGCAACACCAGGGGCTGCAGGACTGGAGTCCAAGCAGGTCCTGACGTGATTCACCCCCGCCCCCGCCCCCACCCCCACCCCTGCAGGCCACACACTACAGTCTCCTGGCCACTCTGGAGCTGCTGGGGAAGCTGCTGATGGGCACGCTGGCTGGAGCCCTGGCTGACAGCCTGGGGCCACGTCTCTGCTTCTTTGTCTTCCTCGCTCTCTCAGCCGCACCCATGCTGTACCTGGGCCTTGCACCCAACACCCTGGCCTGAACTGGGTGGCCAGACTTATCAATAAAGTGGAGCATGCCTTTGGACTGTGTCTGGGATGAGTGACGTGCAAGGCTGTCCTCAGGCTGGGGGGTTGTCCGCGGTGGAAGAAGTGTTCCTGAAAATGACTCGAGCATCTTTTATTCTGCGCTTTGGGGCCTCCTTGCCCCCACGCTACTGATGGTGGCCTTTGTCCGGAGTGGTTGGTCGCTGTCCTGACCACTGATATCTGTGCCCATCTTTGCCTTGAGGACCTGCTGCACCTGACACCCCCCATGCTGTGGCCACGCAGCCCCTGCTCAGGCCCGTGTCTGTGACGTGGGGGAACTGGGTCCTTCCGCGGCAGGGTGGTCAGCAGCCCCACAGCAGGATCTCCTCTGTGGCCAGGTGCACGAGCGCATGGAAGCTCAGGTGCAGGTACTTTCTCCAGAAGCGCTGGTCCCGCCCGTACACCTGGGCCGGATAGCAGGGGCTTCCTGCAGTGGGAGGAGACGCGGCTCTGAGGACTCCGGCCAGGTCTGCCCCCAGCCCCCACCTTGCTCAGGGCTGGGCCTCCTAGCTCCGCACCGATGCCGTGGAAGACCCGGGCCACGGCCCTGCCCGAGAACCGCTGCTCTGGCCACGAGGACAGGAGGTGGCGGATGTCCCGGCGGATCTGGTCCTCCCAGTCCTGGAGCTGCCGGTGGGGACACGTGGCACGTTGCTCCGCAGTGCTCGGCGAGGGGCGGGAGGCAGGTGTGTGCCTGCAGCCGGGGGTGCGTCCTCTCTGTAACTCCTCTCCCCCCCGCCTCCCCGGAGGCCCCGACACTCACCCTGGCCTGTCCTGGCTCAGGGTCCTCCTCGGTCTCCACGCCCCCCGGTGCTTCTAACTCTTCCTCGAAGTAGTGGCTGAGCAGGGCCTTGAGCCTGCCGCTGCGTGCCTCATCGGGCTGCTCCAGACATGGCCCGCAGCTGGGGAAGGCCACGCTGGGGTGGCGAGAGCCTGTCAGAGCGGCCCGCCTTGGGGAGGATGGGGTGACCCAGGCCCTGCCCACCCTCTCCTGCACCTGTGAAAAGCCCGGAAGGTGCGGTGCAGGCGGGCCAGGGCTTCTCGCTCACGGGCCTGCACGCGGCCGTGCAGGAAGTCACAGATCTGGTCCTTCTCCTGGGCTGTCAGGTCTCCGGGGCTGTGCAGGTGGAAGGCCAGCTCCCTGAACTCCACCAGCACCCCCGTGCCCCGAGGCACACCTGCCAGATAGGGTGTCAGAAACTGGCAGAAAGGCGGCAAACAGGCGGCAAGCAGGGCTGGGGGCGGGCGCACCTGTCCCAGGCTCTGGATTCCACCGCAGCTGGTGGAGAGCCCGCCGCATGGGGGCCAGCTCCCAGCCCATAGAGTCCGCCAGCTCGACCACGTCCAGCTCCACAGAACTGCTTCCCCCACCTGTCTTCTTGGGGCACTGCCGGGCCAAACACACAGCCAGGGGGGGACACCTGTACCAGGGGAAGGGACATGTGACTGGCAGCCCTGGTTCTCTGTCCCTGTCCTGAGCCAGGGGTGGGATGTACGCTCACCTGCGGGCCAGGGCCTGGAGCTGGGTGGGGCCCCCGGGGCAGCGCAGGTGGCAGCAGGCATAGGTGGGCGCCAGCAGCTTCAGCCAACGCTGTGGGTGCAGCTCAAGGTAGCACAGCAGAGTCTCGATGGCTGGGGGCAGAGCAGGGCTCAGAAGATGCGGGGATGCTGGGGTGTCCCCCCACCCCCACCTCTCACGCTCCCTGCTCCTCACCCTCCTCGGGCATATCCAGGGCTTGCACGGTTGGCTGCACCGGGAGTGCCCGCTTGTGGCCCGGGCACCGGGTTGTGTGCTCGAGGCTGGGATGGTCAGCATCCTGGGGAGATGTAGCCACAAGGACCCTGCCCGAGTGCCTTTCCCCGCTCTCGTCTCCCTGCTGCTCTGGGGGCTGCCGGGTGCAAGCACAGGGCGGGAACACGCGCTGCACCAGCCTCTTCACGGCGAGGAAGTCGATGACGTTGGCGTGAACGTGTCTGCGCAGCTCCCACAGATCCTCACCCTGCAGCAGGGCAGCATGAACGCGGGGCCGCAGCAGGGGGCGGGGCTGGGGGAGCGGTGGTGGGACGGGTACCCACCTGGGGCCGGAGGAAGACGTGGCAGTGTGCAGGCTGCCCATCACGCCCAGCCCGGCCAACAGCCTGCACGTAGCTCTCAAAGCTTGGGGGCAACCCCAGGTGCAGCACGGCCCGCACGTCTGGCCGGTCCAGCCCCATCCCGAAGGCCACCGTGGCCACCACCACCCGCAGCCGGCCCTCCATGAAGGCCCGTTGCACCCGCCGCCGCTCCCGGCCGCCCATGCCGGCATGGTAGGCTTCAGCCACAGCCTCCGGGGCTCGGCCTGCAGGGAAGACCCACGATGGTCAGGTGGGGCCTGTGCCCGGGGCCCATCTGGGGGGTGCAGGCCTGCCTCCACCTCACCTCGGGATCCTGGGGCCCGGGCCTCACGCAGGCAGGTGCGCAGCAGGGCAGAGACACGCTCCGTGTCCTCTCGTCTGTTACAGTAGACGATGACAGAGTCCAGGGCACGGAAACGATCGCTCTGCAGCAGCGTCACCAGAGCCTGGAGAGGACAAGGGTCGGCACGAGCAGTCGGAAGACAGGGCCTCTGCTTGGCCCACGTGTGCGTGCTTACCTGGTCTGGGTCCCTGTCTGAAGACACAGAGAGGTGCAGATTGGCAGGGATGGTGCCCGGCCCCCTGAGGATAGACTCTTCGGCCACGCCCAGGTGCCGGGCCACGTCAAGGGCAGTGCTGCGCGTGGCCGTGGCTGTGAGACCCAGGAAGCAGCCAATACCCATGCATTCCCGCAACACCTGTGTGGAGAGGAGTGGTGAGATGCCCAACCTTCCTTGGTCTGCTCACGTAGCACCCCCCCCGCCCCCCCCCCCCAAGACTTACCTGGCAGACACGCAGGTAGCAGGGCCGGAAGTTGTGGGACCACTGGGAGAGGCAGTGGGCCTCATCGATGCAGGCAAAGGCAACCAGTGGCAGCTGAGTGAGGAGGGCAGCGCCCCCCGCCCCAACCAGCGCCTCTGGCGACAGCATCAGCACTTGCACCTGGGCTGACCGAACCTGAGGATGACGGCAAGGTCAGGAGCACCGCCAAGGGGTCTGCCTGCTGCCTCTGCCGGTCTCGCCCTGCGAGGATGCCTTACCTTCTGCAGGGCAGAGTCCCGCTGCTTCTTGGTCATCCCCGAGTGGATGCAGACCGCCTTCAGGCCTGGGGGCAAGCCGGAAACCTGCAGGTACAGGAGCACAGCCTGTCACAGGCCACCAGCCCTGGCCCTTCCCCACGTGCCTCTTAGAATGGTTTGGCCTGACAACTACTGCTGTGTCCCCCGCAGGATCTCTGGGAGAAAAACGCAGACCCTGGGTCCTACGACTAAGGGTTCAGAGCCACGTGTGGGCTTTGACTCAGGAGCACTGGAGACAGGTCCCAGTGGGGATGCCCCGCCCCCGAGCTGCTCCTCTTGTCGGTGGGCCCGGGTCTAGCCAGCTGTGTCCCTGCTGCCTTTGGGCCACTGCCAGCTTATGGACAGAGCTGAGAATGGCCTGCGACTTGCCACTCGGGGGTGGGGGTGGGGCAAGAAGCAGCAGCCCAAGTGGGTCAACAGAGCCATGGGTACCAGTTCTTGCCTTCTGCACCGACCCAAAGACCCTGTCCACCAACCTGGTTGTCCATGAGCGACATGAGAGGAGAGACGACCAGTGTGAGGCAGGGGCTTCGCCGGAAGTAGAGCAGTGCAGGGAGCTGGTAGCACAGGGACTTACCAGCCCCTGTGGGCAGCACCAGCAGCGTGGACATGCCTGGGTGTTACAGAGGGTCAAGAGCACGGCTCTGCGGCCCAGCCTCAGTCCCACCACGCCCCCTGCCGGCCACACTCACCAGACAGGATCCGCATGACCACACGCTCCTGCAAAGGGTAGAAGGCTTGGTGCCCCAGCTGCTCCAGGGCCTGAAACACCTCAGCTGGCGTGTCTGTGGACACAGGTATCAGTCAGCATGGCCCCGAGTCGCCCCCACCCCCCAGTCAAGGCTCTGGAGCTGGTAGGCGTCTACTCACCTACCACCTGCCCCAAAGGCCCTGGCGGATAGAGTGGTGGCACAGGAGGCGGACAAGGAGCCTTGGGCACAGACTGCCCTGTGGGCACCAGCAGCTCAGGCCCTGCAGGCTCTGTGTGTTCTTCACCTGCCGAGAGCAGATAAGATAGGGTAGGACAGGAGCTCCGGACTGCTCTGGGGTCACTCTGGCAAGAAAGCCACTTACTACAACCTCTCCTCCACCTCTTTGCTCACCAGAGAGTTGGCGGCAGGCAGCGCCCATTCTCTGGGATACTTCCTCGAACGTGGCCCAGGTCTGTGTGCCACCCTCATCCTTGCCACCCTCCTTCTGAGGGGCCAAGGTAAGTTCTGGACCAGGAGCAGGAGTTAGGAGGGCCTTTTGCTTGAGCCAGAGCCGCCTCCCTAAAGAGCACAACAACCCCTACAAGCAGCGCTGGCCCAAGCCACCCCCCAAGGCAGAGGCCTCACCTGGCTGAGGGCACTGGGATGCCCAGTGACTGAGCTGCCCACACTGGGAGCAGGAATCCTGGGCTGTGGCTCTGGGCTGACCACCCCCAAAACACCCTCTTTTTTTCTGCCACTTCTGCTTCCACACCTAGTGGGGACACAAATGAAACCCACAGAGCAAGAAGCAAGGCAGGTGAGCGGGAGCATCTGGCGCCAGCTTCCCACCTGCTTGCGGAGGAGCCTGCCCCTTGAGGCCGGGCCCTGCACGTAGCGTTTCTGCTTCATGTTGAGCCGCACATAGTTCCCCTTGTCGCGGACAGCAAGTCTAGAAGAGACGCACAGGTCAACTGCACCCACAGCCCTCCCCACCATGGCGCGACTGAGGGCAGCGCTGCTGGGAGGCTAGGGCAGTGATACCTGGGGGCTGGGGGCTTGCTGGGGGGCTGTGCCTGCACAGGCTGCTCTGGACAGTCTTCTGCAGGCGCTGCAGCCCCAGCTCCCGCAGGCAGTGGTCCTGCTTGGCCGCTGTCCTGCTGGGTCTGTGCAGGGCTTCCCTCCAGCTCCCCACTCCATCTCCGCTTCTTGCCTTGACGGGTACCAGGCTGGGAGTTCCCTGCACTGATACCAGCTGCTGGTAGGGTTGGAGCCTCTGGGCCCTGTAAAGGCACCTCAGGGCCAGCGCTGGGACCGAGGACAGATGCAACACCTGGAGTAAGAAGCTGGGACTCCTCTGTACCCAGGCAAGGCTGGCAGGTCCTGGGAACCCCCAGAAAATCTGGGGTCCCGTTGTGACACCGCTGCAGCCAGCCTGGGTCTAGGGAGCCCAGCCGCAGGCTCAGGGATGCCCTCAGCTGCTGGGGCCGGCCTGGCCTCAGCTGGGGCCTGGGAGGCTGGGGGGGCACCTCACTGACTTCTTCTGGAGAGATGGTGGCAGCTCCTGTGCCTGGTGGCCCTGGGGAAGGCATCTTGGAGGAGGATCTTCGCGTAAGCCGGGGTATTCGGCCCAGGGCTGGCCCGGCCTGGGAGGGAGAGATAAGCAAGCAGGAACTCAGGCCCTTGGGGGTGCTGCAGACTCTGAAACCTGCTGGAGGCCCCACCTGTAACAGCTGGGCGACGTGAGAAACTTAAGGCTGGGACATAAAAGAAGTCGAGAGTAGAGGCTGACCCTGAGCTTTTCTGGAGAGCTACGCCCTGAGAAATGTTGGAGCTGTGTGTGTGCGCGTGAATACGTGTGAAAGACTTAACAGAGTTGGGTGTCTGCTGACCCTGATCCTGAGCCAAGAGTAGCTCTGGACCCCGGCTGGACGCCCTGCCTGCCCGACCCTCACCTGCAGACTGCCCTTTAGATTGGCCTTAAGCCTCTTCCCGTAGTCCTGCACAGATCCCTGAGAGCTAAACCTGGATGGAGGATGGGGGCTCTGGGTCGCAGCCCGATTCAGGTGGGGCCCCCAGCAGCTGGGCTCCAGCATCTGCAGGAAGAGACGGTAGAGATCTAGGCCGCGGAAAGGCTGGCGTAGCGGGGGGACAGAGGTGTCTCCAGCCCCGGAGACCTGGGGGCGGGGGCTGTCCTTCCTCCACCCTGTCAACCCGCCCCCTGAGTTCTTCGCCCCACAGAGCCTGGGTCACGACTCCTCCTGGGTCCGGCATACAGGAAGTTGACCGACAGGCTGGGATGTCGAGCCCGGGTACCTCCTCGGCCGCCGCCGCGGGAACCGACTGTTCCGAGCCGTGAGGCCCGAGACCGCCGGCCTGACCCAGTGCCTCCTTCAGGGTGCGGTACTCCCGGTAGAGCGCTGAGGGCGGGGCCGGAGGGGGGTCGGTGTTCAGGAGGCAGGGCTCGGCTGGGCGTGGGGGTGGAGGCCGCCCGCCCCCTGCCCGCGTCCCCGGCCGCTCCCTCCGCCCCGCGCCCGCTCGCTCACCGCGGGTCTCCTCGGGCGCCGCTTCCACGTCCTCCTGTAAAGGGAGCGCGTCAGCCGGATGCCGCTCCCTCAGCTCCCCGCCCACGGGCAGCCCGCACCTGGCCCGGCAACCGCCCGCTCCGCCGCCGAAACGCGCGCTCCCACGCCTGCAGCCGCTCCCACACATCACGCAGCCGCTCCATGGTCGCCTCGCTCTGCGCCCGGCGCCCCAGGAATCTCCCGCCAGGAGGGCGACGCCGGCCGCCAGCCACTGGGGGCGCTCGGCGGGGTTGGAGGCGGGGCGACGCGGAGGCCGCCGGGCCGGGGCAGCCAATCCGCGGGGCCATGGGGTGGCAGCCAATGGGGGGCGTCAACGTCATCGCGGCGCGCG
Organism: Eschrichtius robustus; assembly: GCF_028021215.1. Taxonomy (NCBI): domain Eukaryota; kingdom Metazoa; phylum Chordata; class Mammalia; order Artiodactyla; family Eschrichtiidae; genus Eschrichtius; species Eschrichtius robustus. The sequence continues at coordinate 86,567,698 of NC_090840.1, forward strand.
GCGGCGCTGGGCGGGGCGCGACGTGCGGCGAGGCGGGGCCGGCGGCGGTGGCGGCGGCATCTGCGGGCCCGGTGAGCGCAGGCTGCCGGTCGGGGACAGAGCGTGGCTGCGTGTGTCCCCGTTTCTGCCTGGCCGCACGAGGCCGGTGCGGGCGCTGGGGGCGGGAGCCCAGGCGGTGCGGCTGCGGGGAGGGGAGGACCCGGAGCACGGTGCCGGGCTGAGCGGCCTCGGGTCCCAGGAGGCGACGCACAGGCTTCGAGGGGCAGACCCCGCCCGGAAGGCGGAGGGCGTCGGATTTAGAGCCTCTCGCGGCTCGAGGCTTGGAGGAGCCGGGCGGGGGCGTCTTCAGGGAAACGGCGGAGCCGCGGGCCGGTGGGGGGCGGCGGCCACCACACAGAGGCTCCTCCCGCGGTGACCACACTGGCTGCTTTCGTTTCCTCTCGTGACAGGTGCTTGGTTGGTCTGTCCTGTCACAGCGAGGTATATGAATCGTCCTCGCGAGATTTGTCCACAGGCAGAGCGAGGCCGAGGGTTGACGTTCCGGGCTTCTCAGGAACCGGTGCCCTAAGGACTTGTGTGTGAGGTCCGCAAGAGCAGGGGCTCTGGGGCCAGGCTGCCACCATTCCCGAGCTCATCACCCAGGCTGTGACCTCTGTTGGGCAAGGCCTAGGTCTTAGTTGTCTAACCTGTTTTCAGGGAGATGACCCAGAGGCAGTTTTGAGAATGAGGTGCCTGGCGGGCGCCCAGTAAGTCAGCAGCAGAGCTGACACCCAGGTACCCTGTGCTCTCAGGCACCTCCTTTGTGCTCCTTGTCAGCTTGGACGTCCCTTTGGCAGCTGCCTCTACCCACCTGAGCAAAGGCCCCTAGTGTGGGGCCTCTGAATCCCATGGGTTTGAGACTTGGTCTCTTTTAACATGGTTCTCCAGGGAAGAGAGAGACGTTTACACAGGTAGCGAGGATCTCGATGGGTGAGGCATTCTTCCTGTAAATCTCCAGGGATCTGCGTGTCTGATAATGCTCCTGGAAAACAGTAGTTAGAACTGGGGCTCGTGTTGAGAGCTTGGGTTACTCAGGCCCTTTGGACTCAGAGTTGTCTGGGTTCTGCTCCTTTCTACTTGCCTTGCTGTTTATTAAACTGCATCTGTACTTCCAACTCTTCTTTGCTGTGCTGCACAGAATCCAAGGGCGGCCTCCCAAGGCTTCTGAGGAGGCTGGGAGAGGGTCCTGTGATGCAGCTTCCAGCCTCCTGGTAGTATCCCATCTCTCTAGTGCTTGGGGGATAGGGGGGCTTTGTTTTTGCTTACTTTTAAGGAAGGGGAGAAGAACAGATCTCTGATAAGTGGTTTTGTGATTTGGGAGGCCTGGAATACAGATGGTGGGCCCCGCAGGGTAACAGCCATCAAACGCACACCCAGGCGAGCTGGTCATCTCTGGTGCCATGCTGTTTATGTGCTGCTCGATGGCTTTGTCTCCCTAGGGAGGTCTCTGTGCTTCTGGAGGGCGGGGACTGGGGGTGGCCTCGTTCTCCTTTTCACTACCCTTAGTCTAAGGCAAAGCACCTAGCACTTGCTCTTTGGTGCCATGGTTCTCCACTCTGTGCCGAGCACCATGCTGAGCTTTCCCACTACCAGTGCGTGGAGGGGGTGGGGGCCTGGGGCCTGTCCTCCCCACTGAAGGGCCCTTCCCTGCAGGTGGCCTCCTGCCCGGCCCAGCACCATGCACACCCTTGTGTTCCTGAGCACACGGCAGGTGCTCCAGTGCCAGTCAGCTGCCTGCCAGGCCCTGCCCCTGCTGCCACGAGAGCTCTTCCCCTTGCTCTTCAAAGTGGCCTTCATGGACAAGAAGACCGTTGTGCTGCGCGAGCTGGTGCACACGTGGCCCTTTCCACTGCTTAGCTTCCAGCAGCTGCTGCAGGAGTGTGCCCACTGCAGCCGGGCCCTGCTGCAGGAGCGGCCTAGCACAGAGAGCATGCAAGCCGTGATCCTGGGGCTGACTGCCCGGCTCCACACCCCGGAGACTGAGGCTGGCACACAGCCCCTCGGCAGGTATGGGCTCACTGGAGGGGCCCTCGGGCCTGGGTGGTGCAGAGAGGGTCCCCCAAGAGGGTCCAGGCTGGTGCAAGAGCACAATGCAGGAACAGGCATGTTGCTCCTGTCCTAAGGTGGCTGGGAGTGGGTGTGGGCTGTGTCCCCTTGTCTCCTGCCTCAGTCCACCCGTGCTCCCAGGAAGCACACGCTGCGGGTGCTGGACATGACGGGCCTTCTGGATGACGGCGTGGAGCAGGACCCGGGCACCATGAGCATGTGGGACTGCACAGCAGCGGTGGCCCGCACGTGCATCGCACAGCAGCAGGGCGGGACTGCAGAGCCCGGCCCGGCCCCCGTTCCTGTGGAGGTGCGTGTGGACCTGCGGGTGAACCGGGCCTCTTATGCATTCTTGCGGGAGGCACTCCGTAGCAGCGCGGACAGTCCACTGCGGCTCTGCTGCCGGGACCTGCGGGCTGAGGACCTGCCCATGCGCAATACCGTGGCCCTGCTGCAGCTTCTGGATGCGGGCTGCCTGCGCCGCGTGGACCTGCGCTTCAACAACTTGGGCCTGCGAGGCCTGTCCGTCATCATCCCACACGTGGCCCGCTTCCAGCACCTGGCCAGCCTGCGGTTACACTATGTGCACGGGGACTCTCGGCAGCCCTCTGTGGACGGCGAGGACAACTTCCGTTACTTCCTGGCCCAGATGGGCCGCTTCACCTGTTTGCGGGAGCTCAGCATGGGCTCCTCTCTTCTCTCGGGGCGGCTGGACCAGCTGCTCAGGTGAGCAGGCCCTGCTATTGCCCTGCCCTTCCCTTCCCCTCCAGGAGGCCTTCCCCTGGCCCAGCCTATTTGTGACCCCTTGTGTCCTCCGCAGCACCCTGCAGAGCCCCCTGGAGAGCCTGGAGCTGGCCTTCTGTGCCCTGCTGCCTGAGGACCTGCGTTTCCTGGCACGGAGCCCCCATGCTGTCCACCTCAAGAAGCTGGACCTGAGTGGCAATGACCTGTCCGGCAGCCAGCTGGAGCCCTTCCAGGGTCTGCTGCAGGCAGCAGCAGCGACGCTGCTGCACCTCGAGCTGACCGAGTGCCAGCTCGCTGATACCCAACTGCTGGCCACACTTCCTGTGCTGACTCGTTGTGCCAGCCTCCGCTACCTCGGCCTCTACGGCAACCCGCTGTCTATGGCGGGCCTCAAGGAGCTCTTGAGGGACTCGGTGGCACAGGCCGAGCTGCGCACGGTGGTGCACCCTTTCCCCGTGGACTGCTATGAGGGCCTGCCCTGGCCACCGCCTGCCTCTGTCCTGCTGGAAGCCTCCATCAATGAGGAGAAGTTTGCCCACGTGGAGGCCGAGTTGCACCAGTTGCTACTGGCCTCAGGCCGTGCCCACGTGCTCTGGACCACAGACATCTATGGGCGCCTGGCTGCAGACTACTTTAGCCTGTGACCTCCAGGCTGTGGGTGAGAGTTAGGCTGTCCTGGGGTCCAGGGCTACTGGAGACCTCTTGCCCCTTGGATAGTCAGAGCCTTTGGGACCTTGCTGGAGGCCTGACACAAAGGCACTAGTCTCTGATTTCTTTGCTCCTGGGCGCACCTTGAGCATGCCCATGCTTTTTGCAGCACCCTGTGTGGTTTGTCCTGCACCTGCTCCCCCGACTCGCTGACCATCTGTGGGCCTGAGGGCTGGATTCCAGGCCTACATGGCCCTGCCTGGTTAGGCTGCACTCAGCTGCCCTCCGGTGTCCTGGTTCTCTCCTTGGAATGTTCCTGGGATCTGTGAGCTGAGAGAGGATGTTCTCCTTTGGGCCCTCCCCAAGAGCAGACTGCTCTGGGGTGGAAGTTTGGACAGGGGCCTGCTTCAAGGAGGGTTGGGCTCCCAGGCACTCGGGGGCCTCTTAACGTTCTCCTTTCCCTGGCACACAGGAAACTGCCTGTCGGCCGGGTTTGGGGGCCAGAGGGTGTCTTTAAGGTACAAACGTGCAGTATGCTTAGAACTTAAATCTGTGGCTATTTTTTCTGTCATAACTGGTCAGAGTGAGTTGTCTCCTGCTCTGCTGTCACCCCCAGCCTGGCCACTGGGTGATATGTCTTAACGGCCTGCCGCCCCATCTTTTCTCTGGACATCTCCGCAGTCCGTCGCCCCTCCTAGCGGAGGTTCAGGCTTTTCCTGGGGCGGCGGGGCCCGAGGCGGACCTGCAGAGCTGGAGGTCTGGCGATTTGGGCAGGGGTTTTTCTGGAAGGTCTCAGTGGGGCGTTGGAAGCCTACCCTGGCTACCCTCCGTTCGCGCCCCAGAACTTCCATCTGCAGGGGTCCGCAGGTGCTTCCGCCCCGCCCGACGCCCAGGAACCCCATACACGGCTCGCAACACTGCGCAGCTTCCACGCTTTACTGATCACGCTGGAGCATGCGCGGGGCGAGCCGGGTCGGCCAATCCGCGTGGCCCGCGTCATCAGCGCGCGTCCGCCCCCGCCCCCCCCCTCAGCAACGGATCTCGTAGGCGGCAGGCGGCTGCAGCGGGAGGCCCTGCGCGATTCCGGGCGCTGCGCCCTCGGCCGCTTCCGCCGGGCCCTCGGCGAAGAGCGGCTTGGAGCGGTCGATGACGAACATCTCGTGGCCCCGCTCGTCGCGGAGCTCCTCGAGCTGCGCGAAGGTGCAGGGCCCGTCCGAATAGTCGTTTACGAAGAGCGCGCCCTCTCCAGGAGGCCCCGGTGCCTTTTTGCGCCTGCGCCGCCTGCGGCAGATCATGGTCGCCAGCAGCAGCGCCGTGAGCGCCAGGAGCGCGATGGCCGTCGCGATGGCCGTCTGAGTGGCCAGGCCCAGGGCGCGAAAGGCCATGCCGCCCGCCTCGGGCAGGGGCTCGTGGCTGACTGGGCCGCCGGCCCGCGGCGGCGCAGGCGCCAGCAGCAGCTGCTGGGACAGGTTGACCAGAAGCTGGAAGGGCAAGCGGGCGGCGCCGCCGGCGTTGGAGGCCTCGCACTCGTACTTGCCGGCGTGGGCCAGGGTGATGTTGGTGAGGAAGAGCATGCCGCTGCCCGTGTCGGATGCCCCGGGCCCACCTGGGCCCGGCACCCCGCCTTCAGGTTGGGCCTGGGCCTGCGGCGGCCCCTCACGAGGCTGCGCCACCTTTCTCCAGGTCACCAGGGGCTGCGGGTAGCCGGAAGCCTGGCAGGCAACCCGCAGGTCCTCACCCAGGTTGGCTGTCACCTCCAGCGGCTCCACGTGCACAGAGGGTGGGATGCAGATGAGGCTACTGCCAGATACTTCCAGGAGACTCTGAAGTGCCAGGCGGGGGGGCTCTGCACACGTGATTTTCTTGTCCCTGGAGCTGAGCAGGCGCTGGCCCCCTTCCTTGATCCAGGTTCCCAGCCAGTGCAAGGCACAGTCACAGCGCCATGGGTTCTCTGTGGGCAGAGCAGCAGCGGACGGGTAGCTAGCTCAGGGGTGGCTCCAGAGCACAGCGTGTGTGTTTGGGGTTGTTGGCCAGAGCAGGAGCCCCTTTCTCACCTCCCACAGTTGGGGACCCCTGCCACCCCTTCTCTGACCCCAGGCTCCTTAAGTGTGGGCAGCCAAACCCCCCCCCCCACCTCCTCTCTGTGATGCACGTCCAGTTTACTTCACCCATCTCTGAGAAAGCCCCCGCTTCTCTGACGTCTCTCCCTGTGACAAGTCTTGCTATCTGGGGGGAATCTCTGTGTGCACATAGACATCCCACCAGCACTAAAACCTTGCACATCCTGCCAGCCTTGTCTTCGGGTGCTGTCTCCAGGAAATGTCCCCAGTCCTGGTCTCATCTTTCCAGTTTTTTCCTGCCTGCCCTCTCCTGGCCCCAAAGTGTGTGAGCCGCTCAGCTCTGTCCAGTTTGTTCAGGGACTCATACCTTCTCTGTCTCCCTTAGACAACTGTAACCCTGCCAGCACCCCTACTCCTAGCAGCCTTCTGTCATGGCTATGGGTGGTGGTGGGGCCCCCCAGAGCACTGCCACTGGAGCCCCCTCCACAGCTGGGCCAGCTACCTACCACCACCACTGTGGTCAAGGAAGCTACCTTTGCATGAGAGTCCCTTGCCCCCAGAAAGAGGTACCTGTGAGGCGCAGGACCTGCAGGCTGGCCAGGGGCTGTAGGGCCTCCTGGCTGATGGTGCCCAGCTGGTTCCTGCTGAGGTCCAGCAGTGCCAGCGAGGAGAGCCCGGCCAGGGCCTGGTCCTCCAGCAGCTCGATGCTGTTTTCCTGCAGGTGCAGCTCCTGCAGTCGCTGAAGCAGGGACAGTAGGTCATCAGGGAAAGGAGCCCTGGGGGACATGTCCCCTTCTTACCAGGCTAGACTGGGCTGCCTTTTCTTCCCTTCACTACTCCAGCCCGGGAAGGCAGGTGGCAGTGCAGGAGGACCTCTTGCCCTTGTTGCCCACTCCTCCCCCCTCACCTGCAAGTGTAGGAAGGTGAAATCCAGCAGCTGTACCAGCTGGTTGCCAGCTAGGTAGAGCACGCGCAGCTGGGCCAGGCCGGCGAAAGCGCCAACGCGCAAGCCGCGCAGCCGGTTGCCGGTGAGAGCCAGCTCCAGCAGGCGCGACTGCGCACGGAAGGCGCCTGGCTCCAGGGCGCGCAGGCTGTTGTTGTGCAGGTAGAGACGACGCAGGGAGGCGAGGGGCGCCAGGGTGCCCGGCTCCAGGCGCGCGATGCTGTTGTCCTGCAGGAACAGCGTCTGTGCCGGAAGGAGGGAGGGAGGGCGTTTACCCCGCTGGGGGGGGGGGGTTCTCTCTTTTCCCTAGGGCGCCCCATTCACCCACCGGGTGGCTCACACACCATCCCTCCGTGTCGTGGGCACCCCTGGCCCGCAGCCCGGCAGCCCCACTCGGTGCCCACCTGCGTCCCGGGCGGGATTCCGGGTGGGACCAGGCGCAGCCGCAGGGCGCCGCACTCCACCGTGGCGCTGTAGCAGCGGCAGGCCGCAGGGCAGCCGGTAGCGCGAGGCGGGAGACCTGGCAGTGACAGCAGCGACAGCAGCAGCAGTGCGGGCGCCCCTGGGGCCATCTCTTGCGGGACCGGCCGCAGGCCACGAAGTTGCAGCCTTCTCAGCAGCCTCCCTACAGTCTGGCCCGGATGGGATGCGCCTCCTGAAACACAGGTTGTCAGGCCTGTCCCTAACATTTGAGAGCCAGTGAAAAGCACGGATGGAGGCACACACCGTGTCTGATTTTTGAAGTTTGAAATTAGTTCAAGAAACTGATAAAATAAAATGTTCATTGCCTTCCTTTATAAAAAGGCATAAAGATCTGGGGCATCAGGTTTCGGTTTAGAATTTCTCATGTCCTCGGTCTTGCCACACAGGCCACAGAAGGAGCGCCTACACCACCCCAACCCACTTCTCTCCCCATCCCATCTCTGCCCAAGGCTCCACGCTGCTAGTGTCCGTCCCTGCCCTCACCTAACCTTGACCCAGGGTTTACTCTAGTCATTTTTATCTCTAGAACTCATGCTATATGACCCCAGCCCTGGGATTCACCGGTTGTGAACTGATGCAGGACGTGGGCACAACTGGTCTCAGGGCAGCCACCAGCCACAGGCACAGTTTTGTCCAGCCTCTGGCCCTGCCCTCCTGGGGGTGGGAGTTGGTAGAACAGCTTAGCTATAATTAGAGCTTTTCCTCGGAAATTGTTAGACAATTGGGGGATGAGACAAATAGGAAAGCCAGTTCAGAAGCTGTGGGCCTGTGTTCTCCATGCTGGCTCCGAGAAAGGTGCATCCGTCTTTGGGGGTGGGTGGGGCCCTGGAATGGCTGGGGTGTGAAAGAGGGGCCTTGGGCCACTAACTGGGTTTTAGTGTAGTTTCCCAAGTAGGCTCTGGGAACACTGATCTCCTGGACTCTGAAGGAGTGTGTAGTGTTTTGGGGTTTAGACACATGCAGCTGTGACCCTAGAGAGAGGAGAAGGCCTGGGTCTAGTTCAAGGCACAGTGAGTCCAGTTGTAAAGGTGGGGACCTGGGCTGAGAAGCCAGCCAGTCTGAAGCCAGGGATGGCAGGGCTGAGGGTGTGCTATCAGCTAGCCTTCAGCCCCACCTCAAATGGTCCCTGCTCTGAACACCTGCCTGTTCACCTGGTCTCCCTATTAGGAGAGTGAGTCATGTGGAAAGACACCAAGTGGCCTTGGTGTTTGTTTAAATCTTGCTCTAAATTGTAACTCACATGATTATTTAAGATCACTGAAGAGAAGTAGGCACAGCAAAAGTTTTAATGGAATCGCTTTAGCCCAGGCAGAGGCAGTTCCCAGATGCCTCAGAAGGTGTGTGAAGAACCCCGAGAACTAGGGGGCATACTCTGAGCCCCCAGGATCCATTTCCCTGAGCAAAAGATTTGGCCCAGGGCGTCCACCTAGCTTCCAGTGGCAAGGCCTCTCAAACAGAGAAGGTTCTTGGTCTCCTCCTCAAGACTCAGGGGACTGCTGCCCACACGGACACCCACTAGATGCTGATTCGTGTGGAAGGGCTGGCCTGGGCAGCGTTGAGGACTCAAGCAGGAAGAGCGGGGAAAGCCAGGCCAGAAATCCTTTTACTCAGCGGAGAACCCCCTAATCTGGCTGGGCAGGGGGCGGGGCGTCACATACTGGATTTGGCAAAGGCTGTCACTGTCTCCAGGCCGCCCATCTGTGCGGGGAGGGGAGGCTGGAGGGGTAATGGAGGAAGCCCTGCGACGCTCTCCAGCGCAGTGCGAGGCCCAAGTCGGGTGCCTTGATCTCCCAAGGCGCCCCCTGAATCCCCTCCGGCGCGGTCTGTCCCAGGCCGGTTCAGGGCAGGGCGTGGTCCCCGCCAGGTCGCACGCCCTTCTCGGTGATCGCCGGGGACAGAGCCGGGATGGCCCCTGATCCCGCCCCCACGCCCGCTGACCTTGGGTCGGGCGCCCCCTCACCTGACGCTCCTGCGGCGCGGCTCCCCCGCCGAACCCCGGCCCACCGAGCAGCGCCGGGCGGGGGAGGGGCGGGCGCCGCTCGCGCTCGCGCACTGGAGCCCCCGCACCTCCCTCCCGGCCGCCCGGGTCTGCCGTCGCGAGCGCTGGCCGAAGCCGAGGACTCCGAGGACGCCCCAGGCCGGGGGTGTGCGGACGGGGTAGAGCACCCGTGACCCCGCCCCTCCCGCGTCGGTTCTCGGACCGCGGCAGCACCTCGGACAGAGCCGGGCGGGGCGGGGCCGCGGCGCACCTCCGCCGCGCACGCGCACTCGGACAGCGCGCTCTCCGGGTGGCGCGTGCGCAGCGACGCAGCCCGGGGGGGCGCAGCGGGGCTGGGGGCGCCAGCGGCTGCGAGCCCGCCGCTCAGGGCGGCGGGGCGGCGAGCAGCAGCGGGGCCAGGTCCATGGTGAGGGCGAAACGGCTGCCCTGCCAGCGCACGTGCGAGGGCAGCTCCGGCGCGCCGGGCGCGTACTCGAAGCAGGCGCTGAGCTCGAAGGCCAGAGCCGATCGCAGCAGGCCCACGCCGCCCGCGCGCTCCGGCGCCGGGTGGTAGAGACGCCCATTGGAGGCCAGGGGCAGTAGGCGCGCCGGCTCGAAGGGCACGGCCAGGGCCTCGCCGCCGCCGCAGTAGGAGAGGCGCGGGGGCTCCGGGCCAGCGGCCAGCAGGTGCGTGAAGACCACGGGACGGTCCTCGCAGCGTAGGAAGTTGCGCTCTCTGCCGCAGGGCGACAGGAAGGGGAAGGAGGCCTCGTAGCGCCCGCTGCGGTTGGGTCTCAGGCGGCAGAAGAAGGTGACCAGGAACTGCGGGTCTGTGGGGGGGGGGGGGGAGGCCGCGACTGCTCAGCATGCCGGGCCCCGAGGCCCCCTAGGCCTTACTGCCCCAGGCAGGCGTTTCGCCCTGGGTCACACCAAGGGCAGACGCCGGCGGTCGGACAGCCTCCCAGGCCTCACTCTAGTTAGGGGGGCTTTTGAGCGCAGGACGGCCAGTGCCCTGCTGCGGGCAACCCCGCCGGCAGGTTGGGCAGCGGAGCCCTTCAGGGCCCTCCCCGAAGGAAGAGGGAAGGTGGGGGAGGAGGGCGCATCAGTACCTTTGAAGCAGGTGATGAAGTTCTTCAATTTGGAGTCATCCAGGAAAAGCTGCAAAGAGGCAGACCGTGGCCCTTGAGTCCCAGGGGGAAGCCCGACAGAGCCGGCCCCAGGGAGAGAAGGCCTGGGCGGGCCTGAGCCTGGGCCGGTGTCCGCTTTCTTTGCTCGTCTGTGCACACCGTGTGCAGGGAGGCGCGTGGAAGGTAAGCCTGGGGGCCCTGCAGACTTCCCCACATCTACCCCGCACCCCCGGTCTTGCTTCCTCATGCACAGGTTCTCTGGGTTGGCATGCCTTTCCCGCGCCTCTTCCCGCCTCCTTTCAAGTTTCTAATGAGATGTGCCCCTCCTCCGCGGAGGCTATCTGACTTGCTCCCTCCTGTATATGGCGGATGCCCCCGCCAGGGCTTCCAAAGCAGGCGGGGCTGCCCCGAGCTGGGGGCCGCAGGATCTGGGGAAGCAAAGCGCGCAGGGCGTAACCACGTGTGGGAGGTTGGCCGCTCGTACCTAACCCTCTGGGGCCGGGGCCGGGGCCGGGCGCTCCGGTCTCTCCAGCGCCACTGCGGAGGTCGGGTACCCTTACTTTAAAGACCCCGCCTACTCAGGCCCCGCCCCTCACAGGGTCCTCCCTCAGGCCCCGACCCGCAGAAACCCGGCACCAGGCCTCGCCTCTCACGGGAGCCTCCCTCAGGCCCCGGCCCCGCCCACCTGGCCCTGATGATCCACGTAGTAAAAGTACTCGCGCGTCCGCGGCTCTGGGCTCTGGCCCTGCGTGTAGGAGACGCCCCCGCCCCCACCGTAGGCCCGGGTCCCCGGGGACCACGCCAAGCCGAGGGCCCAGGGCCGCAGCACTCCGCGCGTCGCCCACATTGTCCTTCCGTGCCGGAAGCGGCCAGAGGGTCACGCGGGGGCGGTGCTGCGCGAACGTAAGTCCCCTGGTGGCTGCGACCTCGCGCTTTGGGTTCCGGCGGCGGCCGCGGAGCTCGTCCCCACCTCCCGGCCTCCTCCCCAGCCCCCGGGCTTTGCTTGTTCCCCGGACCCCGGGCGGTCCCGACACTCTTCCTTCTCTGGGCTTTAGGGGCGCGCCGCCCTGCCGTTCGGCTGGGAAAGGGGTGGCGGGCGGGGCCTCCCGACGGTGGGGTTCGGGTGTGAGACGCGGGTGTGGGCGATTTCGGGAACAGGGATACGGGCTGGGGACGGGGCGGCGCCGGGCGTGTGGGCCCTGTCCCTCCGCCCTCGGAGGATGGTTGCTCTCACTTGGGCGAGGCACCCGCCCTGTTTCCTCCCCCAACCCCACCCACGGTGGGGCAATCTGCCTGTCCAGCTGGGTGCTGAACAGCGAGGTGGTGAATAAACACTGCCTAGATGCCTATGCCAGCTTGCGGGTAAGGTAGCTCAGAAAAAGCCCCCCTCCCAATCAAGCAGGGCTTTCGGGCTCGATTGTGATACCCCAGGTGCCTCGCACCTTGCGCGCCTACCTGGAGCCTCGTCCCCGTTCCCGGGAAGCTGCCTTGCTCTCCCCCCCACCCCGCTCCCCCCATTCTCCCTTGGCCTGGCTTCCACCCTGGTGCCCACACCGGCAACCGACTGGCCGCTGATAGCTGCCCCGCCGCAACTGGAAGGAATGGGAGGCGACAGGCTCGCAAGTGTCCATACGTACTTTATTCACACAAAGTGTTGTCATCTCTCGAGTCCGTGCATCAGAGCGAGAGTCTGTGGCCGGGCCGCCCCTACCCAGGCCCCGAGACCACCGGACTGAGGACGCTCCCCCAGGGGACACCAGGCCTCGGCAGGACTGGGGTTTTTTGTTTTTAATAATAAATAAAAACTCAACTCTAAATATATATATATACAATATATATATATATTATATATATATATATATAATATATATATATAAAAGCCGGGGAGAAATTAAGTTTTACAACAATTGGAACTCAAAATTCCAAAATGGAAAATGTACAAACTGAGAGTCTAGATACCTCCCCTCCACCCACCCTACCCCCCGCCCCGGCTCTGGCCTCGAGGAAGGGCAGTCCCCGGTGCCCCTCTGGTCCCCCAGTTCAGGGCTCCTTCCTTCTCTGATGCAGGTCCTGGATGGGGCAGGGTTTGATTTTTGGTCAGAAGCCAAGAGGGTGGAGAAGAAAATGAAGGAATGATCTCAACTTGTCTGCAGAGGACTCAGAAATAAATAACATTTGGGTTAAGACTATGTCATTAGCAAATTTAGTTCTTATATCTTTCGCTCTATTTATATCTCTATACACAGGCGGGTTTGGGATGCGGGATAGATTCTGAATTTATAGTTACACGAAGAAAAAATACTCTTGCCCCTCCCCCACCCTGCCCCAAGAATGCCTGCCCAACCCTGCCCCCCACCCCAGAGGACTTTGGCTTGGGGGCCCCTTTCCACCCAGAGAGAGCCTATCGGGCCCTGCACCAGCCAGGCTCTGCTCTGGTGGTGAACAGCCCAGAGCCCTGGAGCCCCCAAACTCCTGTGCAGTCACCACGCTGGAGGCCACAAGTGGCAGGGGGAGGGGGCGGGAAGGGACTGGGGAGGGCGGAAGTCGCAGATCAGGAGACCCCCAGGTCAGGGGGAGGGCAGAGGAAGAGCAAGATGGGCAGCCGGGTTGGGCCGGGGCCAAGCTGAGCGCAGCAGCCCCAGCAAGGCGGCTCGCCCCAGGAAGGGCGGCTTGTGCTCTCGGGCCGGCCGGGAGGGGCAGTGTCACTTGGCTCCGGGAAACAGAAGGCACTTTCTCGCGGCCGAACGGCGGCTGGCGGTGGGCGGGGCAGAGCCGAACGATACGGCCACGAGGCCTGGGGCGGGGCAGAGGCGCCCTTCCCGCAGCCCCTCTGCCTTGGCTGCGCCTTCAGGCCGAGGGCCCGGGTCGGAGGATGCGGGTTCCAGGGCTGGGGCGGGCATGGGCGGAGCCGGCATGCTACCTCCGCTTCTCGGGCGTCCCCTCCCCCCTCCCCGCGTGCCCCCTGCCCGGGCGCACCCGGGCAGGCTCTGTCCCCACCCTCGGTGCCCACGCGCTATAGCACGCCCTCCATGAAGGTGGTGTCCAGGTGCTGGATGAGCACGCGCAGGAAGGACATCTCCTTGCGAGTGTTCTCAAAGATGATGCGCGGGTCGTCCGAGCGGCAGCGCAGGCAGTTGGGCGCCATCACCATGGCCAGGTTGCTGACGTCCATCTTGGTGATGGCCACATTGGCGGGCTGCACGAACACCTGCGCGGGGAGCGGGGAGCTGCGGGTGGGCCGGGGCGGGGCGCGGAGGGGCGGGGCGCGGAGGGGCGGCACCGCCTACCTGGAGGAAACGGATGAGGTAGCACAGCACCAGGCGGTTGATGCGGGGCAGCGCGTGCACCACGGCCACGGCGGCCTCGGGGCTCTCGTAGTGCGCGATGCACTGCTCGTAGAACTCGTGGGGGATCAGGGGCTCCTCCAGCTCCCGGTACCACAGCTTCAGCAGCGACGCTGTGGACGCAGCGCGGGGGTTTCGGCCGGGCGGGGCAGTCGGGGACCCGCCCCACCAGCAGCAAGGGGCGAAAGCGGCCGTGTGTGTCGGGAGTGGGGGCGAGGGGCCAGGACCAGACGGGAGGTGTCCCCCCAGCCGTGTGGGCTGCGCGGCCGGAGGCCAGCGGGCTCCTGGTCCTGAGGGCCTGGACAGACCCCGAGCGCCGGGAACCAAGAGAGGCTGTGCGGCCACCGTGAGCAGGCGAGCGGAGGGAGGCGCCGCGGAGGCTGTCCAACGGCAGGGGGACGTCTGTGCTGGAAATGGACCCGAGGGCTGTCCCTTCACGACGGAAAGCAGGGAGGGCTGGACCGTCCGAGCTGCTCCTGCTGCTGAGGGGGCTGGGGACTCACCTGGGACGTGGGGGTCCTCCAGGCCTGTAGGCACCTTCCACTGGTCCACCTGCAGCTTCAGGGCATTCACCTCATCAATGTCCCCAGGGACTCTGCCAAGCACAGGGCAGGTCTCAGGGAGGAGGAGCTGGGCTTGCTCAGGGTCAGGGCTGCCTGACCCCTCTCTGCCCAAATGGCCTCTTTCCTACCAGAGGGAGGTGTGGCTGGGGTCCCCTGTCCCAGGCCCCCATCCCTCATCCCTCTGCTGACTGCCCCCATGCAGATCCCTTCCTCAGAATGGTCCCTGAGGCCCAAACCCATAAGCCTGTTTCCCCACCTGTCCCGGGTCCTGGGTAGGTGAGTCACAACAGCAGGTGACTGGCCATGTGCCATCCTCCATGGGACAGGGCCATCATCTCCACTCACAGGTGAGGACCGTTTGGTGGGGGTTGCTGCATCTTTCCAGGCCCTGCCTATGGTTGGTGTCCAAGTGCCCTCTGGGCCCCTGCTGGCCCTTTCTGCAAGGGCACTGTCCCTGGCTAGCTCTCCTGTCTGGGTTCCGGTGTGCTGCCATTCAGGAGGGACAACCCTGCTGACCCACCGCCTAAACATGGGGCCCGCCCCACCCTCCTGGCCGCAGAGCGCCTGGCCCTTCTATCTGCTCCAAGCTGCCCTCCCTGCCTGCATGCTGGCCTCTCAGGGGGCTTCTCTCGCTGCTCTGAGGCAGGGGCCCGGGGCCCACTGGCCCCCGTCGGCCCAAGACACGTGGTGTAGACACCCAAGCCCCCACACCAGGGCCCAGGTTGCAGGGCACCTGAAGATGCCTTCTGTCTGGTCACCGTTGAGTGCGAGCACCTCCTCCGACAGCCGAGTCTGTACCCAGGGCAGCTGCCGATCAGGGTAGCGCTCCTTCTGCATGCTCATGACCTCCTGCAGTGCACTGCCAAACATGGACGGGCTGAACACGGCGTTCTTGGCATGCCGGATCTCCTCCACGTTGGGCTTCTTCAGCCCCTGCAAAGGCGGCCCAGCTCTCTGTCCCAGTGTGGCCTGGCGCCCAGCTCCCAGCCCTCCCTCCCCCTGCACCTCTGCAAGGGCTGCCCCTGGCTCACCCGCCCTCTTTCCTCCTTCTGTCCTCTCGTCCCTGTGAACCCCAGGCCTGAGCCGGGGACCCCCAACTCCCTGGCCCCTGAGTCACCAGAGGGGCCTCCTGCTGGGCCACCTACAGCATCAGAAGCTCCAAGTGGCACCCTCCGCACCGCGAGCCGTTAACTGCCCCCCCGCCCCCTCCCCAAATCTGCAGCCCCCGCCTCCCGTTGGACTCTGTCTAGGCGTCACCGGCACAGGCTGCCCGCCCACCTCTGCCCAGCTGTCCTGGGAGAAGTTCGTACCTTCTTGGCCCCAGTCAGGGCTGCCTTCTGCAGCTTGTGGTAACAGTACTTGGCATATGTGCTTATTGCCACCCCTGGAAAAGAATGGTGCCAGTTGGCTTGGCATGGATGAGTGGGAGCAGGGGCTGCAGGCCAACCAGTGACTAAGAGAGGAAGCAGCAAGAGGGGTGAGGAGAGATGGCTCCTGCAAGAACCTGGGGGCCCAGGCCTGACCAGCCTCCTGCCTGCTGCTTGCCCCAGGCAGTGGGTCCTTACACTTCTGGGCCGCCCGTCAGAAGTAAACTCATGTGAAGAGGCAAGGGGGCACTGCCCTCTCCTCCAGAAGAGCCAGGTTGAAGAAGGAAGCCCTCTGCCAGCCTACCCAACCCTTCCCCTGGCCAGGAAGGTCAGGCTGGGGATGAGGTCTATTCCCCAGGGGGAGTCGCAGGCAGGCTAGGGCAGGGCCTGGGGAGCCCCCTGAGAAGGGTGATCTCCATGTGCTGCACGCCTGCAGGCACTCGGCGCCCATCGCCTTGGGCCAGCACGGGAGGAGGGAGCTCTGGGGGGGCTGGGCACCAAGCCCAGCTCTCTTGCAGCCCTGCTTCCAGCCAGAGGCCCTGGGCAGCCCAGGGAGAGGCCTTAGCCCACAGGACCTCATGCCTGCTTGGTCAAAGGCTGCCTGGGTGGGGGTCAGGGAGAGGGAGGCCCAGGGCCTGGCTCACTTGGGAGGGGCATGAGTGTGGAGGGGGTGCCGTGTCCTGAGCCTGGGTTTCGCTGGGAGGGCAATGCTGGGGAAGGACCACATGGCGACTCTGCCTGAGGGCTGAAGGTGACAGGAAGACTGGTCTCCTTTCTCAAGGGAGGGGGCTTTCTCAAACCTCGCCCCTGAAAGCAGAAGTTCTAGCTGGTGGTCATGGAGGGTGGCAGGGCCAGCAATCCGAGGGCAAAGACCTCAGGCCACGGGTCTTTCCAGATACGGTGTGTTGGGGCAGGTGGGGGTGGGGGGCTGGAGGCAAAGGGAGGAGGGGGGAGAGGGAGTGGGGAGGAGACCCCACCCAGGGAGGGTCTGAAACGTGTGGCGCATCTTTCCCGGCCCAGGCAAGGGAAGGAGCAGCAAGACAGAGGAGCCATCTGGGCCGGGCTGCCCCAGACCATGGACAGACAGATGGGCCGACCGTGTGCCTCCAGGCTCAGGACAGACCCGTTCCCTGTAAGGCTCTGCCTCTGCTGGGCCTCCCTGCCTGAGGGGGGGCCTCTGGACCCAAGTCTCAAATATAGTCTTTTTTAAAGGAAGCAGTTGTCTGAGGACACAGGGTTCCGTGAACCTCAGTGTGAAGAACACAAACATGTCTCATTCGTGAAAACCTTTTCATTTCTAGTTATCACAAAATACTTCTGTCGTTATAACTGGTAAGGGGGTTCTGTTTTAGAGTAATCAAAATGAAAACAAACATTTCTTATAGGTGTTTAAACCCTGAAGAATCTGTTTCAGGTCCCTGGGGACCCACAGACCCAAACAGAGAATCCTAGCTGCAGCTACCAATCAGCCAGCTTGGGACACAGCACTTGGAACCTTCTGCCATCGGCCCACGTGGGCAAGCTCTTGGCTCAGGGAGAGTGGATGGTGCTCAAGCAAACGGAACCCGGGCTGCACCCTGAGCAGCGGGAGCCCAGGGAGTGCGTGGCGGCACCTGCTCGCTTTCCCCATCCTGGGAGCATGCCCACCCCTCCCTTGGGTGACAGCCTCCTGTCCCTGGGCTTGGGGCCCGTGGGCAGACTCGCCCTGACCTCCTGTCACAGGGCTTCCTGGGACCAAACCGGCCTCTCCAACAGGCTGTGATCTGAATATCCTTGTGCCACCACCTCTCACCTGACGATTGTGGTGCAGCTTTTCCAGGCCTTATTTCCTCTCTGTAGGATGGGGACAGGTGCCCATGAAGGGCTGACCTCAGTCTGGCATGGAGTGAGGGCTGCAGCTGCTGGAGTCCGAGCTTTTGTGGGCGGACCAGGGACTGAGGCCTCGTGTGCCTGGAATCTCAGGGCTGGGGCACCTCTGCTGCCAGGGCACAGCCTCCTGGGCCAAGACTATGGGGTGTCTGCTGAGTGCCCGCAGCCAACCCAGGGAAACCCACCTGGTGCTGCGGGGGACTCTGGGTCCACTGCCCCGTGCTGGCCTTGCCAGGGCATGCTCCCACCCAGCGGAGAGACAGCGGCCCCCAGAGCGACTGACAAAGCAGCCCTCCCAGAGCCTCTGCTGCTGTGCCAGGTGCCCAGGCCAAGAGCCTCGAAGGCCGCTGGGTGTGGCCAGGACCTGCCACCCCTTGGCACGGACTCTGCTGGGTCCCGGGGGAACTAGCTCCCTCCTCTGACCCCCTCGGGGCTCCAACCACCCCCGGCCCACAGGAGCCTGCACTCTGTGCCCCCAGCCCCACCTCACTGCTGCATCGGGACGCCAGCGGACGGGCTCAGGCCGGAGCTCAAAGCTTCCGCTCCTGTCCCCAAGGACAGGGGCCCAAGGGCGCCTGGGAATCCTGGATTGCGGCTGCCCCCCTTCTTCTGGTGAGGGTAGCATGTAGCCAGAGAGCTTCCCAGAGGAAGGGGTGCCAAGGGTGAGTCTCACAGGAAGACGAGTGGGGCGGGGGCTGGTCCCAGGGCCCTGGTGCCAAGAAGGGAGGCTCATGGGACAGAAATGGACAGCCGGGTCTCCTGGCCAGGAGAGCACAGCCTTGGGCTAACAGGGCTTCTCTGGAGCTTGGGTGGGGGTGGGCTCCTGAGCCAGGGCCCAGGAGAAGAGCAGGGATGGGCTGTGCTGGGGGCCCCGGGGAAACAATGCCAGGCTTGGCCCCCAGCCCCAGCTGGAGGTCAGGGCTGGGGAGGCACCTGCCCACAGGGCACTCCCTCACTTAGGGGTGCCTCCAGCAGGCCCCTCCCCACAGAGAACCCAGCATGCACGTTGGAAATTGTTCTGAGCACCGTGGAGAAAGGCGCAGGGCAGGTGTGGCCTCTCCCAGGAGCCCTGTCGACGACCTGGGCTTCCAGCCCACTCAGGAGGAGACCTGACGGTTAGTGTCCCCCCACTGTCCCCCCAGCCCAGAAGCGGTTAGAGAGAGGAGGCCAGGCGGCCGAGGCCGGAGAGCAGAGCCGTGCAGACGCAGCGCACAGGGGCCGCGGGAGAGGCCCTACCATCCGGCTCCTCAACATAAGGCTTGGGTTTCTTTCTCAACTTGGACTTCTTCTTAGTGTTCCTTTCCAGGAGCGCTTTCATGTGCTGTGTCACTGGGGAGCAAACAAAGGGTGAGGCCACAGAACACAAAGAGGAACACGTGCCCACACGGTCCCGCTCGGGACTGACCCTGGGCAGCTGGGAGGGCACTGCCCCAGCCTGCTGGGCTCCTCGGAGGGAGATAGGCTGATGCCCCGCCAGAGGTGGAGGGGAGTCCTGGGCACAGGGGTGGGTGTGCGGGCACACCTGGGTCGTGTGGCTGGGGAGGTGCCAGGAACGTGCCCCTGGGCAGTGGGGAGAGGATGTGGTCAGCTCATGACCCGCTGGCCGACAGAAAGGCAGGGGTAGGGAGCCCCCTGAGAGGGCCACAGCCCAGCCACCCGGTTCCTACGTGGCTGCGCTCCAGGGGCTGAGTGGGTGCTGAGCGAGAGAGGAGGGGCCTGGCTCCCCTCTCTGGCTGAGCTGGGCACCCCCCCACACCCCGCACAAAATAACTCAGCGCTGTCGATGCGGACCCTCCATCCCCCCATCCCGTGCTCTGGAAGGAAGTCGAGGCACACAGCCCACACTGAGGTGGGATTCACGCTCCCCTCATGGTGGACCCTCTTACCTACATAAATTATTCGTAATTCTTTTTTTTCCTTTCTTTCTTTTTTTGGCTTCATTGTGCGGCATTCGGGGATCTTAGTTCCCCAACCAGGGATCGAACCCGCACCCCCTGCAGTGGAAGTGTGGAGTCTTAACCATTGGACCACCAGGGAAGTCCCATATTTGTAATTCTTCTGCATGGAAGAAGTCCCCTAACCCTAACCCTATATCTATCTAATCATTTGTATCAGTATGGGCTTAGGGATATTCATTTTACATTGTCAGGTTACAATTCAATATGACTTTATTCTGTCGCTCAAAGTGCTCCAGCTTTGGCCCCGGGGAGCTCTGTGTCCTGTGACCCGTGTCCTGTGACACAGCCCATCGTCTCCCCTCTGGCACATCCTCCCTTCTGGCACTGCATCTTGTACATTCCCTACCCCAGCCTCAGAGTCAGCTGTTTCTCCAAACAGCTCTGGTTCCTTTTAATGGAAAATGGTAGAAACCAAGAGCCGCGGGTCAGGTGTCCTCAATGCTATTGGGGTGTCATTGCTTCTAGGCCCTAGGCTGACAGGGCAAGGAAAGATACATGTGTATACTAGGTTGAAGAGACTCCCTTCTCTTCCAAGTTTTTTTTATCAGGAATGGAATGTTGGATTTTGTCAAATGCTTTTTCTACACTTATTGAGATGATCATATGGCTTTTTTTTTACTCTGTTGATATGGCAAATTACATTGATTGATTTTTGAATGTTAAACCAACTTTTCATTCCTCAGATAAACCCCACTTATTCAAGATGCATTATCCTTCTAATATATTGTTGGATTTAATTTGCTAAAATATGGTTCATTTTTGTCCTATGCTCATGAGGGATACTATCTGTGCTTCGTTTTCAAATTTTTGGTGATGTCCTTTTCTAATTTTGATATAGAGAGAATTGGGAAATATTCCCTCCACTTCAATTTTCTGAGTTAGTTGCTACACAAACAATGAAATATTTGATAGAATTCACTAGTGAAGCCATTTGGGCCTGGAATTTTCTTTGTGGGAAAGTTTCATAAAGTACCAATTTCTTTAATAGATATATGATTTTTCTGGTTATTTTTTATTGAGTGATCTTTGGTAGTTTGTGTCTTTCAAGGAATTTGTCCATTTCCTCTAAATTGTCATATTTACTGGCATAATGTTGTTCATAATATTTCCTTACTATCCTTTTAACATCTGTTGAATCTGTAATGATATTATCTCTTATTCTTGATATTGATAATTTATGTCTTCTTTGTGTCCTGGTTAGCCTGGCTGGAGGTTTATTAATTTTGTTGATCTTCTCAAGTAATCAGCTTTTTGTTTCCTGTTTTTCCACATTGTTTTTTCTATTTTCTCTTTCATTGATTTCTACTCTGATCATTATTTCCTTTCTTCTCCTTACTTTTTGGTATAATTTCCTCTCACTCTTTTTTTTTTAAGTTTCTTAAAGTAGGAGCTGAGATGATTGATTTGAGATATTTCCTAATACAGACATTTAGGTGCCATAAATTTCCCTCTAAGTACTGCTTTAGCTGCATCACCCAAATTGTAATGTTTTGTTTTCATTTTCTTTCAATTCAAAATACTTTGCACCTTCCTTTTTCATTTTTATTTGACCCATGGATTGTTCAGTAGTATGTTCTTTAGTTTCCAAATACTCAGGGATTTTCCAGATATCTTCGTGTTGCTGATTGCCAATTTAATTCCACTGTGGTTAGAGAACACACTTTCTATGACTCGCATTCTTTTTTTTTTTTTTTTTTTAGGATTTATTTATTTATTTTGGCTGTGCCGGGTCTTAGTTGCGGCATGCAGACTTCTTAGTTGCGGCATGTGGACTCTTAGCTGCGACACGCGTGTGGGCTCTACTTCCCTGACCAGGGATCAAACCCGCACCCCCTGCGTTGGGAGTGTGGAGTCTTACCTACTGGACCACCAGGGAAGTCCCTATGACTCACATTCTTTAACCTTTATTGAGACTTGTTTTATGGCTCAGAATATGGCCTATTTTGAAAAAGTGGCTGAGATCTGAGTCCAGATGCTCTGGGTCCAGAGTCTTTAACTTTGCCTACTCCACTGTAGCTGCTCTGCTTCTTAAACAGACCTTCAACTAGTCCTTTTGTTTTCAGCTCCATGGTCACTCCCACTTCCATACCACTGCTGGAGGAAGCTGGCTCCACCCACTGCTGCGCTTTTTAGGGCCTGCTACCTGCTTCGACTTGCCAGCTTCCCCACCACCTGCTTGGGATCCACATTTCTTGGTCTGCCAAGTCAGTTTCCAGCCACTTGTCCGTGTGCTTTTCAGCTTCCAAAGCATAGTTGTTCTTCCTCTTCCATACTCTTTGTCCTGGTGGGTTTTAGTATTTTTTATTGTGGTAAATTATATGTAACATAAAATCTGCCATTTTAACCATTTTTAATTGTACAGTTCAGGGTATTAATTACATTCATATTACTGTGCAATTGTCACCACCATCCATCTCCAGCACTTCTTCACCTCCCAAAATGAGAAGTCTGTACGAATCAAACAACTCTCCATTTCTCCCTCCCCGTAACCCATGGCACCCACCATTCTGTATGAATTTGACTACTCTAGGGACCTCATACAGTTATTTGTCCGATTCATGCAGTAATTGTCTTTTTGGGTCCGTCTTATTTCACTCAGCATAATGTTTTCAGGATTCATCTATGTTGTAGCCTGTGCCAGAATTTCCTTCCCTATTAGGCTGAATAATTCCATTATGTGTACGGATGACATTTTATTTATCTATTCATCCATCAATGGACACCTGGGCTGCTTTCTGCCTCTTGGCTATTGTGAATATGCTGCTATGAACATGGGTGTACAAATATCTGTTCATGTTCCTGCTTTCAATTATTTTGGGTATATGCCCACAAGTGGAATTGCTGAATCCTATGATAATTCTATTTTTAATCTTTTGAGGAATTGCCATTCTGTTTTCCATAGTGGCTGCAGCATTTTACATTTCCTTGTGAGGTTTCTTTTTCTGCCTTTAAAGAATTCCTTCACTGTTCTTTTATCATGAGTTCAAGGTGGAACGCAAGTCAATGCACGTGTTCATCCTGCCCTCTTCACCTGGAAGGCAGCGTCTTGCCGAAGGCGTGAAGGCACACGTATCCCTCAGGGTCTGCGGCCTTCCAGTGTGCTCTTTCTGGAGCATCCCTGCGACGCCTGTGCTGACAGCATGCTTGGGGAAGTCCAGGGCAGACAAGCTGTTGGCGTCACCTGGTGGTGGCTGGTACAAAGCTGTGACCACGTGCGAGCCGAGGCTAAGCCGGGGGGTGGGGTCACGTGAACTGGGGTTCACTGTGTGGTACCTTGTTCCCTCGGAGTGGTGACCACGCAGATGTCACACACATGCTGGCAGATGAATCAAAAGCTTCTGAGGCCAAGGCAGGCAGTGTGGTTCAGGGTGAGGCCCCACACACGGGAGCCAGCTCAGCTCTGCCCCCGCTGGTGCTCCCAGGACGGACTGCATTTCCTTTTCCTAAGCACAGGCTAGGTCCTTCTGGGCTGATGGGGCCTGCCCTCCTGACTGGCAGCCAGCACCCATGTTCCTGACAAGCGCCAGTGGGAGGGAGATCAAGGCCTCTCCTCTGGGCTCAGTGATGAGCAGGGCCTGGCAGAAAACGCCCACCCAGGAGCGGGTCTCAGGGCTGGAGACAGGGCTTTGGCTGGAGGGCAACCCTGTGCCACAGATGTGAGACCAGATCCCACAGACACAGAACCCTGCTAGCGGGACCACACAGAGCCAGTGTGGTCTGTGGGCAGAGGCCACCGGGGCCTCAAAACCACGGCTGCCAGGCTGAACCTCGGTTCTCTCAGTCTGGCTCCTATGGCATAGACACTAGGGCGAAAATGCACTAACCTCCGTGCAAAACCGCAACGTCCTGCTGAACGATGGCCAGCTCTCCATGGACGCCGCAGCCAGAGAGGGCGCAGCCTGGAGCCTCTGGCCTCCGTCCACTGCTCACTCACCGTTCACTCAGCAAGCACTCCTGGGGCCCCCGAGGGCTGCGTGCCGAGCGGCGGACACATACTTCCAAACCTCCAGCTCACGGCAGGGACGTTTCAAGACCTTTTTGGAAGAGGCTGAGGTGAACCATGAAGCCACTGGGGGCCCACCTGCTCCTGGGAAGGTCTGAGAAGACAGAGGCAGATCCAGGCTGCCCGCTTCATCCGGGGAGCCACCTGGGGAGACCCGTCTGCAGTGTTCGGTGATCCTGCTTCAAAAACTGCATGCCTGAGCAAAAATTTCATGGCTTCCAAGATCTGCCCCTAAACGGCTGGTGTGCTGGATGCTGCCTATGCTTCACACACCTTCCCCGGGCCCCCCACTGCCCTGCAGCCCTCGTCACTGTGTGCACAGGCCTCAGCCCCCCACACCTGGGCTGGGGCAGAGCCCTGGCTAGACCAGCATGGATGGCCACTCCCACTGGGCAACCTTTGGCATGGCAGACGCTCACGAACACGGGGTGGCAGACGGCCTGCTGCACTGGCACGTGCTGCCTGCGGCTCCACCCCCGTGCTCACTCTGCCCAGCCCAAGGCGAGCACTGCCGGGCTGGCAGGACCGTGGGCCAGAGTCCTCCCCAAGGAAGGCCAAGCCGGGGCCCACATGGACCTGACGCGTGGCCTTCAGCGACCCCAGGTGGATGCAGCTCTGCGCTCGGCCCCAGGCAGCTGTCAGCAGGCCGCTGTCCATGACGGTCCCAACCTCGGAACGCCTGAGGCAGCTCAGGGCCAGCTCAGCCCACAGCACCTCAACAGCCCGCTGGCCACCTCAGACCCAGTGCTGGGCCAGTGTGCCCACATTCCCCACTGCTCTCAGAAGCCATCCTGAGATGGCCACAAGGCATAGAGTGAGCCTGGCCAGGGCAAATGCTGTAAGTGCACACAGGCTGACTGGCCTCCCTGCCCTTGTCAGGCAGGGTGACCAGGATGGTAGCCTCAGAGTGGAGTGGATGCCGGCTGGCGGAGACATGGGTGCAATGGGTCCTCAAGCAGACCCCCACCTGTCAGCCCGTGGCCAGGGAGGGACCCTGTGCCACAACTGCCTGTGACTCTTCTCAGGGCCTCAGTGCCGAGAAGGGGCTGCCTGAGGACCCCGCATCCCAATGGAGGCCAAGGACGTGCCCCTCTGGGAGATGCTGTGTTTGTGTACCTGCTGCTGCCAGGTGCCACCCAGCGCAGACGGATGCTCTAGCCGCAGTCTGTACTTGAGCTGGTGGCAGAGCCCAGGGGTCCTGTCTGGGTCTTACCTTTGGTGTCGTTGACGGGGTCCATGTGCCGGTAGATGTAGCCCTCCAGGTAGGAGTGGAACTTGGGCGTGGGCGGGAAGAAGGCCAGGCAGATGGCCATGAGCTCCCAGCCGCGGGCCAGGCTCTCGAGGCGGAAGTTCTCGGTGGTCTGCCGGCACAGCTGGATGTAGAGCTCGTCCCGCAGGCCCTGCACACTCCAGCCCTTGGTGGCGATCTCCAGGGCCACGTGCAGCGGGTCAGCCTTGGCGCGCCGGTCGCCCATGTACATCTGGATCAGCTTGAAGACCTCACAGGCCTCCTTCTTCACGTGGCGGTCGCTGGTCACGATCATGGGCTTCTTGATGGACTCGCTGCTCCACGCCAGCATGTTGGCAATGGACACCCTCCGCCGGAAGAGGCCCTGCGTGTGTTTGTTGAAGTGCTTGGAGGCCCAGTTCTCGATGTCGGTCTCCGAGGACGGCTTGCGGAGCGTGAAGGTGGGGAACACGCAGCGGGCGCCGGGCATCACGCTCCGGCTCTGCCGGCCGCTCTCGAACGGGGCGCAGGTGCCGAGGTCCTCAGACTGGGGAGGACAGGGGGGCTGTGAGGGGGTGGGGGCCCCACGTGACCCAGCCAGGTGAGAGGTGCGGCCCCCCTCCCCCAAGCGGGCCCTGAAGCTGCTGGAGGAGAGAGGCCTCGGCGGGGTGGGGTGCGGTGAGGCCGGGCCTGGGCTCCCAGCTCTGCGCCTTGTACTGGTCTAACAGGGACCCAGAGAAGCCCTCCCTCTGACCTTTACCCTGCGGGCTCGGCCTCCGGGAGGTGCCTGCCCTGGTCCGGAGACCGAGGTTTGGGGGTGGCCAGCACGGGTCTGGGGGCAGGAGGGAGTCGAGCATGTGTCTCGTCAGCTTCCTGGGCTGCCGTAGCCCCGGTTGGGAGAGGGCCCGGGGACGCTGCATCCCCAGTGCTCACAGGGGTCTCCCCAGGCAGGGAGCTGGACCGTGCGTGGATGCAGGAAGGTGCTGCCTCCTACTGGCCTTGCTGTGGCTGTTTGGCTTCTGCTGGTTCAGATGGGAAGGGCAGCCCCACAAAGCAGCAGAAACCCCCAGATGCAACATTTGACAGAGAAACGCAAATGTCTCTGGGCCACAACGGCTGCACCCTTTTCCCCAACAAAGATAGCGTTGTAGTCTCGGGCATCGGGCAGAGCGATGCCATGCAGAGGGGCAGAGCCAGGCCTGAGAGGGCCGTGGGCTGCGGCCCTCCGCTCCCGTGATGCTGGGAAGGGAGAGCGTTGCCCCAAGCTTCCGCCCCCTCCCCCCCACCAACAGCCTCCACGTCCTGCACTCAGATAACAGCCCCTCACCCAATACTCTTTGGGGGCTCCCGTCCCCTCTGTCTGGGAGGTGGGCTCTTGTCCCCAAACCCGTGCTGGCCTCCCCCACCCTTGGTCTTGAAAGCAGGGAAGGCACCTCCCTGGGCAGCGCCAGGAGTGGACCTGGGTCAGGCCCTTGGAGCCCAGGTGTCCTGCTGTCCAGGCCCCGCGCTCTTCACACTCCACCCTCCCCCTGCCCCCACCCCCCGCCTCTTCCCATCTGTCCTGATGTCCTCCTGTGTTACAAGCCACAGACAGAAACGCTGCTCTGAGCTCTCCAGTCTGGAGGAACACTAAGTGCCCTGGGGGATGCTGGCCACCTAAGATGCCGTAGTTCTCGGGCATGTCTTCCCCACCAGGACTGGGGGTGGACATGAGGCTCCTGACCCCGGGAGGCCCTGTGGCCACTGCCAGCTCTGAGCAGAGGCCAGGGCAGACCCTCAGCCTTGGCTTCAGGCAGGAGACTGGTGTGAAAGGCCAGGGACCAGGAGGTGAGAACCAGGACACTGGGCCACACCAAGCCCTGGGCACCGGGCTCCTTGCACGCAACCAGGACAGAAGGTGCACGTGGATCCCGAGGGCCTGATGATGTCCGTGCCCAGCACTGAGCCGAGAAGACGCCGCAGGCTGGGCTCCTGCTCTGGCTCCAGCCGCAGCGGGGGGTTCTGGGAGCCACCGGGGGCTTGCTGAGTGCGTCCTGGCCCCGCGCTCTGAGCCACGCAAGGAGCGCCTGGTGCTCTACCTCCACAGCTCACCTGAGAGCCACTCACAGGTGGAAGAGCAGAGGCTCAGGGCTCAGCGGGCAGGTGGCGGCCTCTGTGGCCTGGAATCAGGACATGGCCTCCAGCCCCCTGGCGACCTGGCAGCACTGCTGGGCCCGGCCAGCAGCCGAGGTAAGAGACCCCTGTGCTGGCAGAGACCTGGGGGGCATCTACCGTCTGTCCTCACGCCTGCTGGGAACCGTGAAGCCACACCACCCCTGCCCGGGGACCCGCCTGCGGCCGTGCCCCTACCTGAGAGGGGTGGAGGTAGGGCTCCGGGGAGGCCAGGCTGGTCTGCACGGAGACGCTCTTCTCGAGCAGGACCTGGGGGAAGGCGAGCCTATCCAAGGCGCCCCTCTGCCAGCGCTTGCTCTCCTGCTGCGCCAGCGCCTCGTCCTCGCTGAAGGCGCGCACCACGGGCCCAGGCATGGGCGGCGGCACGGCCCCGTCGCTCTCGTAGCCCGAGCCGTCCTGCTGTGAGTCCCAGCTGCCCCTCTGCTTCATGTGCAAGTGGGCCTGCTGGGCCTCCCAGGCCAGCCGGGCCTGAGCCAGGAAGGGCTCGGCCTCGCCCCGCGTCCCGTCCCCCTCACCTGCCTCGCCCTCTGCGCGCTGTGTGGGCGCCAGGCTGGGGCCGCACAGGGGCCGCTCCTCGCTCAGGGGCTGCTGGCCAAGCGGGTCGCGGTCCCCGGGGCCCTCGGTGGGCAGGGCGCTGGGGGCGTGGCACGCAGAGGGGTTCCTGCTCTTCCTCTTGCGTGTGCCGGGGGAGCAGCCCGTCGAGGACATGGTGTCCTGCTGGCTGGACCAGGACATGGCATCGTCCTGGGCCTGGGCCAGTGGCACGGGCGGCTGGGCAGACCGCCGCTCGGGCCCCTCCATGCTGCTGTAGTCCCCGGACGTGACCCCCAGGCGCTGGTCGCGCAGCAGGCAGGGGCTGGGCTGCAGGGAGAGGGAGCCGCCGCCTGGGTGGGGCGTGTACTTGTGCCTCGGGCCCGCGCGCAGCTTGGGACTGGAGCCGGCCTGCTCCACATACACCAGCTGGCGGACGTACTCCTTGCCAGCCGGGCTGTACTCCAGGCTCAGGTAGCGCTCGGGGCACTTCTGCCTGGTGAGCACCAGCTGCTGGTAGGGCGACGTGGAGGCCTGCTTGGGCGGCTTGCGGCTGGGAGACCGCCGAGGCGAGCCGGCCTGATAGCCCCCGCCGGCCTCAAACTGCACATCCATAGGGGGCTCGTCATAGATGGGGGCCTGGTACTCCACGGGGGGCTCTTCATAGAGGGGGGGCTCGTAGGCATAACGCGGGGAGGACGGCTGAGAGTCGGCGGCGGGCTTGCGAGGCTGCGCCAGCAGTGGGGAGCAGCTCCCTAGCTCAGCCCTCTTCGGGAAGGGTGACGGCCTCCGCTCTGAGAAGAAGACAGGGCCGTCCGCGTCGGGGGTGAAGGTCTGTAGGCTGGGCGAGTGCTGTCCCCCGGAGGGTCTGTGGGAGCGACCCCCGGGCTGGCTGTCCAGGGGGTAGCCGTTGCCCTGGGGGGAGAGGAAGCTGGGCTCCCTGTCGGCAACTTTGACGAGCATGCGCTCCTTGGTGCCCAAGTTCCAGCGGAGCGAGGAGGTCCTGGTGGGGGCGGGGGGGGGGGGGCGGTGCAGTACAGGTTACCTGGGGAGGTCCCGGGGGGGGCAGGTTACCTGGGGAGGTCTTGCGGGGGGGGGCAGGTTACCTGGGGAGGTCCTGGGGGGGGCAGGTTACCTGGGGAGGTCCTGGGGGGGCAGGTTACCTGAGGAGGTCCTGGGCGGGGGGGGCAGGTTACCCGGGGAGGTCCTAGGAGGGGCAGGTTACATGGGGGAAATCCTGGGGGGAACAGGTTACCTGGGGAGGTCTTGGTGGGGACAGGTTACCTGGGGGAAGTCCTAGGGGGAAGAGGTTACCGAGGAAAGGTGGAAATCTGACCCCTTTGCCAGCCTGGACCCATTACCCACCCACTGACCTCATGAGTGTCTGAGGTCAGGGCCCAGAAGGCCTGGTCATTTCTCACTGTCCTCTTCACACCCGCCCCCGCAGGGCTGCAGGTTGTGGGGGCCTGGTGCCTACTGGGGCTCCCAGTAGCGAGCTGTGCACTTTTCATTGCTAAGGCCCTGACCTCTGGTCAGTGCAGCCTAGAGTAGCTGCCCTCCTGTCCTGGGAACTCCCCTCACACATTTCCCTGAAGCCTTCCCCTCTGGGGGCTCTCCTGATCCGGGAGCTTCCCACAGATCCCAGCTGCTGCCCACGGCAACGCTCCCGGCCAGGGCCTCTGTGAGTGTCTCTGCTCTGGTCCCAGGCTACAACCAGGCACAGAACTATTTCTGTAAGGAAGAGCCAGGAGGGGGGGCCTCCCAGAGGCCTCTCTGGCTTTGGAATCTACGAGTACTGCCCTGCAGGCCTCACTCCCGGGCTCAGCACCTGCCCCTGTTCCTACCAGGGGTGGCCAACACACCCCTTGTGCACCAGCATCTCAGGCCCTGGATCTCAACCACAGAGGCTCCTGTGAACTCCAAAAAGGCTAACTGCCCTCCTCTGACTGCCCACACACACAGTCGGCACTCTGCACCTGGACAGAGACGATAAAACTGTCCCCCAGTTCCTGGGAAAGCCTGCATCAGGCTAAGGGAGAGCTGGGGAGCTGTGAGGCCCAAATCACGACCCCGCCACTGAGCGCGGGGGGCCACCCAAGACGCTCAGCCTCTTCTGAGCCTCACTTGCCTGGTGACATGAGTGACACTGCCCCTGGGGATACATGGACTTGACCACACGCCACATCTGCCCACTGAAGGTCTGCACCACGTCCCACAGCTGTACCAGCCATGACGGGCCGGACAAAGTCCCAGAGAGATGAGTGGGGCTCACCTCTGCCACCTGCTCCCCCATCCCAAGAGACTGCTGGCTGCTTTAAAGATTTTCTTTTTACATTTTTAAATTAATTATTTATTTATTTGTTGGCTGCGTTGGGTCTTCGTTGCTGCGCGTGGGCTTTCTCTAGTTGCAGCGAGCCGGGGCTACTCTTCGTCGCGGTGCGCGGGCTTCTCGTTGTGGTGGCTTCTCTTGTTGCGGAGCATGGGCTCTAGGCACGTGGGCTCAGTAGTTGTGGCTCGTGGGCTCTAGAGCGCAGGCTCAGTAGTTGTGGTGCACGGGCTTAGCTGCTCCGCGACACGTGGGATCTTCCCGGACCAAGGCTCGAACCCGTGTCCCCTGCATTGGCAGGCAGATTTTTAACCGCTGTGCCACCAGGGAAGTCTCTTTTTACATTTAGTATTTGGAACATGTGCTTCAGTGTTTGGGATTCCCAGCACTTTTTCAATCTGTGGCCTGACATCTTTTATGATTTTTGGAAACTCTTGACCATATCTTTTCAATATTACTTTTATCCCGTTTCCTCTCTCTCCTTTCCTGGGAATCAACTGCAGTCCTCTTCACTGTGTTCCATATGGTTTCAGGCTGTATTCTGTATTTTCCATCCTCTGGCCTCTCCACACAGATGTGTTCTTCTGATCTACCTTCTAATTTACTAATTTTGGGGTTTTTTTAAAAACATTTTTTTTAATAAGTTTTATATATTTACATATTTACTTATTTATTTTTGGCTGCGTTGGGTCTTCGTTGCTGCGTGCAGACTTTCTCTAATTCCCTCGAGAGGGGGCTACTCTTCGTTGCAGTGCACGGGCTTCTCATTGCTATGGCTTCTCTTGTTGTGGAGCATGGGCTCTAGGTGCGCGGGCTCAGTAGTTGTGCCTCGTGGGCTCTAGAGCAGCAGGCTCAGTAGTTGTGGCGTATGGGCTTAGTTGCTCCGTGGCATGTGGGATCTTCCCGGACCAGGGCTCGAACCCGTGTTCCCCTCATTAGCAGGTGGATTCTCAACCACTGCACCACCAGGGAAGCCCCTAATTTACTAATTTTCTATTCAGCTGTGTTTAAACTGTTCTTACACCCATCTATTGAGTTCTTAGTTTTTATTACTATATTTTTCAGTTCTAGAATATCTAATTCTTTTTTTTTAAGAGCACTTTTAGGTTCACAGCAAAATTGAGCAGAAAGTACAGAGATTTCCCATGTGTCCCCGGCCCCGACTCACGCACAGCTTCCCCAGTCATCAACATCTCGCCATCGATGGTGTATTTGCTGTAACTGATGGACCAACACTGACACATTATAATCGATCACTTAGTTTACCTTAGGGTTCACTCTTGGTGTTGTACATTCTATGGGTTTGGACAAATGGATAATGACTTGTATCCACCATTATAGTATCATACAGAGCATTTTCATTACCCTAAAACCCCCTGTGCCCTGTCTGTTCATCTCTCCCCCCAACCCCCGCCCCATCCCTGGCAACCACTGATCTTTTTATTGTCTCCATAGAAGCCAAATCTGAAGCCAAATCAATGAGCAAATCTTTGGCCTCTAAATAAGCCAATCTGAAAAGGCTACATACCATGATTCCAGAATGTCAGAGTCAGAATCACGCAATGCGCAGCCTTTTTAGGTTGGCTTTAGCTGATGTGCATTTAAGGTTCCTCCATGTCTTTCCATGGCTGATAGCTCATTTCTTTTTAGTGCTGAGTAACCCCTTGTCTGGATGGATCATAGTTTATTTCTTTGTTCACCTACTGAAGGACATCTTGGTCATTTCCAAGTTTTGGCAACTATGAATAAAGCTGCTGTAAACATCTGTGGACAGGATTTGATTTGAACATAAAATTTCAGCTCCTTCCGGTAAATACCAAGGAGCACAACTGCCGAATCATTAGAGTATATTCAGTTTTGTAAGAAACTGCCTGTCTTCCAAAGTGGCTGCACCACCCTGCGTTCCCGCCAGCAATGAATGCGAGTCCCTGCGGCTCCACACCCTCTCCTGCATCTGGCGTCCTAAGTGTCTGGAATAGGTGTGGAGTGGTATCTCGCTGTTGATTTAATTTGCGTTTCCCTGATGACAGATGACACGGAGCAGCTTTCATATGCGTATGTGCCATCGGTGTATGTTCTCTGGTGAGGTGTCTGTTCAGGTGTTTGGCCCATTTTATTTTTATAAATTTACTTATTTATTTATTTATTTATGGCTGCATTGGCCCGTTTTATTTTATCTATTTGTTTATTTATGGCTGCATTGGGTCTTCACTGCTGCGCGCGGGCTTTCTCTAGCTGCAGCAGGCAGGGGCTACTCTTCGTTGCGGTGCGCAGGCTTCTCATTGTGGTGGCTTCTCTTGTGGAGCATGGGCTCTAGGCACGCGGGCTTCAGTAGTTGTGGCACGCGGGCTCAGTAGTTGTGGCTCGCGGGCTCTAGAACAAAGGCTCAGTAGTTGTGGCGCACGGGCTTAGTTGCTCCGCGGCATGTGGGATCTTCCCGGACCAGGGCTTGAACCCGTGTCCCCTGCACTGGCAGGTGGATTCTTAACCACTGCACCACTAGGGAAGTCCCTTTGGCCTATTTTAAAATCAGGTTGTTTTCTTACTGCTGGGTTTTGAGAGTTCTCTGTATATTTCAGATAACAGTCCTTTATCATTTGTGTCTTTTGCAAACGTTTTCTCCCAGTCTATGGCTTGTCTGCTCATTCGCTTGACACTGTCTTTTGCAGAACAGAAATTTTTAATTTTAATGAAGTCCGGCTTATCAACTGTTTCTTTCATGAATCATGCCTCCGATGTTGTACCTAAAAAGTCACTGCCAAACCCAAGGTCACCTGGGTTTTCTCCTCCGTTACCTTCTAGGAGTTAGTTTTGTGTTTTACATTTAGGTCTCTGATCCATTTTGAGTTAATTTCCATGAAGGGTGTAAGGAATGTGTCCAGATTCATTTTCTTGCCTGTGAACGTTCAGTTGTTCCAGCACCATCCGTTGAAGAGACCATCTTTGCTCCGTTGCATTGCCTTTGCCCCTTTGTCAAAGATTAGTTGACTATATTTATGGGGATCTATTGGTTGTTTCTCCAGTCTATTCTATTTATCTGTCTATTCTTTTACCAATACCACATTGTCTTGGTAAGGGTAGCTTTATAGTAAGTCTTGAACTCGGTTAGTATTACTCCTCCAACTTTGTTTTCCTTGAATATTGTGTAGGCTGTTCTGGATCTTTTGCCTCTCCATAGAAATTTTTTTTTTTAACATCTTTATTGGAGTATAATTGCTTTACAATGGTATGTTATCCATAGAAATTTTATTATCACTTTGTCAATATCCACAGAATAACCTGCTGGGATGCTGAGATTGCATTGAATATATAGATCAAGTTGGGAAGAACTGACATCTTCCTCCATTTACTTAGTTCTTCCTTGATATCTTTCATCAGAATTTTATAGCTTTTCTCATATAGATTTTGCACATATTTTGTTAGATTTATACCTATTTCATTTTGGGGGATACTAATGTAAATGCTACTGACTTTAACTTCAAATTCCACTTGTTCATTGCTAGTATATAGGAAAGCAATTAACTTTTGTATATTTAGCTTATATCCTACAACCTTGCTATAATCACTTAGTTCTAGGAGTTTGTCAGTTCTTTAGGATTTTCTACATAGATGATCATGTGATCTGTAGACAAAGACAGTTTTATTTTTTCCTTCCCAATCTGTATATCTTTTATTTCTTTTTCTTGTGTTACTGCATTAGCAAGGACTTCCAATACGATGCTGAAAAGCAGAGGTCAGAAGGGAAACCCTTGTCTTGCTCCTGGTCTTAGTGGGAAAGCTTTGAGCTTCTCACTACTATGTATGATGTTAGCTGTAAATTTTTCACAGATATTCTTCATCAGGTTAAGGAAGTTCCTCTCTAGTTCCTAGTTTACTGAGGGTTTGTTCTTTTTTTTTAATCATGAATGGGTGTTGGATTTTTGCCAAATGCTTTTTCTGCATCGGCTGATAAGATCATGGATTTTTCTTCTTTGGCCTATTGATGTAATGGAGTATACTGATTCTCAAATGTTGAACCAACCTTGCATACCTAGGATAAATCCCACTTGGTCATGGTGTGTAATTCTTTCTATACAGTGGTGGATTTGATTTGCTAATATTTTGTTGAGGATTTTTATATCCATGTTCATGAGAGAGACTGGTCTCTCTATCTTTTCTTTTCTTGTAATGTGTTTTTCTGATTTTGATATTAGGGTAATACTGACCTCATAGAATGAGTTAGGAAGTATTCCCTCTGCTTCCATCCTTTGAAAGAGACTGTAGAGAACTGGTATTAATTTCTTCCATAAATGTTTGGTAGAACTCGCCAGTGAACCCAACCCATCTGGGCCTGGTCCTTTCTGTTTTGGAAGATTATTAATTATTGATTCAACTTCTTTAACAGATGCAGACCTATTCAGATTGTCTATTCCTTGTTATATGAGTCTTGGCAGATCGTGTCTTTTAAAGAACTGGTTTATTTCACGTAGGTTATCAAGCTGTGTGCACAGAGTTGTTCATAGCATCCCTGTATTTTATGTTTTTTTCGGCCACGCGGTTTGCGGGATCCTAGTTCCCTGACCAAGGATCGAACCTGGGCCCTCAGCAGTGAAGGCACAGAGTCCCAACCACTGGACCGCCAGGGAATTCCCTGTATTTTCTTTTTAATGTCCAAGGAATCTGTAGGGATATCGCTTCTTTCATTCCTGATATTAATAATTTGTGTCCTTTCTCTCTTTTTCTTAGACTGGCTAGTGCTTATTGGTTTTATTCATCATTTCAAAGAACCAGGTTTTCATTTCACTGATTTTTTTCCATTAATTTCCTATTTCAATTTCATTGATTTCTGCTCTAATTTTTAATATCTATCTTTTCTTCTGCTTACTTTGTACTTAATTTGCTCATCTTCTCCTAGTTTCCGAGAATGAAAACTTGGATGATTGATTTTAGATTTTTCTTCTTTTCTAATATATGCACTCACTGATATAAATTTCCCTCTAAGTACTGCCTTTATCACACCCCACAAATTTTAAGTTGTGTTTTCATTTTTATTCAGTTCAAAATATTTAAAAATTTCTCTTGAGATTTCTTCTTTGACCCATGTGTTATTCAGAAGTGTGTTGTTTAACCTGCAAGTATTTGGGGGTTTTCCAGCTTTCTTTCTGTTACTGATTTCTAGTTTAATTCCATTGTGGTCTGAGAGCAGATACTGTATTATTTCTTTTAAATTTGTTAAGCTGTGTTTTATGGCCTAGAATGTGATCTATCTTGATGAAATTATTTGATTTGGAAAAACTGCCATCTAATATCTTGTACAAATGAATCATATTTATTAAAGTGAGTGTCTGATAACTCCAAAATATAGATCTCCGGTGGGTCTGTTTCTATTATCTGTTTTTGTTTCTAATCAGTTCTGGCAATTTTAGACTGAAATTCTGGTGACTGTGTATGAAAAACTGTAGAGATAATTTGAGGCTCTGGTTTACTTTTGTTTCTAGCAGGCAGCTGGGATAAGGGCAGATCACCTGAATCCCTTCTGGGACTGAGTTGACTGGAATTCGGGCGTCTATTCAAGGACTGGTCTACTTATGGCTCACCCTATGCCTTCGTGTAGCCTTTCAGGAGTCCCAGTAGAAACATGGAATGCTGCCAAGGTCCCCTCTGTGGCTCCTGAGGTGGTGACACGTGTGCTGGGCTGCACTGACTGCCAGACCTTGGCCACACGTCCTGGCTCCTCGGATGCCTGCGGGAATATTTGGTCTATTTTGTTCTTGTTGTACAGGCTGGTCTCAGTTAAGTGAATCCACCATCACAGAAAGGAGAAATCCCAAGCGTCTTAAGAAACCAGTTGTGTAGTCTGGTCCTCCGCCTTTGTCCTCTGACTGAGGCTGGGGCTTTCTGGATAAGGCCATGAGTCCTAATTACTGGGCGTGGGTGAGGCAGGACTTAAGAGAACCAGGGTCAGCAAGTGCGATCAGGGTGAGAGTGAGAGGCCTCGAGCCGGGCAGCCTGCTCCGGCATGACCAGGACCAAATCCTGCAGCCTGACCTCACCACCCAGGGCAGAAGTCAGCCTGCAGCCAGGGCTCCACTCCTGGTTGCCGGAGGCTGCTCGCGGCCTGCCCCCCAGGCCAAGCAGGCAGAGCGGAGGGCGGCAGTTAGTGTGCCCGGGGCCAGCAGACCCAGAGAGCCAGCTCTGGAGTCCCAAAGATCTGTGGCCGAACTCCAGGCCATTGTTCCCTGGCTGCAGGCTGTGGGAAATCACCTCCCGGCTCTGTCCCAGTGTCATCAGTTCCTAGGAGGATTAAACAACACGATGCGCATACGATGAAGTCCTTAGCTCAGTGTGCCATGTCGGGCGGAGTCCAGAGAGCAGTCTACTCCGGGGCCAGAGCGCTTCCATTGAGTCAGGGCAGAGGCGGCAACGGGGCAGCAGGAAGGAAGGTGCCCGGCAGGCAGGCGGCGCCCTGGCTGAGGGCGGGCCACCCGCACAGGAGCCTCTGGCTCCATCCCCAAGGCAGGCCCCGGGGCCGCGGGCTCCACGTCTTACGGGGAAACGAGGGCCGCCTGGCTCACAGAGCAGACGCCGGCCTCACTTCCCGCCCCACAGGCCGGCCCCCCGCAGCCCCGCAGGCCGGCCCCCCGCAGCCCCGCAGCCCCGCAGCCCCGCAGGGCCCCCGCCGCGCCCCCTCCAGCCTCCCGCCCGCCCGCCGACCCCTCCGGCTCCTCGTGGCTCCCCAGACCAGGCGTCCCCTGCTTCTCTCTCGACCCCTCATCCCCTGTGGGCTCCGCTCGGGCGCCGCCCCACGCCCTTGTTCGGAGGAGGCTTCCGGCCCACGAGGGGAGAGGCGGCCTCCCACGCCCGGGAAGTGCGGTGGGAGCGTGCGGGCGGGGCCTCCGCTCAGCGCAGGGCAGCCGCCGTTCTCCAAACAAGGAGACGCCGCCTCAGGGAAGCGCTGCCCCACGTGCGGCACCCAGAACCCCGAAGGAGCGGCAGGGAAGCCGGGCTCGGACGCCGCAGCGTGGGTCTGGAGGGAAGCCTCTGCCCCAGATGCGGGCGCAGCTCACGCGCGACGAGAAGAGACCACGTCACAAAACCGGAGCCACGTGGTCCTCGGACCACCCCGCAAACCGCAGGCCCCTGACATGCCCCGCGCCGGGCTGCACGGCCGCCGGCACACGGCCCTCCTCCCCCACAGTCTCCCTGTCCTTCCCGCTGTGCCGGCTGAGGGAGCTGCTCTCACACCCGGCCCAGGTTGCACCGGGACGGCAGGGCCAGGGCAGCGCCGCGCCACCACAGAGCAGGTGGCACGTGCATCCCGCAGGGCCCGGGGCCGTGATGCGCAGCCGGCAAGAGCAGGACTCAGTGCACGGGAAGAAACACGTCCGGGGATCTGACCTGCCCTGGAGCCGGGGGTGAGGCCCTGCCTGTCAGCCACCGCACCCCTTTACCACGGAGAACGTGGGAGGCCACAAAACGCATCTGTGGACACCACCACACCACCGGCCCCACGCAGGCTCAGACCCCTTCCCACATCAACGAGCCCGGTCACCACATGCAAGCTCAATCTCTAAACTGAGCAATCTGCCAAAGGCCCCTCGCACCTTCAAATCCCTCCACAATACACATTACTACTGCTGGCCTGTGCTGGGGGCACCCAGGCCACCAGGGGCCTAGCACCCGTCCCGGCCCCCCTCGGCTGCAGGGGAGGTGCTTCCTCCAGCCTGGACACACGAGCTGACCAAGGGATGGTCCCTGCCCAGACCGACGGCTGCTGTGCCCAGGGTCCTGAGGGTCGTATCCAGAAACCCCAATGCCCTGCAAGGCCAACCCAGGGCCGAGGGAGGCCACCCTCCTCCCTTCCCTTCGGCTGGCACCAGTCTTCCCCACGTGGCCTGGAAAGCACTCCGATGTGTGGCCCGGAGCTCCCAGGGAGACCACATGCTGAGGAGCCCCCGAGGGGTCTGCCAGGGGCCAGGGCCAGTACCACGGACTCAACAGCTCCCCAAGCTGCGCAGTGACTGGCAGCTGCCATGCGAGCCTGGGGCCACTCTGCCCCGGCGCTGGTGGCCCTGACGCCCTCTCCTCACGTTCCACTGGCTGGGGCAGGGCCCTGCATGCTGTGCACGCCCAGCTGGTTGCTTCCTGCCGAGCCAGAGTCTCCTCCAGCTCACCGAAGAGCTGCCAGGAAAACAACCCCCGGGTCAGGAGACAGGGCCAGGCCTGAGGCAGGGGCCCTACCTGCAGTGGAGAAGGCGGCCATCCGCGCTGTAATCCCGGTAAATCTCATAGTCGTTCCCAAGGAGACCTCCTGACGGCGAAGAACTGAAACGCAGCAAAATGAAAAGGAGACGTGACCAAAAGTGCAACCATTTAGAAACACGATACATCAAAAACAACACGCCTTTCTTTCACTTTTCAGAATGTGGGTGCTGTCCTTTTAGTTTCTCATCCACAGCTCCTGCCCACAAAGTCGTCCCTGTCATCTGGTCTGAGTATTTCTTGTGCCCTCACCACCCCTCCCTGGTGCCTGGAACGTGGCCCGGATTGAACGGACTGGAGGCCCGCCGCCCTCCTACAGGGACAGCCCACTACGGCCCAGGTCCACCTCAGAGCTGGGGCTCCAGCCGATGAGCTCCGGCTGGGCCTGGGCCGGGGCTGGAACCCGAGGCAGGTGAGGCAGACACACTTCTGCTCCCACAGGGCTCACACTCCGGGTGCAGTCCACTGCAGAACGAACCAGAACCTCAGGCTGCTGTAGGACCAGACCGGAAACAGCTCCAGGGATGGCTCTCTGGGGGGGTGCGTCTGAGCTGTGGACAGGAAAGCGGGCCCACAAGGGGGCTGAGCTGGGCATAGCCCGGGAACAGGAAGAGGCCACTGTGCTGAGACGCAGTGGGTGGTGAGGAGGGGGACACAGAGGGGCTCGGGCCAGGCCACCAGGCCCCATGGGCTGGCCACGCCAGGAAGCCTGCACACCCCTTCAGGTCAGGGGGCAGCTAACTACAGCCTGTGGGCCACATCCAGCCTGCTGCCTGTTTTTGTATAGCAGGTGAGCTAAGAACGGTTTATATATTAAAAATTTTTTGTGTGTGAAACGTGAAAACTACACGAGATTCAAATTCCATTGTCCGTCAGGAACACGACATGGGAACACAGTCCCATTCGCTCATCTGCAACAGTGACGTGCGTGGCCACGGCAGAGACCACAGGAGGTGCTTGCATCACTCAGCGTGGCGCAGGCCCAGCGATGCAGCTGCAACTCATCGGCCTGAGTGCCACATGCATGGCTGACCCATGACATTTCACTGACGCTTTTACTACCCTGCCTACCCACAAAGCCACGCCATGAAGAGAGTGGGCCTGTACTGTTATGCCTTTCAGGCGCGGTGGCATGCGGGCTCTTTTTTTTTTTTTTTAATGTTATTAAATGACAAAACATATTTAGAGGCTTTATTTAAAAATCTCTCACTGTTCACTATCAAAGTTACAAGATTGCATAAAAAAAGACTGTAAACATAGGAAATTTTCATTAAGGAAAGGTGGGTTTACTGTAATTTGATCTTTTACAAAAAATTACTGAAAGTTATTGATAACAGAATTTCTCTTTTACTTTCTTAAGTCTAATTCTCTTGAAAATTAAACCAGTGTTTCCACTCCCTCGAGCTAAAGTTCAACGATGGTCACCTTAGGAAATACCCCTGTTTATTTGTTAATCAGAAATACAAATTGAGTGGCACATAGTTCCATTTTCTTCTTAGGCCAAAGGTTTCAGCTTCATTATATTTTACAAGAAAACAGAAGACTTGCAGTGGTCCTGTAAAGTCTTTCATGTCGCAGCTGAGGTTTAAGGACGGCAGCGGAGGAAAGCAGTGGTGATGCAAAGTAAGACCAGCCCAAGTGCCCTTATCTGACATGGAATCTTTTTCCTGTTTGGCTTGTAGCAGTGTTTCTGGTCAGGTTGCCTCCACCAAACCTGACTGAAGCAGAAAGGTGACATGCTCGGGTAAATCCTATTTAAGGGTGATTCCGTTCAAGCAAATGGTTGATCCCTCAATCTGCTGGTTGCGGGATGATACGAATATGAAGAAAATTATCCGGGTGGCTCAGGTGTTCCCTCAGCCACTGCAAAGGTGTTTCCAACACTGGTTCAATTCCATGAATCCTCACTTGATTCTTTTTTTTCCCCATCTTCAGGAGCAACTGCAGAAGGACAGACTTCTTTGAGGAGATCTCCTAGTGTATGCAATTGGCCATCTGTAGCCACAGGACGAAAAAGCTGCCGAATGAAAGGCCGTTCAGTTGTTGTCTGGTATATTCTAAAAGGGATGTAACGAAATCCATTTTCCTCTGCAGGATAGTCCATGAGTTTCCGACTGATGGCCCAAAACTGGTCAAATCTGTCATTTTGTAAACCCATCCAGAGTTGCTTGTGATCTTTTTTCTGCATTTCATTGATTACTTGACTTTTGTGCTTTAAAGCATCCGCTTCTTTCACACAAGACATAAAATGAGCTTCAATTACATCCTTAGATGGACAGTGCAGAAGGTCCTTTTCTGGAAAACTCTTAAAATGTACTGTGATGTTCCAAGGAAGAGCTGAACTTGATGCAAGAAGATCAAAGAGCAAACCAATTGGATAATGCCATTTCAGTGGTGTGCCTTCGTATTCAAACCATATCTCACTAATGTCTTCTTGTCTCATAACCTTCTCAAAGTGCTTTTTCACTTTGTCAGTTACCAACGTCAAATAACTTAACTCTTGGCAAAAGCAAATAATATGGTTCTGCCTCCCGTTCAGTTATCTCATCCTGATAGAGGGTGAAGCAAGTTGGAATTCGTCCAAACCACACATCTCGAAGCACATCTTTGTCATCTGTCATTCGTCAGGTGGTTAAAGCAGTACATATAGGCTAAATTCTTTTCCAGCCAAAGCCAAACAGAAGCTCAGGCTTCTCCTCTGCCTTCCTGCACCGGTGAGGACGCGCGGGTCTCGGGCTCTGGCTGGGCGGCGGCGGAGAGCGCCAGACACACTGTCCCGCAGACGTGCACCAGACTGGCCATGCGGGCTCTTTGCTGCTGGGTCGGTAGGACACACAGCCCTGCTGGAAGCACTGCAATGTCCCAATGTGCACAACAGTCAGAGCCCGAAATGGAAATCTCATCGCAGCAGAATTACTTCACAGAATGAAAATGAAAAGGACCCTTACACCAAGTAAGCTCCCAAGTGGCTCATTTGTTAGCCAAGCAAGGAAAGCAAGGAATGCTGTTCACCAATGATGAGTTTATTAAATTGTGTTGACTGCAGCAGCTGAAGTTATGTGTCCAGAGCAAATAAACCTGCTTCAGACTATCAGCCTCTTGGCACGGACAGAGTCTTGAAGAGTCAAGGAGACAGTGAGAGCAGCAGCCAAGGACCAGAGGGTCCCTGGGCTCCAGACGGCCGCACGTTCCTGACACTGCTCTGCAGCTGCTACTTCACTCAAGCAGTCAACACTGAGTTTGAAGGGACTGAGGAATTGGCCTCTGAATCATCTCTGTGGAGCAACTACAGCTGAAATTACTGCCAAAGAAGCTGAGAAAACACCTAATTCAGTCCAACCTGAAGTGGAATCCGCTAAGATGTGTTAACAACTGATCATGCTAAAACACGCGTGTCAGAAGAGGCTCAGCTGGGAACCCACAAGGCCCGCACAGGGTGGGTGTTTAAGGGTACGCACCGTACCCTTCACTGGCAGGTGCACTGCAGAACACACCAAACCCATCACGAGTCATGAGACAGCGGCATCGGCTGAGAACTTCCTCTGCTCTCCTGGACTTTGCCATCACCAGTTCCATGGATTTTTGTCAGAAATAGAAGCGAAACATCCCGACTTGACCTACTACACAACAGTTTAACAGCTTGAAAGGGGAAAGTTTTACTGCAGTTTTTTAAAAAACTCACGACCTAGACTGAAATTTCTGTTTGAGAAAAACCTCTACTCGACCACTATCATCAAACATTGAATGTGAGGGTTTTTTTCAGATTTGAGAATGTTTCTCAATGAATTCAACCTAAAATTATAAGGCAAACAGAGCTTACATGAGATACCAAGACTGCAGTAGAGTCATCTTGACGACAGTGAACGTCTGAGTCACAAATAATAATCAGGTTGTTTTATCATCTCCTTCCCATGCCACAAAAATTAAAACAAGAAGCAAGATCTCCATTCCCACACAGTTTTGCAGCAGATATATTTTCTGAGCTCAAACTACTGGTGAACCTCAGAGGTACTGCAGGTTTAGTCCCAGACGACTACAATAAAGCCAGTCACGTGAACGTTCTGGTATCTCAGTGCAAACAAAAGTTATGTTTACACTATACTGTAGTCCATGCAATAGCCACCTGGGTTTTCTGAGGAATCTGAACTCTAGGACTTAAATGATAGAAGAAAAGCCCACAACTAGCTAAGATGCTCTTAAATACAAAGAGGAGACAGGGGCGCTTCCTAGCACACACGAGGCTCGGGTGGCGCCGAGACAGCAGACTGACGGCGCGGTAGGGAAAGAAGGTGGCGTGTGGCGCGGGCGGGCCGGGGAGGAGACGGAACGAGGATCCTTCTGGCCCCACACGAAGGTGGCACCAGGCAGACCTAGGCCTCCACATGGAAGAGAAAACTATAAAGTTAACACAAGACATATAAGCGAATACCTCTGGGCCTAGGCCAAGAAAGAACTTTCTAAGCAAAACATTAAAAACAAACCACGGGCTTCCCTGGTGGCGCAGTGGTTAAGAATCCGCCTGCCAATGCAGGGGACACGGGTTCGAGCCCTGGTCCGGGAAGATCCCACATGCCGCGGAGCAACTAAGCCCGTGCGCCACAACTACCGAGCCTGCGCTCTAGAGCCCGCAAGCCACAACTACTGAGCCTGCACGCCGCAACTACTGAAGCCCGTGCGCCTAGAGCCCGTGCTACGCAACAAGAGAAGCCACTGCAACAAGAAGCCCGCGCACCGCGATGAAGAGTAGTCCCCGCTCACCTCGCCGCAACCTGAGAAACCCGTGCACAGCAACGAAGACCCAATGCAGCCAAAAATAAACAAACAAATTTATTATAAAAAAAAAAAGAAAAAGAAAACAAACCATAAGGCGAAAATAATGGCAAATTTGGTTGCGTCAAAATCAAGGACACCAGGGACCAGTCAGTAGGCATGCTGGGGGCACTGGTGAGGAGCTGAGCCCTGGGGTCCATGAGGGCTCCTGCACACTGAACAGTCAGCCAGCAGCTCCAGAAGAAAGTGTGCAAAAGGCAGAAGCAGCCGATTCACATCCGCGAGATTCTGCCTGACCAGATCTGCTGGGTAAGCCCGGTCCAGGGCCGCCCTGCCGGTCACTCACCCCAAATGCTCCCACCCGGGCCCCGGGCACAGAGGAGGAGGTGCAGGGCTGCCCCGGGCTGCAGGGTGCACGCAGCTTAAGAGCAGTGTCCTGCGGCGGGGAGCACAGCCCACAGCCCCCCATGCACAGGAACACGCTGGGCGGTGGACGCGTGCATGGAGCAGTTTGGGGACGACGCAGGAAGAAGGATGACAGGAAGAGCCTGGGCCTGGAGGATACGAGGATGGTAAACCACATCCTCTCTCCGTATCAGGGATCCCCAGGAAGCACCCCCGCAACCATCCCGCCAGACCAAGGACAGGTGCTGGAATGAAGCATGACCTTAACCCAATAGGTTACTGATGAGAAAGACACCTAAAGCACACGGGAAAGGACTGCCGTTCAGAGGCAAATACTAACCACGGAGAAACTGGCCGACGCTAGTTCCAAAGCACACTTCAAGGCAAAAAACGTCAGCAGGTAAACAACATAACGACAAAGGAAAAACGCATCAGGACACCTAACTGCAAATCTATGCACAGCCAATCCACAGCTTCCACACACAGGCAGCAGCAGTGCGAGACAGGAAGGAGGGACAGGCCAATTGCACCGTCTGGGGAGACTTTACCTCTCAGAATCGGTAGATCAGGTAGACAAAAAATTAGTAAGAAACTCAATTGACACAATTAACAGATTTGACCTAACAAACACACAGAGAACCCTAGACCTAACAGAGAACAGAAAATTTTGAAGTAGTCCTGAAATCATTTATAAAAATTCAGGATTTAGGCTACAAAGCAAGTCTCAAAAGAAATCATGCTTTCTGGCCAAAATGAAATTAAGTTCACAATCAAGAACAAGAATGGAGAGTAACCTACAGTTTTGGAAATGAAGACATTT
This sequence comes from Eschrichtius robustus, assembly GCF_028021215.1. NCBI lineage: Eukaryota > Metazoa > Chordata > Mammalia > Artiodactyla > Eschrichtiidae > Eschrichtius > Eschrichtius robustus. The sequence goes on from NC_090840.1 coordinate 86,611,363, forward strand.
CTAAATTACAAATGAGTCAAAAAAGCAATCATAATTAAAAGTAGAAAATATTTAAAATTGAACAATGAAAATTCTACATACCAAGAGTTGTGTAATAAAACTAAAGTAGTATGCTGAGGGAAGCATGACTTCAAAAGTTCATTTCAGAAGAAATAGTGAAAATAGATGAGTTAAGTTTCCAACAATAAGTTAGTAAAAGACTGAGAAAAAAATGTCCAATAAATAGAAGAGCAGTGACACAAAAGAGGCTCCGGAGAGCCGGAGCGGGTTCTCTGAGAAGACTGAGCGCGTGGAAACCCACCAGGAGCCTGCATACGGCGCGGCAGCAGAAGCAAAGGGCCTGTGTGGACCAATGTCCACGGAGGAAGGGGCACCAGGGCAGCCCATGCCAATGTGTCTGTGACTTAGATCAGCAGGCCTCCGTAAAATAGGATTTCAGACAGTAAATGCCTGAACGTTCCTGCAAGCAGTAAAGAAAAGGAATCAGTAGTTAAAACTCCATCCACACGGGTCACAGGCCTGGCTGGTGAGCAAGTGCTCTTTGCCAGACACTCCAGGAACAGACAATGTTTCAGAGGAAACACTCCCACTGTTGATAAAAAACCAGAACACACAGAACAAGGAGAAAAGTATAGGCCATTTTCACTTATCAACATGGAAAAAAAAATCCTAAATAAAATATTCGCAACCTGAATCTATTTTAAAAATTACACAGAGTATCCCAGGAATACATGAAATAGATGATTGTTTAAAAATGCCGGTTGTAGTAGTGCCTGGGGCTGCTGGAACCAGCACCACAAAGTGGGCATCTCAGAAGAACAGACATTCACTCTCTCATGGCCCTGGAGGCTGGAAGCCCAGGATCAAGGTGCCAGCAGGGCCGGCTCCTCCTGGATGCTTGGAGCGAACCTGCTCAGGCCCCCATCCAGCTTCCGGTGGGGCCAGCCGTCCTTGGCGTCCCTCGGCTTGCGGCCCCAGGGCTCCAGGCTCTGCCTCGGCCGTCAGGGTGTTGTCCTGTGCGTCTGTCTTCTTGCAAGGACACCAGTCCCGCGGGACTAGGACCCCACCCACTCCAGGGCGGCCCCGTCTCAGCTTAACTAACGATGTCTGCAACAGCCCTGTTTCTCAATAAGGCCACATTCACAGGTGCTGAGAATTAGGACTTCAGCATATCTTTTGGGGGACAAAATTCAACCCACAATAGACTAAGAAAATGTACTGCATAAGGTTCCGCATCCATTCATGCTAAAAAGCCTAATAATTGAAAGGGATGCCGCAGCCCGATGGACAGTGTCACAGTGTCACACGGACAGCAGGCCAGCAGCCTGAGCATAGGGACGAGCCCGCCCTGGTTCATCCTCATTGTGAAAGTGCTGACCAGCTTGGGACAGCTGGCCAGTGTCACAGGCAACCCAGGAGACAGACGGTGAACTCTACTGAAACTAACGAGAGCTCAACAGAAGTGTAAAAACAGAACTGACAAATAAAAACTCATGTCTGTATACCAGTAACGATCATATGACTTCATATGGTACCTAAAAATAAACCTTAAAAAAATATGCAAGTCCTTTGTGGAAAAAAGTGTAAAATGCACCACCTTCATCTACGGGATAAGGTGACATAATCAAGGTGCCTACTCCCCACAAATCCAACACAATTCTAATCCATGTCCAAACAGGGCTTCTTGTGGGAACCCGATCCCAAGCCGACCCCATGATCCGAGTCACCACGCTGCATCCAGGACACTTTTGGAAAGAAGACACCCCCACCCACAGATAGCGGGCATGGGTGCTGGACACGTTGGTCAACAGAATCCTAGAGTCCAGTCCCTTCACCTGCCTGCAAGGATGAGCCAGCACCCATCCCAACCCAAGGCAAACGGGAGGGCATCTGAGCCCAAAGGCTGTCAGATCTGCTGCACAGGAGGAAGCAGCCAGCCTGAGCTCCGTGAGGACACCAGAAGGGCGGAAGGCTGCTTTTCAAACTCACCCGCTTGCTTCCTCCTTGGGGCTCATCCCGGGCTCTGTCTCCTGAGGACAACTCCCAAACAGCCTATCAGCCCGCTCAGGGCCACCTGCCCAGGCCTCAGGCTCTGGCCCGAGCCCAGCGTGTGCCCAGCACCCATGCTGACCTGCCCCCACGCGTGTCCGGCTCCCCATGCTGTGCAGAAGCAGCACAGCCAGTCTCGAGTCCCAGCGCATCCGACTCTGCCTGTCTGCCCCCCGCACCCTCGGCACACGATGCCACTGTCCCTGGCCTGGCACGTCATTCTCCAAGGAGCAAATGGACCCACCGTGTAAGTCGGCTTTCGGCTGCTCTGTGATTTCCACTGTCCCCAAGTGAAACCCAGCCGCCCAGCCCCTTTCCCGCCACCCTGTTCCTGCCCAGCCTCCAATTCCAGATCCTCCCTGGCTTCTTTCTGGTAACTTCCAGCCTGTTTGGTTTTCCTCCAGGGCACATGTCATCCGGCCATTCCTTCTGGACTTGGTCCCTTGAGTGCTGGGCCCTGGGGTCAACTCTGGTGCCTGGGACAGGGTCTGCTGAGTGCCAGCTCTGGGGTACAGGCACTCAGGGTGCAGCCTCTGGGGAATGGGTACTTGGGGTTCAGGCTCTGGGGTATGGGCACTTGGGGTGGGCCACAAGAGCTGGGGGGAGACGTCCAGATGTGCGAGGCCAGCAGGAGGTGGGAGCCCTCACTGTTCGCCAGTCCAGGAGGGAAAACAGTCACCTCTGCACACAGCCACAGCGGCCGCTGGGTAGGGCGGACACTTCCTGGGCTCTGCCTCGCTGCCGACCACCTCAGTCCTTCCTTTGTAAAACGGGGGTGACCCCCTCACCTCCCTCCCAGGATGCTGGCGAGATCTGTCAAGCTTGGGCAGGCGTGCTCGGTGCCAGGTGGGGCCGACGAATCCCCACGAATCTGCGTCCCGAGAACGACAGGCTGGTCTGCCTGGGGAAGGCACCCCCACCTCACACGTACTCTGCGGGGCCGGCTCTGGGGTCCCGAAGCCACGCTCGCACTTCCCACAGCGGAAAGAACCAAGCAATTTCACAAGTAGCCAGGAAACCTCCAGCCCCAGGCAACGCTGGGCAGGCAGGTCTAGAGAGCAGAGCAGAGTGGCCCTCGCTGCCGGGCTCCGCCCCCGGCGGGGGCAGGGGAGCGCGGCCCTTCCTCCCGGCACAGGGTCCCACCCGGAGGAGGCAGGCTGCTGCGGCCCCCGCGGCCCCTGCAGCCCCCGCGCCCGGCCTCACCTGCCGCTCTCCTCCTTCACCGCCCCGAGCACGGCCTGCCGGCTGGCTCGCCCCAGAGTCTCCTGCACCTTGTCGCCGGCATCCAGCTCCGGCTCCAGGGACGAGCTGGTGCTGCCGTCACGGCTGACGCTGCTGCCCCTCCCGGGGCTGTTCTCAGCCGAGGCTCTGGGGGACTCGGTGTTCTGCTTCAGGGTCTGCAGCTTGGCCAGAGGGATGATGTCGCAGTCCTGCGGCCGGTGCCACACCGTGCGCTGGGTGGTGGCGTTGTAGTAGTAGAAGCGCGACGTGTTGGGGTCGAAGAGCTCCCACCACTGATTCTCGCTGGTGCGCTTGATGCGCACGCCGGCTGGCGGGTCCCACACGCATTCGCCCGTGACCAGGTTGGCGTACATGCGCTCGCGCGTGCGCGGCTCGATGATCTCCACCCACTCCAGCCTGGGGAGAGGGACGGCAGCGTTAGGGTGCGAATATCCTGCCCATCGGGCCACCCGCCCTGCGTCCCGCGTCTGCAGAATGGCTCGTCCAGCACCAGACCCATCCTCATATCTGCCAGCCTCAAAAGCAAGAAATCTTGTCACTTAAAAAACCGACGCATACCTAAATTCCATCCACTTCTGATTTTCTACATGCTCATTAGGCCACAGCCCTGGGAGTGGTGGGGATCTTCCAACTGGCCCCGCTCTGCTGGTCCCACATTAGGGATGCCCTGGGTTCTGGCTCCCTGTCCTCAGAGGGCCTGGACCACGTGCACTGCCCACACTCCTCCCAGCCGGGGGCCAGGTCCCTACAGGATGCCCTGGCTGCTCTTAGCAGCAGCCACTGCAGGCCACCACCACCCGCCCACCTGCAGCAGAAGCGGACTCCACCATCACTGCGATGCCCCAGTCAAAAGCGGAGGTGGTTCCCCCCACAGGCCCCCCGGGCACCCCCCACCCCAAGGAGAGGACTTCCATCCACATAAGGCCTTTTTTTTTTAAGCGTGTAAATTAAAGCTATTCAGAACAAGGCAATTATAATGCCGACGTGTTTGATATCAGGGTGTGCTCCAACTGACAAGTAGCATTTTTTATTCTGCTTCCAAGTTTCAACAAACAACAATCTTTTAAGTGCCATGGACTGCCCTGCAGTGTGGATGCGCCGTGTCCACTGCTCCTGGACTCCGTGACGGGCCTGGGCCTCACCACCACCAGGATGGTCAGGAGCTTCCAGGGGTTCGGAGAGAAGGGGAGGCACCCTGCTCCTTGCCCTCTGCCGCAGGCCCAGTGTTTCACTTGGGAGCACGGGTGGGCTTTGGCAGAGGGTTGAGGGGGCAGCCCTTCTCTGAGGACCTCAGAGAACCTTCTCTGAGGACCTCATCCTTCTCTGGGTACCTCATCCCTACTCTTTGAGGCCAGACGTGCTCAGGGTGGGGAGGAGAGAAGGCACAGTTCTGCAGGACGACGAGCCCCGATCACTGAGCACGCGCGCGCGCGCACACACACACACACACACCTGCCCCGCAGCAGCCCTGCAGGCTCTAGGGCCTCTTTCTGGGTCCACAGTCATTTCTGGAAGCCGGCTGAGCCAAGGCAGCCTAGCATAGTGGGCAGGGCACAGCAGCTGGATGGTGTGGAGCCACAGAGAGGGCAGGAGATGAGGAGGGAGCAGGAAGGAGGGAGAGCCCTGAGGATCCTCAGGGCTGGAGGAGGAAATGCGAAGTGGGACCGGCCTGCGGGGCTTGGCCACGTCTGAGTGGCCTCCCCCCGCCCCGGTCATCCAGCCAGCGAGCCCCCTCTCTCTACGAGCTGCACCCCTCCCGTCTCCCTCCACCTGCAGTCACACTGGGCAGCTCTCGGTGGGGGAGGGCACTGGGGCTCCGTGCCTGCCCATGTGGGACCACTGCCTAACCTGTCATCCTGTAGGAGGAGGAGCAGGGCTGGGTGGGCATCCCGGGATCAGACGGCCCGAGGGACAGAGGCCGTGAGACGGTGTCCTAGCTGTAGAGGACAGGAGGCAGACCTGCCAGCAGTGCTGTAGGGTTGCAGCATCTCTGGGCTCCTCGGGCCTCACGTGGCCTCTGATCATCGCTACCCTGCAAGGCCAGCTTCTGCAGAAGGCGGGGCTGGAGCCCTGGCGTGTGCCCGCTCTCATCATCTGTCCCCAGACGCCCCTCCTGGGCCCAGCCTTCACCGCCATCGACCTGCTACTGGTGCCAAAATCTGCTCCCCAGCCACCTCGCGGCGCTGAGTGGACCAGCACCTGCCCTGCTTCTCTGCCTGGTGGGAGTGTGTGGCCCTCTCACCCCCTCCTGTCCTCTCGCCCCCTCCTGCCTGGATCCCCACGGCCGCCAGCTGGCCATCATCCACACAGAAGACGGAGCAAACTTCTAACTTTGGGAACTGGGTACTTTTAACCAGGAAGCTGCGGCCGCCTGCACTGCCCTAGGATGGAAGGCACCGCCAGCGCAGCTCAGCGGGCGCCCCGCGTTCAGCCAGAGGATACGGGTGCCACCAGGCTTGGAGGCTGGCGGGCACTGCCTGAGGGCGCCCCCCCACCCAGGGACGAAGGCGCCTGGAGACCAGGCCAGGAGCTGGGGGGTCTTGCTCCCGTGAAGAAGGAGGCCCCGAGGTTCCGAGATTGCCCTCAGCTGACCGCCTGCTCTCCCCTTGGGCCGCGGCATGGGATCGGCTGGGACAAAAGGCAGACGCTACCCAAGGAAGGGCTGACCCAGCAGAGGTGCTCAGAAAGCACTGGACTGAACACTCTGAGCCCCAGGGAAGCAGTAACAATTCTTATTTTTGCTCTAAATACACTTTCAAATGAATTTAATGGCGATAATTCTCTCTGAATAAAGAAAAGCGTCTGTTCCCTTTTCAGCGCATCCCTGTGTGCACGTGGGCAGGACCCCGCCTTTTCAGAAGAACGTTCTGGGCGCTCCCTACAGCACTGAACCAAGTCCCCCGGGGACCCAGGGGGCAGAGAATGTGCTGGAGCCTGAAGCCTGGGGAGGGCCGGGAGCGAGCGGGGCCCGAGCAGACCCCATGGCAGGGTGGGGAGGGCAGACCTCGTCCCCGGGCGCGTGATGGAGGAATGGTGCTGAAACCACTCTGGGGCTTCCCTGCCAGTAGGAAGGGTCGGGACCTGTGGGTGACAGACTTATCACAGTGACCCACCCACACCATCGGAATGGAGTTCGAGGGAGATTGATTTGGCGACGATGTCTAACATGAATTGGGTAGGAAAGAATGAGCCATTTGGGGACAGAGCTGGAAGATTCAAGATAACAGGGGTTTCCTGGGTGTGACGCCGGCCGTGGCCTCTCCCCGTGTGCCGGGCAGGCTGCGCGGACGGCCTGCTTCTTTCCTCCAAGTCGTGGAGATGTTTGCTCGCAGACAATAACCTGTTCGAATACTTACTTCCCGGAAGAGCCTCACGAGTGCCAAGTATGTCCCAGGCAATCTGCCAGGTGAAAGGGAGGCGAGTGTGACCAAGCACTGCCCCTGCAGTGGGGATCCTGCAACAGGAGAGGCAGGACCGTTCACCAGGGAAGGGGCAGCCTCTCCAGCAAACGCTGCTGGAAGCTGAGGTCTCTGGGCAGGAGGGCGACGCTGGCCCCTAGCTCACGCCACACACAGGAAGCTCACGCCTAGCAGTGACTAAGAACCCAGAGGCACTAAAAAAAGATCAGTAAATTGTAAAGTAAAAAAGATTTGGTTTCTTTGGACACATTTGGTGAGAATATTAAATATTTGCAATATAAATTGCAGATAAAAGGTTCATATACTTAATACATAAATTCGAACAAGAAAAAAACAAATATACTATAGGAAAACGGGCAAAAGATAAGAATAGACAATTCATAAAGTAAATAACATATGTGAAATGTCCCACTTCACCTGGCATCAGACATAAAACCCATGCCACACTGAGGCCCCCCAGCCCCCAGGCACCACATCCAGGCCCGAGCTTTGTCCTGGGGGGAGGCTGTGGGCAGACGGGGGCAGCGTGCAGGGCCCCACGGAGGGCACGTGAGGGCACGACATCTCCAGCCTAGCAACCCCTACCCCAATTTCCCTGAAGACACACAAGCACCAGGCTCTCACCGCACCATCGCTCCTAACCGCACACTAACTGGAAACGCCTGCACTGAACACGGGACTGCTGGGCCGCCACACCCAGGAGGCTGTGAAGGGGGCCACCTCTGGGGCCCGAGGTCCAGGGCACCCTTCCAAACAGAAACATAGGAGATAAACCAGAAAACCTCCTGCAAGAGGTAGGTGGGGGCATGGAGAAGGTCTGGGGGCTCCTTCTCTGAATATAAATACCTTTTGAATAGTTCTGTCTTTTGAAAGCATGTTAAGGGTCTACATGTTTAAAAAACAAAATTAGGGACTTCCCTGGCAGTCCAGGGGTTAAGACTCGGCGCTTGCACTGCCGGGGGCCCAGGTTCAATCCCTGGTTGGGGAACTAAGATCCCATAAGCTGAGTGGGCGCGGCCAAAAACACCAAACCAAAACAAACCAAAACAAAATTAAATCAATAAGAATGGAAAGGGAGAGGAAAAAAACCTCAAACTGAAACAAACGAACGCAACCGTATTTCGATGAACCTCATAACCACAACAAGAGGGAAAAGAAAGCTAACCCAGTGTGAACACAGGACCAGACTCCATTCCTGCTCCTGGGTGGAGGGCGCGTGTGGGCGTGCAAATAAATCCTGAATATTTTTCTAGTACGTGTATATATACACACACACACACACACACACACACACACACACACACACCTCTGTAGCAGAATGGGCAAGCGACTTTGAAACCATCTTGGACATATTATCAGTTGAACAAACGAGTCACTGCACTGAGGCTCTTGGAAACAGGGCTCTCCTGGAGGAGGAGCAGGGCTGTGGTACAGGAGGTGGCAAGAAAATGCCCCAGAAAAGGACCGGGACTGGAGATGCCCGCGCGAACTCAGCGTTTCTAGCCCTTCTGCTAAAGGGTCAAGAAACACACATATCGCAGGAGCCATGAGCACACGCGCTGGTCCTTAGACCCTAGTCTTCCCTTGGGGAACGGGGCCCCTCAGAGAAACAGCTGATGGGGGGTGGGGGGGAGGCAGCACAGGATGCACCTGGAGCCCGGGGAAGCCACCAGGAATCACAGGGGCCAGCCTGGCGGAGTCTCACCGGCCCATCTGGTACAGCAGAGCACCAAGTCATTAAGTGCGGGATGAACGACAAACCACGTAAAACAGAACGGAATTTGTGGTTCCACAATGAGAGGGATCCACAGGTGAACACAGCAATGGGGAGGAGGGGCTCCCGAGGGACGGTGGGCACTGGCCGGCCGGTGTGGACCGGGTGCCGTGGCTGGGAAGCCGTCCAGCTCCGCACCCACCCCAGGAAGGCCCAGGTCAAGGAAGAAACGGTGGAAGCCCCAGAACTGGCGAGGAGCACGGCAGCGAGGCAAACAGCCATCGTCCCGAGAGCAGGTGGGCGGCAGGCGGCCGTGAACCTGCAGAAGGACACACTCTGCTCAGAAGTCATCAGAAAAACCAAACCGAGTGCTCTACCTTAACAAGGGTGACTTCCCTGAAAAAGGGTCTAGGTCACAAAAGGCAGAGAAAGGAAGTGGAAATCTTCCAGGTTACAAAACACAAAGGAGACGTGCAGCAGACTCGGGGTAAGCGGTGCTGGAGGGGCCGGAAACGCCATGAAGGACGGCAAGGAGCCAGCGGCCAAAGCCGGACCAGGCGGCACAGGAGGCGGGTGCTTCCCATCGCACAGATTTACGCACGGCGCCTCCTGTCCTGGGAGACGTGAGCAAACACGGGGCTGGACATGCGTGCCCCCCCAAGATGACTCAGAACCGTGCTGTTTGTGGACGGAGCAGCGGCCGCACAGCGGCACAGAGCGTGAATCTGGGTAAGGGGACCTGACGCTCAGAGCACTCTTCCTGTTCGTGCAACTTGTGGAATTATTCCCAAATAAAGCCATAAATTAGAAGAATGCAAGTGATCATCTGTGGCCGCCGGCCTCGGCGTGGATGCCCAGAGGGCGCCTAAGGGGCTGGGCCCAGGTGAGGGCTGGCAGGGTGGCCACTGCCCGAGGAGAAGCCCTCCCTGCTCTGCAGCCCACTGGCGACAGGAGGTGGGGCTCCCTGGGGATGCCAGATTCAGAGGGCAGCACCCAGCTCCTCGGGGAGGAGAGTGGGGCCAGGCCGCGTAAGCAGGCAGGACAGCACTGACAAGCCGAGGAAAAGCCTCCTGCTTCGCTGGCCCCCGGTAAGTCAGCCTCCTTACCTCGTGCTAGATCCTGAAATCCGAGACTCCTGCAGGCCAGCATGATGGCTCTCACATTCGTACTCCTGTGTCTGGGACATCGCAGCCTTTTCCCGAGGACCCGGGTGGACGGATGTCAGCAGTCAGTGGGATGCCCTCAGCGTCAGTCGGGGAGGCACCGCCCTGAGAGAGAGTAGAAGCCACATTGTTACGCCCTTGGGTTTGGGGAACCAGTAACTCCCAGCCTAGCCCCTCACGGCCCAGGTCGCCGGCGAGAGCGAGGCACGCTCATGCCCGAGCTGGTTTCTGGGCTTCCTGCGCCCGACCCTGAACCCCAGCCGGCATCCGGCCCCTGCCCAGCCCCCGCGGAGGGCATCCAGACCCCCTCGCCAGCTGGCCCGAGGCAAGCTGCCTGCCCCCTCCAAGAGCAGTGCTCTTGCCTGGTAAACAGGGACGGCACTCCCCACCTGGCGCTACCGTGTCTGCAAGTGAGAGGCACACGGCCCGCCCTCGACTGGGCAACACTCAAGGGTGATCTATGCACACGCAAGGCCCCCAGATTTAGGACAGAGGGGGCTGTTCAAAAACGGTGCTGCACTGACACGATTTACACATGGGAAACAATGAACCTTGACCCCTACCTCATCCAATACATTAAACTCAATTCTAGGTAAACTGATGCTCTGAACATTAAAAGTAAGATAGTAAGACTTTTAGAAAAAATGCAGAAGAAAATCTTTGTGGTTTTAGAGTAGGTGCACATAATCAGACACAGAAAGCCACTAACCACAAAAGAAACATTAACAAATTGGACTATAATATTAAGAAGCTCTGCTTATAAATTTTTACCATTATGACTATTACTCAGCCATAAAAAAGAATGAAATCATGCCATTTGCAGCAACGTGGATGGACCTAGAGATTTTCATACTAAGCGAAGTAAGTCAGAAAGAGAAAGACAAATACCATATGATGTCACTTGTGTGTGGAATCTAAACTACGACACAAATGAACTTACCTACGAAACAGAAACAGACTCACAGACATAGAGAACAGACTTGTGTTGGCAAAGGGGGTGGTGGGGGAGGGAAGGACTGGGAGTTTGGGATGAGCAGATGCAAACTAGGATATAATGAATGGATAAACAACAAGGTCCTGCTGCAGAGCACAGGGAACTATATTCAATATCCTGTGATAAACCATCATGGAAAAGAATATGAAAAAGAATATATATATGTATAACTGAATCACTTTGCTGTACAGCAGAAATTAACACAACATTGTAAATCAACTATACTTCGATAAAATTTTTAAAAATAAATTTTTTCCATTACAAGAAAAAAGACAAATCCAGGGTAGGAGATATTTGATGCATAGAGTATGCATAATACATTACATAAATGTGTGTACATTATCTGATCTGACAAAGGACTATTTCCAGAACATACAAAAGATTCCTAGAAATAAATAAGAAAAAAACATAATCAGTAGAAAAAAGGACAAAAGACTTGAAAGCACACTTAACAACAAAAAAACCTAAATGACTAATAAACACACAGAAGTGTGCTCCACCTCATTAGTCATCGGGAAATGCTAGTTAAAAGCACAATGGGACACCAGCGTGCCCACCAGAATGGCTAGCATGGAAAAGAAACCCTATCCCACGCTGGCAAGAGTGTGGAGGCCCACCGGCCGCAGGACACTGGTTAACACCCTCCAACCGGGTTGGCAGCACCTCCTGGGCTGCACGTACCCCGAGGCCCTGTCATCCAGGGCTGCCACTTCCAGCGACAGGGGCCAGCAGAGGCCACATGGCCGCTCACCAAGACCTGCACATGGCACTCCCAGCAGCCGCAACGGGAAACTGCCAAATGTCCATCACAGCAGAAGTGGCACACGGGAGTTGCCCCCGACAACCTGGGTGTGGCTCCCGGGGGGTGAGAGACAGGAGCCTGACACACTGGAGTCACCAGCACGATCCCCTTACATAAGTTCAACATCAGGCACACGAGCCTCTGCGGGCATGCATCAGAAGCAGCCGCCTCTATGCCGGGTAGTGACAGGTGGTCCCAAGGGGCAGGGCCACCGTTGCGCATGTGTTGGTTTATAAAAGCTCTCAGAGGGGGCTTCCCTGGTGGCGCAGTGGTTAAGAATCCGCCTGCCAATGCAGGGGACACGGGTTCGAGCCCTGGTCTGGGAAGATCCCACATGCCGCGGAGCAACTAAGCCCGTGCGCCACAACTACCGAGCCTGCGCTCTAGAGCCCGCGAGCTACAACTACTGAGCCTGTGCACCCAGAGCCCAGGCTCTGCAACAAGAGAAGCCACCAAAATGAGAAGCCCGCGCACCCCAACAAAGACAAGCCCCTGCTCACCGCAACTAGAGAAAGACCGCGCACAGCAACGAAGACCCAACGCAGCCAAAAATAAACAAATAAATAAAATAAATTTAAAAAAAAAAAAAAAAAAAAAAGCTCTCAGAGGGACTTTCCTGGTGGTCCAGTGGTAGAGAATCCGCCTTCCAACTAAGCTCGCACGCCACAACTACTGAGCTTGCATGCCTCAACTAGAGAGCCTGCATGCTGCAAACTACAGAGCCCACGCACTCTGGAACCCACGCGCCACAACTACAGAGCCCACATGCCCTGGAGCCCGCGTGCCACAACTAGAGAAGAGAAAAACCTGCATGCCACAACTAGAGAAGAGAGAAGCCTGTGCGCCGCAACGAAAGATCCCACAGGCCGCAACTAAGACCCGATGCAGCCAAAAATAAATAAATAAATTTAAAAAAAAAGAGCTCTCGGAGTTCCGTGCCATCGCTTTCACACATTTTTGTCCACGAGCCTCACTTCAGTAAAACGTCTGAAGAGCCGAGGAGCAGCAGCAGTGTCGCAGGGGACGCCTGCCCCTTGCGCCCCGTCCTCCTCACAGCTGCGGGCGGGACGAGGCCGGTCCACAGACCCTATCTGCGCTAATCAAGGCGGGGATAAAACAGGTTCAGGGCACGAGGTGGGAACACAGCCAGCCAGGGGCCTGGGACAAGGGGCGCTGCAGGCCAATCAGACACTTCCTCTAAGGCCCAGAAGGGCTGTGGCGCCCCATGTCCCACCCGACGCCACTCAGTTCCTGGGCTGGAGGACAGGCTCCCAGCCGCCACTGGAATGTCCACACAACTACCAGGAATGCTTAAGACTGCCATTTTTAAAAAATGAAACAAGTCTTTCTAATCGTCTAAGAGAAAATGGGTGACCTTCTTGTATGGCTTCAACATTAAAAAAAAAAAAAAATTAAAACAGCACCGTTAGTGAAATTTTGGAAAAAGTAAAAGGTACCTACCACAACCTGAGAGCAACTCAAAGCAATGTCTTCAAACTGTGCACCTCCTTTCACTCATCTGCCATCCTTCCCGGCTGGTCCAGAGCAGCAAGGCTACCACCTCCAGTGCATCTGGCTGCCCTCCTCGTTTCAGTGCCAGCTAAGGCATCACCTCCTCCAGAAAGCCTTCTCCAATCTGGGAGAGACACCTCATCTTGGTGACCCAAATGCCCTGGGTCTGAAATCAGGTAGTGTTGGCCCTCCAACTTTGCTCTTCATTTTTGAAGTTGTTTTAATTATTCTAGGTCCTCTGCATCTCCATATGAATTTCAGAATCAGCTTCTCAGTTTCTCCAGAATAGGCTGCTATGATTTTGCTTGCAGTTGCATTGAATCTACCCATCAACATGAAGAAAACTAACATCGTAACAATTCTGAGTCTTCAAATCTGTGAACAGGGCATATCTCTCCATTAGTCACTAGTTTCTCGCAGCAATGTTTTGTAGTTTTTTTTTAAGTGCAGAGATCTTGTACATATTTAGTCAAATTTACCTGTATTTCATATTTTTGACACTGACAAAATATAAAACAATTTCCAATTGCTCGTTACTAGTACAGAAGTATATCATTTGGTTTTGCATATTGGTAACCTTGCTAAACTCACTCATTAGCTCTAATTGTGCCCTCCCTTTCAAAAATTTCATTAGAGTTTCTACATAGATGATCATGTCAATGGTGAACACAGACAATTTTACTCCTTCCTTTCCAGTATGGATCGTTTTCTTTTTCTTCCTTCCCTGCCCTGGCTAGACCCTCCGCTAAGATGCTGACTAGGATGGGTAAGAGCAGACACAGGTGCCTCATTCCTGATCTCAGGGGAAGCAGCCAGTGTCTCACTACTAAGTATGATGTTGGACTTCCCTGGTGGCGCAGTGATTAAGAATCCGCCTGCCAATGCAGAGGACACGGGTTCTAGCCCTGGTCCGAGAAGATCCCACATGCCGCGGAGCAACTAAGCCCATACGCCACAACTACTGAGCCTGCGCTCTAGAGCCCGTGTGCCACAACTACTGAAGCCTGCACGCCTAGAGCCCGTGCTCCGCAACAAGAGAAGCCACCGCAATGAGAAGCCTGCACACAGCAACAAAGAGTAGCCCCCACTCGCCGCAACTAGAGAAAAGCCCACGTGCAGCAATGACGACCCAACGCAGCCAAAATAAAACTTAATTAATTAAATTTATTTTTAAAAAAGTATGATGTTAACTGCAGATGTTTCATAAATGTCCTGTGTTGGGTTGAAGAAATTTCCTTGAATTCCTAGTTTGCGGAGTTTTTTAAAAATCAGAAATGGATGTTGGATTTTGTAAATCGTTTTTACCATGTCTGCTGAAATGATCACATGAGTTTTCTTTTTTGGTTTCAGAATAGTTGAATTCCATTGATTAACTTTCTAATGTTAAACCAACCCTGTATTCCTTGGACAAATCCCAATTGGTCAGGATATATTATCACTTTTATATATTGTTGTATCACGTATATATATATTGTATATATTATATATTGTTAACAAAATAAAATTTTGTTAAGAATTTCTGCATCTATGTTCATATGGAAGATTAGTCTGTACTTTATTCTTCTTGTGATGTCTGTCTGGTTTTGGTATCAAGATAATACTGCCAAAATAAAATGATTTGAGAAATATTCCCTCCTCTCAATTTTCTGGGAGAGTCTGTGCAGACTTGCTATTATTTCTTCCTCAAATGTTTGGTAGAATACACCAGTGAAGCCATCTGGGCATGCATTTTCTTGAGTGAGCTTTAGTGGGTTTTGTCTTTCAACGAATTTGTCCCCTTCATATAAGTTGTCGAATTTATTGGCATAAAGTTGTTATAGTATTCCTATATTATCTCTTTAAGATCAATAGAATCTGTAGTGATGCCATCTCTTTTGTTCCTGATATAGGTAATTTATGTCTTTTCACTCTTTTACCTAATCAGTTTGGTCAAAAGTTTGTCAATTTTACTGACCTTGTCTAAAAAAAGACAGTTTTTCACTTTATCAGTTTTCTCTATTATTTTTCTGCTTTGTTTGATTAATTTCCACTTCGATCTGTTACTGCCTTTCTTTGCATTCTTTTGGATTTAATTTGCTCTTTTTCTAATTTAAGGTAGAAGTTGAGTTCAGTGATTTGCAACCTTTTAAAATTTTAATCCAATTTAGGCATTTAGTGTTATAAAATTTCCTTTAGAGTGCTCCGGGTCTTAGTTGCAGCAGGCAGGCTCCTTAGTTGTGGTACGCAAACTCTTAGTTGCGGCATGCACGTGGGATCTAGTTCCCTGACCAGGGATGGAACCCAGGCCCCCTATATTGGGATCGCGGAGTCTTATCCACTGTGCCACCAGGGAAGTCCCAGATATTTTTATAGTTTCTAATTTAATACTGTTTTTGTCAAAAAAGTTATGCTGCAGAAAAATGGTCTATCTTGGTAAATATTTCATATGCACTGGAAAAAACATGCTGTTGGGTGGAATGCTCTATATATGTCAATCAGGTCAAGTTGGTTGATTGTGCCAACACTAATTTTCTGTCTACCTGTTCATCAGTTACTGAGGAAAGGGTACGGAGCGCTCCAACTATAATTGTGGCTTTGCCTATTTCTTTTTGCAGTTCTCTAAGTTTTTGCTTCACATGTTTCATAGCTCTGTTATTAAGTATATAAAATTTATAGTATCTTCTTGAGGAATTAACCTCTTTATCATTATGAAATAGCTTTACCTGGTAGTTTTCTTTGCTCTGGAATGAGTACATTTGATATTATTACAGCAGGTCCAGCTTTCTTTCCATTAGCATTAGAATTGTATCTCTTTTGCCTTTCTTTTACTAACCTATTTGTCTCTTGATATTTAAAGTGGGTTTACTGGGTAAGCCAGCATATAATTGGGTCATGCTTTTTTATGCAATCTGACAATTTCTGCTGTTTAACTGGGGTGTTTAAACCATCTATATTTGTGATTGTTGACAAGGTTATGTTGAAATCTACCCTCGTTTCCTGTTTTTGATTTCTCCCATCTGTTCTTTGTTCCCCCTTTTCCTCTTTTTCTGCCTTCTTTTGAATTATTTTATGTGATTCAATTTTATCTCCACTGTTGACTTATCAGCTGTATGTAATTCATTGTTTTGCTATTTTAGTAGCTGCTCTGGGGTTTGTAGCATCCATATTTAATTGATCATAGTCTGCCTTCAAGTGAAATTATATTTCTTCAAGCATATGAGTTTGCCACTTCTCCTGGCCTTTGTGCCATTTTTGTCATACATTTCATTCTATTTATGTTACAATCCCCCAACTCTGTTAAATTGTTATTTTTAGTTAAATAATTATGTTTTAAAGAGATGCCATTTAAAGAGAATTAAATAATAAGAAAGTGTCATATATTTAGTCATGTAGGTATGTTTCCAGGACTCTCCATTCTTTCACATAGATCGGATTTCCATCTGGTTTCAGTTTCCTGCAGCCTGAAGAATTTCCTATAACATTTCTTGCTGTGAAGGTCTTTCAGCTTTTGTATGTTTGAAGTACCTTTATTTCACCTTCATTTTAGAGATATTTGCCCTGGTGTCGGCTCCTAGGCGGACAGTTTTCATTCAGCACTTGCACACGGTGCTCCGCTGTCTCCTCATTTGCGTTGTTTCCGAAGAGAAATCTGCCAGCGTCTGTATCTTTGTTCCTCTGTGCGTAATTATGTCTTTTTTTCTGGCTGCTTGTAAGACCTTTCTCTCCAGCACTGACTCGGAGCAATTTGATTATGGTGTGTCTGCGCATGTTCCTTGTGCTCAGGGTTTAAGATTGTTTGATCTAGGTTTATAGTTTTCATAAAATTTGGAGGCTTTTCAGCTATCATTTCTTCAAGTCGTTTTTCTGTCCCTCCCTCCCTCTCTGGGAACTCCAATTACACAACTCTTAGCCTCTGCCCACTGCCCCACAGCTCAGTCATGCTCGTTTTTTTTGCATTGTTTACTTAAGAGTACTTTTCCCCTCCTTGTTTTAGTTCGGATAGTTCTTACTGCTTTGTCTTCAAGTTCACTAATCTTTTCTTCTGCAACATCTAAACTGCTGTTAATCCCATCCAGTGTGTTTTGCATTCAGACATTTTAGTGTCAAACCTAGAAGTTTAATTTGGATCTTTCGTTCAGTGTCTTTACTTCACCAGGTCTCTACTTAAAGTCTCAAATATTTCCTTGAGCTTTCTGAACATATGGAATGTAGTTATAATAACTGCTTTAATGACCTTGTCTGCTAAATCTAACATCTGAGTCAGTTTTGCATCCGTTTCAACTGAATTTTCCCTGCCTAATGAGTTGTATTTTCCTGTTTCTTTCTACGCCTGGTAATTTTGATTGGATGCCAGACACTGTGAATTTTATCCTTTTGTAAGCTGTATATTTTTGTATTCCTATAAATATTTTTGAGCTTTGTTTGGGGATACAGTTACTTGGAAACAGTGTGAAACTTTTGGTTCTTGTTTCTAAGATTGTTCAGGGGCACATAGCAGCATTTATTCCGGGGCTAGCTGTTCTCCACTGAGTAGTCTGCCCAGTGCCCCGTGAATTATGAAGGTTTTCAGTCTGCCTGATGACAAGGCACTCTTCACAGTGTTGTGACAGCTCTGGGTACTGTTCCCTTTAATCCTTCTGAGTGACTCTTTCCCTGGCCTCTGGTGGTTTCCCCACACCCACACACTGATCAACACTCTGCTGGAAACTAAGAGAGACCCTCTGCACATCTCCAAGTTCTCTCTGTTTGCTGTTCTCTGCTCTCTGGCGCTCTTGCCTGCAAACTCTAGTCCACGTGCCACAACTACTGAAGCCCGTGAGCCACAACTACTGAAACCCACGTGCCTAGAGCCCGTGCTCCGCAACAAGAGAAGCCACCGCAGTGAGAAGCCCGCGCACAGCAACGAAATGTAGCCCCCGCTTGCCGCAACTAGAGAAAGCCCGTGCACAGCAACAAAGACCCAATGCAGCCAAAAATAAATAAATTAAATAAATAAATTAAAAAAAAAAAAGATGATCCTGGAAGATCCCGTAGAGTCAGAAAGTAAGGAAGACTTAAGACAAAAACAAAACCCCACGATGAAGGGGTCTGCCAAAGGCACAATGGTGCTAAATAAAAGAGCTCCCAATGACCAAAGCTGGAACATTTTGAGGGAAAAAAAAAAGTCATTCCGATTATAACCCAAAGTATAAAAGGATATCTGTAAGTCCATACTGATATAAATAAATGACCAAATAAGGAAGTAAAATGGGGAGAAGAGACAAATATCCCCTGCAAACACCAATCTATGCAGACGCTCGGCCCTTAGGGACCCTCCTCCCGCGGGTGCCCCAGCCCGGCCCAGCCCGGGGAGCTCCTGGAGGGCCCCCCTCAGCCGCCTGTGCACAGCGCCCCCCAACCTGAGCAGAGGGCGGTGGTCCACGCTTTACAGAGGGTTCCGTTTGGGCACCAGGTCCTGGGCCGCGCGGCCCAATTCTTCCCAAACGTGACTCTCGAGGCGCAAAGCCACCCCCTCCACCCCAGGGGGTCTCGTGCCCTCCCTGGACGCCCCGCTGCCCGGCGCCTCGCGGCGCCTCTCGGACCATCTTCCAACTGTCTTCCGTCTGCTCCTCTCCGTGCTGCACGGCATGTCCTCTGCAAGCAGCTGTCCTGGGGACTTGCTCTTCTCGCTGTCTGCCGTTACTCGTGGGACTCTCACGTCCGTCACAGCCCTTGTCCCCCAGCTCCTTTCTCAGCTCTGCCAGCGCCCTCTCCCTGCACCCTGTCCCCCTGAGCCCCTCCTCCTGCGCACAGCTGAGCTCCGCTCCTGCCCCGGGGCCGCCTTCTCCTCCCTCCGGTGTCTGCAGGAGGGTCCCACGCTGGCTCCTCATCACTGCTCGTCTGTAAACGAGGGCAGAGACAGGACTGAGCCGGGGCGCTCCCACCAGCTGTGTCGCTCCAGAACGCTCGACTGCCAAGTTTCCTCACAGGTTCTGCTCTGGAAATGAGTTTCTGGTCTTAGGACATTTTTTGGTTGCAAGTGACAGAAACCCAACTCAAACTGAAGACAGAGCAGCCGGCACCCGTGCCCAGTGGGGCTGTCCGGTTCCTAGGAAGCCCCGGGCCGCTCTCCCCTATTCTCTGCTCAGGCTGGCTCTCTCAAGAGCCACACAGCGACACCCCCAAACACGGCCAGAAGTTTCTTCCCTCTGGCTCCAGCAAGAGTCTCCTGGCTTCTGAGCAAGCACTGGGGCCTCAGTCTTGACTGGTGCTGCGAGGGGGCAGGTGGGAAGGCGGCTCCACGGGCATCCGAAGGCCCTCCTGCAGAAGCTCCTTTGGGTGACTGTCTGCCTGCCTGCCAGGTGACTCACTGGGGAGGCCTCTTGTCAGCCCCCACAGTACGGGGGACACGGCCCAAGGCACTGCCAGAGGCCAGCATGTCCACACGGAGCGCCGATTCCCCTCTCTTCTTCCCCATCTCACCGCTTAAGAGTCTGGATCTTGTAGAAAATGCGGCTGGAGCACCTGGGCCTTCCTCCTTCAGCTCCTCTCTCACCAGGTGCCCACCCACATCCGGTTTACCCCAAGGCCCACCCAAACCACAGACCCCATTCTGCCAAGTAAATGTCGTCAACGGTGCCCCCAAAATCCTCTTTGTTGGGCGAAAACTCAGCCCTGCTCAAGGCTCTGGCTTTCGCTCGTCTTCCCTGTCTGGCCGACATCCTCCTCTGGCTGTGGCTATTCCTTAGATTCACTGTAGATTAAATCCTGTTCCCTATTTTTCATTCTTTTTGTCCATTTCAGTGAGTTTCAGGGAGGAAAGAAGAATAAACAAGCCTCTACTCAGCCATCATTTCCAGAAGGCCTATGTTCCATTCTCCATGCTGTTTTTAATATGTTTTCCAAGTTCTGAACAATGAGCCCATGTCAGTTTCGTGTGGGCTGGTGGCACAAGGCCCCGCTCTCCCCGCTCAGCCAACAGGCTGGGCTGGCATTTCCGCCTCCACACCTCCCGCTGCAGCTGTTCTCACTGACCTCCCCACCCCCCCACCCCCCAAATGCACGGGCCACGCTGTTATGCCGAAAATTGTGGCCCAACCCGTCAGCAAGTCATGGAATCAACCCGTAGGTCAGAACCAGCTTTTCAGACCTTTCTGGGAAAGGATGTCAGACCGTCCCCCACACAGAAAGGCTACTGCTGTTTGGAGTCAACTGGATGCAACGTAAAGTGAATCTCGGAGGCTGGTGCTGCCCTTCAAGCTCTCGGAAAGCTGCCACCCTGGGGATAGCACGTGGCTTCTGCCCGGCCTCGGGGTCGCATGACAGGCAATCAGGACACGCAGACCCTGCTCTGCTCACCCGCGGTGTGTGTCCCCAACCCCTCACCTCCTTGGGCTTTCCTCACCAACAAAACCGCACCAGAGCCCCCGCAGGACCGTTTAGAGAGAACAAAACCTCTATCACATGTTCACGAGCCAAGGTCTGGGACACAAGCTGGCCTGTGACGGGAACAGCCAAACACCAGCGTCCTGTTCGGGCTCCCCAAACCTTCCAGGCGCACAGCGCCCTGGCTCCCAGAGGAGGACGGCGCGGCAGGGCTGTCGTTCTGCACGACGCCGACGCCAGCCCTCCCGTCGCCTCCAGCGCCCACGGGGCAGCCAGTCCCGACCCCTCCAGGCTGAGCCCCCAGCCCCCAGCTGCCTCACCCCCACAAGACGATGCGGGGGTGTCGGCGAGGGGGCGGGGGTGCAGGACAGAGACGGGGCCTCCAGAAGGAGCGCTTCGAGGCAGAGGATGTTTCCTGACTACTTCAACCTCCTTGTGATTGTTTAAGAACACACTGAATTAGAACAGTGCCTTCCGCTCGTTCCCACCCCAGCGCCCAGAGCTCTGCTCCGTGAATCAGCAGCGCGCACCGGAGCGAAAGGCCTGGCTGCTTCCATGAAGCTCGGGGGAAGCGCGGACTCTTCCCACACTCACTCCGGGGGCCACGTGGGACCGTGCGCAGCCCCGCCCAACCCCCCGCCCAGGAGAAGACAGAGGGTCCCTGAGGACAAGGAAACTCCTGAAAACGCTGTGGGACGCCTGAAAGCACAGAGAAGAGCGGCAACAGGCCGTCTGCCCAGGGCTCGGTGGTTTCCTAGGGCGCTTCTGACCCGCCCAGCGGGCGAAGGTGGCCCCGGGGCAGGTGGTCAGGCTTCCCGTGGGTCCCGTGTGGAGACGCGGACGCCTGGCGTCTCCCTGCCCCGCTCTCTGCTCAGTCTCGCGCTTCGGGCCTTCCCCACTTACGGATCTGGATGTTTTGCCTGTTTCCACGGGTGACGTAACGGGAGGCTGCGAAAGGAAGCTCCTGGCAGGGTCGGCCGGGCCGCCCTCACCCTATCCTAGCCGGCTCCCCAAAATGCTCCATGCACACCCCTCACCTGAAGGAGGTCTGCTCCCTTGAAAGTCACCGCAGGAGGGACACCCTCCCCGCCAAGGCCCCTCGAAGACCCCCTGTCGGTGAGCCGGAGGCCGGCTCCGCCCCGGGGCCCAGCTGCCCTAGCTCAAGAGGACGGGGAGCCCCTGGACCCAGCACCTGGGCTCCGCAGCCCCGCCTCCTGAAGAGCGCCTGGCGCAGGGGAAGTAAAGACACCGAAAAACTCACAAACGGCTCACTGGGATGTGACGACGGCTGCCCTTTGCCGAGTGCGCACCGACCTCACCACGTGGTCGCTCGGCGCCCTTCCCCCGCTGCGCAGGCAGGTCAGCTCGTCCTTGTCCCACAGACCCGGCAGGTGCTGAGGCCCGAGCTGCGCAGGGGCAGCCGGACCGCCGCTCGCTCCTCCCCGCCCCCACTGCAGGAACGCTCCGGTCACACGTGGGCGAGAAGGTTCTTGATTCCAACTTCCTACGCGACTTGTGGAACAGAGACGCTCTGTGCCGGCTCCTGATAGGGTCTGCTTGGAGCACGAGCCCCAGGAAGCTGCAACCTGCAGGCCGGGGGCCGAGGGGAACGCTCTGCCCGGTGCCGCCTGCGTGGCGCGGTGTGTGAGCCTCGTGAGCGTGTGAACACGTGTGAGCACGGCGCCCATCGCCCGCCGGAGCGACAGCCTGAGGCCTGATGGGGCCTGGGACGCCCGCCTCCGTGCTGCACCCCACTCCCCCCGGGCGCTGAGACGGCAAGGGCAGGGAAGGGGCCACGGCAAGGGCAGGACATCCCAAGACCCCTGCAGCCCACAGCCACTGGCGGTACCCTCGGCAGGCAGGGCTGGGCACTGGGACACTGAACAGCACCCTCCACCCACTGGTGTGTCCAGACAGACGGGAGCCGCCTCTAGGAGGCCGCCCAGCCCTGCCCTGCTCACCCCGGCCTGCTGTCCTCCCCAGCTCCACGCAAGGTGGTAGCGGCCAGCCTGCACAACCTTGCGGTCCTGCCTGCTGTGGCCTGAGTCGCTCCCATAAGCCGACTGCCTCCCGGAGGACCTCCCTGCCCCCAAGGCTGAAAGGCCAGCAGATATTTCTGGAATGCAAAGCTGGCCAATTCCCACCAGCAGACAGACCACGCGGCTGAACACAGACCAGCGAAGAGGTGGCCCAGCCAGGAGGTGGAGCCCTTCTCAGGCGGCAGCAGAGGAGGGGGCCTGCGTCCACGGGGTCAACAGCGAAACCCAGAGATGCTGACCAGCAAGGAGTCCCGAGGTCGGCAAGGTCACGTCTCAGAAACAGGAGGAAAATGTGGTTTCTGCCACAGAAGCAGCAGCAACGCCTCCCTCCCGCGACCCAGCAAGCAGGGAGGAGGGAGCGGGGCAGGAGGGAGGGTGATATGTGGTTCCCAGTCGTCCTCACAGCTCTCAGGCCCAGGGGAGCGGAGGCACGGGGTGACCACAGGCTTCGTCAGGACTCACCCGAAGTGAGGGATGAAATATGAACCAAACACGGAGGAAAGGAAAACAAAGTGGAAACCTTTTCTCTATCCGACGGAAGACCATCAGGAAACACAGATCTGGGCCCTGCACACCTGCAGACGGGGCCGGCAGTCACAGTAACAGACCCTACGGGTCCCACAGGGCCCTGTGCAACAGGCCTGGGGCAAGCCCTTCTGTCAGACAGCGTGTGAGGGGGCTTCCCCTTCCTGGGGGCCCGGAGGGGGATGTCCCATCCAGTTCCTCGCTGAAGGTTCCAGAAAACCACTGATAAACATGAGGAACGTTTCATCAAATCAGACCGTCAGAGACTCCTTTCTGCCAAGTTCCAGTAGAAGAAGAGACGGTGCCTTCCTGGCAGGGCCAAGCCTGCCAGGCCACTGGGAGAGCTGGGACCCGTCGTGCAGGGGACACGCCCCCCACCAACACACACACAGGAGGCTTGCCCCAGGACCTACTGGGAGTAAAGACTTCAGAGAACACTGCCATTTCTGTCACAATAATGAAATAGACAGCTTTGACCAACCCTCTTAAGAGAGAACAAACACACTATTACGACAGTTCTAAACTACTGAAAAAAAATGTTAACCCATTGATGAGATAGGGAGAAAGTTCGGAACCTCAGAGGGCAAAAGCTAAGTAAAACCAGCAACAGGGGAAATCAAGGCACCCCTCTGCTGCCTGCATCTGAGGGCCTGGCTGATCTTGAGCATTTGTACTGCTTAGAAGAGGCAGGGGAGCGAACAGAAAGCCTTGGATGTGCCCACGTGATCACCCTCTCAGAGACGCCCCCAAGGCTGAGGCCCCGAAGGGCCACTAGGAAACCCAGCCCTCCCACCGTGAGGAGGCAGGAGCTGCGCGGGGAGAGGGAGAGAACCCAGCCCTCCCACCCTGAGGAGGCAGGAGCTGCGCGGGGAGAGGGAGAGGTCAGCCCACACCTGGGATGGAACTAAACAGACTCACAGTGTTCTAAGAGCACTGAATTGTTTGGAGGAGAGTAAAAATATCAATTAATTTAGATTTTGATAAATGAATTCTGTGTGTTAAAATATCCAGGGCAGCCACTATGGAAGCCAAGTGAATGAATTCCAACCTAGTTGAGGAGAAAAAAAGAAATAAAAAAAGATCAACCCAAAACAAGTTAAGGGCTTCCCTGGTGGCGCAGTGTTTAAGAATCCGCCTGCCAGTGCAGGGGACATGGGTTCGAGCCCTGGTCCAGGAAGATCCCACATGCCACACGGAGCAACTAAGCCCATGCGCCACAACTACTGAGCCTGCGCTCTAGAGCTGGCGAGCCACAACTACTGAAGCCCGCGCGCCTAGAGCCCATGCTCTGCAACAAGAGAAGCCACTGCAATGAGAAGCCCGCGCACCACAACGAAGAGTAGCCCCTGCTCCCCGCAACTAGAGAAAGCCCGTGCATGGCAACAAAGACCCAACGCAGCCAAAAAATAAATAAATAAATAATAAAATAAAATAGAAGTTAAGAAAGGAGGAAAAAAGTAATCTGTCCCCAAATAACAGGACAAATAAAGTGTGAAATAAGACGGTAAAAATAAATTCAAATATAATAATTTTACATGAACATAAATGGACCAGCAGTCTAGGTAAGACAAAGACTGTCAGACCAGATTTTTAAAGATCCAGATACATTCAAACATAAGGATGTGAAACTGTGAAGGTCAAGAATGGACAAGACACTCTGACCTGAGGGAAAGCTGGTGCGGCCCTGGGGTGTGGGCAGAAGACACCTCCAGAAGCAGGCCTGACGGGCCGGCCCACCGCACGGTGGGGTCGGGGGGCCTCACATCCGTGAGAAGGAAGAGCCGGCACAGCTAACCAGGCTTCATCTCAGGGGACCATCCTTGGAACATCTCTGAAAACGGACCCCATACCAGGGCATAAAAGTCAGAGCTCCCAACAAAGGTCAAAGGCCCAGCGGCTCAGTCACAGCCCCACCCATGGGATACAGCAGTGAGTCAGGGAGTGCGAAGGCCCGGCCCCAGCAGTCATCTGTGGTCACAGCTCCTGGGAGAAAGGAAGATATATGCACCGCTTCCACAGCCTCGGGGTCACGGCTGAGAAGCGACCTTTTGGGGAGGGACGGGAAAGCTGGCAGGACCATCATGTGCTACGAACAGGTGAGGCTGCAGCTGCCTGCTGCGGCGTCCTCTCTAAGGAACCTAGAACCACGGTCATCCCAAGGGCACCGGTCTGCACCTGCGCACCACCCCACCGCGCTCCGGGGGGCGCCTGCGCTCCCTGTGCAGCACACATGGGAGAGCAGGTCACGATAGAGACAGCCTTCTGTATGCACAAGGGCAATCACCCCACAAGCAACTATGAGGACGAGGACGGGGTGGGGGCAGGAAGCATGGAACCCACAACTCAGCAGGTGGCCTGAGTGCAACACGACACTGCCCCGACCGCCTGTGAAGACGCATTTGCTCCACAAAACTGCCTCAGCTAAACTGGCACAGACCTTGCCCTGGCTACATCATTTACTGAGCGCCTACTGTATACAGTACAACGCTTGGGAAGAGCTGTACAAACACCATCACATTTCCTCTTGCACACCTGGGGACGCGGCAGCTGTGTCCATCCTCACCTTACAGGACAGAAAACAAGGTCCCGTTTCTAAAAGGCCAGCGTCTGAGCTCATGTTCCGGAGCTCCTGCTGGGCCCAGCACGTGCCACAGGAGCTGGCCTGTCTGCCTATGCTTCTCTCCCTCCTGTCTGCTAGGAGCCCTGCTCCCTGGGGCTCTCCAGGTGTGTGTTTTTTTTTTTTTTTAACGTCATTAGATTTTTTTTTTAATATTTATTTATTTATTTGGCTGCGCCAGGTGTTAGTTGTGGCACGTGGGATCTTTGTTGCGGTATGCAGGATCTTTAGTTGCAGCACATGAACTCTTAGTTGCAGCATGTGGGATCCAGCTCCCTGACCAGGGATCGAACCCAGGCCCCCTGCATTGTGAGCGTGGAGCCTTAGCCACTGGACCACAAGGGAAG
The DNA here is from genome assembly GCF_028021215.1 of Eschrichtius robustus. Classification (NCBI taxonomy): domain Eukaryota; kingdom Metazoa; phylum Chordata; class Mammalia; order Artiodactyla; family Eschrichtiidae; genus Eschrichtius; species Eschrichtius robustus. The sequence goes on from NC_090840.1 coordinate 86,637,130, forward strand.
TGCCCCTCCAGGTGTTTGAGTGGAGGCCCCGCCTGCACCCTTCCCCATGGGATGGGTGCAGGGCAGAAGCAACGTCCCCGAGGATCCCAAGAGAAGACACGCCCTGCCTGCTGGAAGCGCCAGCTTGGGGCTCGGGGCCTGCAGCTGCTGGGCCACTTTGTCCCCAACAGGGAGAGGCTTCTCAAAAAAAAAAAAAAAGGAGGCAGAAATAAATAATAGGAAAAAAGAGAACGACCACCTGGCATCTGGATCCAGCCACCCCTGAAGGAGGTACTTCTCAGTACCTGTCCAAATGAGAGGACACGGATCCCTTGTCCTAAAGCTGGGATGCACTGGTGATCAAAAGAGCCCTCCTGGGGCCATTTAAGCCCCCGCACCTGCTGATGTTATGAGGCGGCAGGGAAGAGAGAGGGAAGGGGGAGAAGGGGGCCAGGGCACAGTGGAAGGGAGTCTCCAATCCCACCCCTTCTCCAAGGGCCTTGGTTGCAGCAGGCTGCCCCTCCAGGCTGCGGTACAAAAGGTAAGGAGGATTCACCAAGTCCTCAAAAAGCTGCACCCCCGAAAGAGCTGGCGCTTGCGGAGTGGCTGGGGGCATGAAGGCTGTCACCCAGCCTGTCACCTCAACGTGGATAGCGCCCAGGGCGGCTCCTCGCTCTGTGGTCATCGTAATATCCAGAGTGAAGCCACTGAAGGGCTGGGACCGAATGACAGGAAAGCGGCAGCAAACACTCAGAGCTGGAGAGCGGTTCTCACACCCGGAGGAGACAGCGATGCCCAGAGATGGTCGCTCCGCCACCACGAAGGGCCACCAAAGAGAGGACGAAACAGGACAACGCAGCCTCAGGCACACAGACACCCGAGCAAAAGGAGACCCAGACACAGCCGTAGCGGAAGAACTTAAACCTCTCCCTGGATAACCAACAGAGTAAGCAGAGGACAAAATCAGGCCCACAGCTGTCCCGAGCGGAGCTGACCTGCAGGCAAGCGCGCTGCCAGCCCCCTCTGGTGTCTGCGTAACCTCAGCCGCCAGCCGCTTCCCGACCCCGTCAGCCCTGGGGTTTTAAACAGCGCACACGGGATGGATCATGTGCTCCTCGAGATCTCAACTGTTGCCCTGATCCCCAGAGCTGCCGGTTCACTCTCCACGGGATTTTTCTTAGAAAACTGGGAGAAGTTTTCTACGTGTTCAGAGCAGGGCGTCATCCGCTGCGGCGCCCCGTGCGACGGATTTCCCGCTTCGCCGCACACCACACGGCGCTCGACAGGCGCACGAGTAGCAAGCTGGGTGGCAGCACGGGCCGAGCCAGGGCAGCACGACGGGTGCAAGAGGCAGGGAGACAGCGCGTCAGGGCAGCCGCCACACCAGCAGGCGCTGACTCAGCGCGTCAAGCAGGTGGTCGGCCACACGCACCTGGGTCGGGACGAGGTCCACGTTTTGGACGCAAGCTTAGGAGAAATCAGCACACAGCAGGAACTCCACTTTCCTGCCCAGCGTGTTTGCGGGCAGAGCGAACTAGCAGAGACGACAGAGGTAAGGGCTCGAGGAGGCGACGAAGCCCGCGTGGAGAGGGTGCTGGCAGCCTGCGGAGACAGGCGGTGGCGGATGGGCTCAGGAGAGCAGGGAGGAGGGACAGCAGGTACAGGTGCGCCAGGTACAGGGATGCAGGGTGGTAGCCTGGGGAGAGGCCAAGAGCTGTTTTGTTCGTTTTTAAGCTGTGAGGACCAACAGCAGGCGGCACCGGAAAGCACCACGACAAAGGTGGGCAGAGGGCACCGACGTGGCGTCACGGGGCCTCGTTTCAGCTGAAAAACTCCAGAACACTTGTTACTGAGACGCGTGCGCTGGAGCTGACAGGCTCCTGCTGGCATCACAGAGTCCCGGCCCAGCGTGGGGTGCCCAGGGACAGGCCCTGCTCCGGGAGACCTTCGACACACTCTCCACTGACCTCTTTTCACACCAAGACTCTGGACGTCCTCACACGAGCAGCCTGTCTACTTCAAATGCGAGTCCAGAAAGCAAGAACCGTCTTCTCCAATCCCCCCGGAGCCTAGGCACCCGTCCTCCCCGGGCCTGACCTCTCCAGGCACTCAGCTGCCAGTACACGGAGCTGGGGGAGCCCACAGACGGGCACACGTGGAGCGGGGCGTCCTCCAAGGGCGCTGCAGTGGAGCCGGTGAATATGGGAAGTGAAGAGGACCCTCCAGCCCAGCCGCTGAGGGCAAGCCCAGGGTCCCGGCAAACAGAGGCGGCCGGCGGGCACAGCGTGGGCTCCGTGCTCCGCACCTTCCACCCACAGGCAGCCCCGGGGCACCGCCGTTTTGGGACCGCCTTCCCTTCTGCGAGACCTTCTTCCTGGCTCCCATTTCTTCTCTCTGTTTCCTGAAAAAGGGCAGGTGGGAGCTAAGTTTTTGAAAATGTATGTGTCCGAAAAGGCCTTTATCCTACCTGGACAGCTGATGGGCTGTCTGGCTGGGTCAGAGTTCATTGCGTCAGGTTTGGAGGTGCCTCCGAGGTCCCCCGCTCCTGCCAGCCAGCCTGCCCCACGCCTTCGCAGGGACCCTGCGCTCCTCATCCTCCTGACCCTGTGGTGCTGAAGCTCCTGGACCAGCTGGAGCGGCCTCTACTGGTCTTTTCATTTCCTCCTGTTTGTGTCTTTCTGTCCTCCTTCTGGATGATTACACTCGCGTCTTTCACTGCACCTTTCGCGCTGCCCTCCCACCCGTACTCTGCCCCGTCCCCTCCTGCACAGCACGGCCTGCTCTCGGGGATGCAAGTCCTCTCACCTCAGAGACGTTGATGATGCCTCCCCACGTCCTTGTGGAAGCTCAGCTCCAAATCTGGGCCTGGTCAGGGCGGTACACTGGCCCACTGGACGGGGGCCCGAGTAGGCCTCTCTGGCCGGACTCTCCCCGCCAAAAGCTGGTGCGGAGGGAAAGGCCTGGCCGCCAAAGTCCTGGGCAGGCACCTGCATCCTCACTGGTGCCAGAGTCCCCGCGCCCGTGACCTCTGTCTCCTCTCCCAGGAGGAAAGATTTCACACGCCTCCTAGGACAGGGAGGGGCAGCTGTCAACTCCAGGCAGCGAGGGAGAGGATCTAAGCACACAACTACTTCTCAGACAGTCCTGGGAGGACCTCCATGGTGCCCCACGGGCTTCCTCCCGAGTCTGTCCTAAGTGCCACCAGCATTTGGAATGCTCACCTCAAGTCTTAGGATTCTTTTTTTTTTTTTTTTTAACCTCCTCCTTTCTCCTCTAATAACCAAAAGCAGGTGTGAAGCGCCTCTCTGCCCATCCTACACGTCCACAGGGCGCTCACCCTTCGGGGCTCACATGCACCCCACGGCTCCTGGGCCACGCCGTGGCTGCCACTTGAGGCCGAACCTCCTCCGGCGTCCAGTCCCCGTGGACCTTCCCCAGCACCCGCACCGCCCTGCGCACACCAGCCTCCACGTGTCCCTCTGGGAGGTGGGCAGGCGCCGACCACGTGAAGCCCTACTGCCCAGGGATGGTCAGCGATTTGCACCCACACCCTTTACCGTCCAAGCACAGGCTCCAAACTCAAGGAAGGGTGGGAGCCCCCAGGAAGCCTGCCCAGCCCGTGGCACTGGCTTGAGCGCTGCCTCCCCCATGAGTGTCCCAGGGATGCTCAGCTCTGCCCAGCTCTGAGCTCACGCTGAATCCTGACCTGCAGTGACCAAGACAACAGCACCACGTGGGCGACCAGAGAGCCCCTTGCGAGGCTGTGACCCCATGAAGCTCTGCAAGGCCCCCCTGCCTGAGGCGAGACCGCCAGGGTCATGCAGACATGGGACAGGAGAGTTTGGCCAGTTATAAAAGAAGGGTTTATTCTGGATGATGTGATAGCTGCCAGGGTTCAACTGTCAGGAGCATTTGCTAATAGAATAATTCAAAATGTGAAGCATTTAAATTGCATTAGTTGTAAAAGTCGTAAGTGCAACGTGGGCTAGACAGACCTCCTGCAGTCACCGCCCTTCACCACTGGGACCGAGGCACCAGCTCCCACTCTGGCCCACACGTAAAGGGCAGCAGTTCCACACTGTGAAGACCAGTCGGGGCCACGTCCAGCACAGGGACCAACAACCCAGATCTTAAGCAGTGTTGCCTCTGCTTGTTCCATATGAAGGCCACGAGCAGCACGGTCTTCCCAGAATGAGGCTTGGAACTCAGCCTCTCGGGCAGGACATTGTCATGACACACACAGGCTCCGGGACCACCCTGCATCAGCACAAATCACGTGGCCAAGCCCCTGCGCTGGGGCAGGCAGGGCTCGAGACAGGGGCTGCAACTCCCACGGCAAAAGCCTCGAGGAGGGAGCAAGGGACCAGGCAGCTGGCGGAATCCACAGAGGCTGCAGGGCTGCGACACACCACCAGGCCCCTCGGCGCCCGCTGACCCAAGTCCTCTGCACCACCGGTCACATGGTCTTCTCTGCCTCAGCGGGCACTACTTCAGGGGCATCACAGGTGAGAAGACCTGAGTGGTCACATGCATCTCTGTTTTAAGATGCCCACCTGACACTCTCCATCCAATGATGGAAGAGCATTCAGCAGGCAAAGCTCATGCTGAGGACAACCAGAAAACTAAATCTAGAAAAAAGGTTTAAAGAAATCTACTTGGAGGCAAGGAAATGCTACACAGCAGCCAGGACCCAAGGGGCCAAGGCCCCGGCTGACCCTGGGGGAAGGGAGCCTACTCTGGGGACCTGGGGGGCGGGGGGAAGGTGCTGAGCCTGGGCATCTGGCTGAGGCGGCGGGCAGGCAGGCAGCGAGTGGCAGCATAGCCGGCAGCACCCTAGGGGTCCATCTGGGCCGGGCCCACGGTGCCGCTGGGACTTCTGCAACAAGGCGTTAACTTTAAATATCCGTGACCGATGGATTCATGAAAACAGATGACAAGACCAAAGAAGTGGAATCCACAGAAAGGGCTCACATGCAAAACACAAAAACTGAAACTGAGAACTCCACCGTTGGGTTCATGGACAGATGGACACTGCAGACGCAGCTCGGGGAGCTGGGAAAAGAGCCAATAGATGGTCCAACCGCAGCTACAGAGAGGAAAAGGGTGGAAAAACCGAAGAGACAGACACACGGAAACCGTGAGAAGGGGCGCCACGCGTGTTCCCATGGCCAGAAGCAATATGCGAAGAGATGACGGCCAAGAATGTCCCCAAACTGACCAAAGACATCAAACGACCAACTCAAGGAGTGCTGCGGGCACCTGAGAGTCTTGATTACATCAGGCCTGTGCTGCTCCACCCACCGTCATTTCCTTAGCTGAGCTTTCCAGTCTCCTATTTCTAAGGCGGCCAGTTATCCTAGGAAGATGCCAAGTACTGCAGCCTCTCCCAGAACCCACCCTCCCCATCGCCACCTGCCCAGCCCACTGGCACTGTCCCGCCCTGTTCCCGTCTCACGTGGTACCCACAGCACCGCCCTGGGTCCCTCTCTCCCACCTCGCTTAACACCTGGTTCCTCACGCAAAATATAAAGTTACTTTTCTCTCCCCGTTCCTACCACACCAACCCCAAACCTCCAAAATACCAGCAAATGTGAGTGAAGAATCAGCAGCAGTACCGGGAAAGGGGTGGGAGCATGTAAAGGAAACAAGGGAGAAACTGGCAATCAGGTCACCTGGGCGGCTCGAGCTGTTCCCGCCTCTGGGGTGAGGGAGCAGCACAGGAAGAAACCGGCCCTGGCCCCTAGCACTCCTAACGTCGCCTGCAATGCAGGTGCCGTGATGCTGAAGGCTCCCGAACGGCGGGGGCGGCAACCGCCACGGAGAACAGTGGAAACGCGCGGGCGCGAGGAACACGCTCAGAGGCACGCTCCGCCGCTGGGCGCCGCCGTCGCCAGGGGCCGCCCTTCACCGCACACGGTAAAGAGCATCCTGGTCGTTGCCAGGACGGGGAGGACAGGGGCGTCAGTGGGCAGAGCACCACCCTGGAGGTCACCTTCCGTCGGATTCTGAACTTACTGCTTCCCAGACCTCTAGACTCCAGAACCGCTACTGAGAAGTGCAAAGTCATTCGGCTGCTCAATTCTCTGTCTCTTTCTCTCTGAAAGCCCTGCGAGGGCTTTCCATCTGTCCGAGCCGTCCATCTGTCCGGAGAGCTGCAGAGTGTCGAGCCCCTTCGACAGGGTTCCCAGACTTCAGTACTCTTCTCTGTTCTCCCACCCCAAATCTGGGTTCTGCTTCATCTGGCACCCCTGCTGTTGCTGTGTAGTCTCTCTCTGAACCCTAAAAAGTATAATTATTTCATGCAAACATATTTATCATTTGTTAACCATTCCATTTTGCAAGTCATGCTTTCTCTGATGATTCTTTGTTTCTCTGAAAACAGCATTCCACCCTGCTCTGGGAGACTACCCTGCAGGAGGCCAGTGTCTCAGGCCGCTCCCACCGTCCTCCTGGCGCCGTGATCACTGAGGAGCGGCAGTCAGGACCCGTCAGCACCCTGGAAGAGCTCTTACTTCTGGTTGCTTTAAACGTTGTCTTGGTCTTCGGTGTTTTGGAGCGTTGCTGTGACGTTTCTCAACACGGACATTATTTATCCTGTTTGAAATAAACGATTTTTCCACCATCACATCTGTCATTAGTTCCAGCCAACAGCTCTTCCAACATTGTCTCTTCTCCATTCTATTTTCGCTTTTGGGGCTGGAATCAAACGTATCTGAAACTCTTGCACTCTGTCCTCTACCCCTCAATCACCTTCTCCATCATACTTTCCATTCCATTAACTCTTTGTTGTTCTTATTAAACTCCTTTCAGCTCGTTCGCAAAGCCTCTCTTCAACTGCTTATAACCTAATATTTAGCCTGTGGGTTAGTTTTTAAATTCCAACTGTCATTTGTTTCTGGAGATTCCATTCGGTCTCTCTCCAATCTTCCTGACCCTTCCTGTTAGCCCCGTGTTTCCTGCTCATCATTGTGGTTCTCTCTTTGACTTCCTTAAGGTCCCTGGTGCCTCTAAATTTTGAGACTTTTGATGATTCTGTGGTGCAAACAGGATTAGTTCTCAGCTCTCCTCACTGCCAGCACCGAACCTGGCGTTCTCAGATCTGCTACGTCAGTTATGACGTATCCATCTGCCTCCCAGCTTCCAAAACTTTATTGCTATTGTCTCCCTCTCACTTTACTCAGCCTTGTGAGTTTGACTTTTTTAAACATCACTTTCCTGTTCATTTAGCAGAATGGGAGAGAGTTTGGGAGACAGTGAAAGTGTATACATGTGTTCAATCTGCCATCCTTACCTGAAAACCAGTAAGCTTTCCTTAAAAAATTATCTTCAGCATGAAAAATTGGAGTTGGAGTCCAGACATTTTTTAAATTAATTTAAATTTCATTTCCACGATACAAATTATTTCAAAATACAGAAGAAATAACTTCTTAACCTCATCATCTCTTAACATTAACCACATTACAAATACAGGCGTATTTGTATTTCCCCATGGAAATCATCCTGGTTAACATTTTTTGGTAGAATATCTTTTGGTTTTTGATAGTTTAAAAGTTCATAGACTATATATATAATACATATACATGTACAACTGACTCATTTGGCTGTACAGCAGAAATTTACACACTGTAAATCAACTATACTTCAATAAAAAATTTTTTTAAGTTCATAAATCATATAATTATTCTAATATGTATTTCAGTTTTGGTTATTAAAGGGGTAAAATTTGTATTTATGTCAAAAAACTAAATCAACAATTTCCTCAAAACAACATGCAGGGAAAAAACCTCAGGTTGGATTTGAAATTCAATTGGGAGAAGCATGCTGCGTGCATCTCTGAAAATATACACATTGATACTATGTATAAAATAGATAACTAATGAGAACTTACTGTATAGCACAGGGAACTCAATACTCTGTGGTGACCTAAATGAGAAGGAAATCCAAAAAAAAAAGGGGCTATATGTATATGTATAGCTGATTCACTTTGCTGTACAACAGAAACTAACACAACATTGTAAAGCAAGTATGCGCCAATAAAAATTAAAAAAAAAAAAAGTGTCACCAGGGCACCTGCTGCTGAGTCGCAGAGGCTCTAGGCGTTACCACAGGAAAAGCAACAGCAAGTAATTTGCATCACTTGTCTGGAAAACAGGGAAACCCTTTTTTACGTTCTAACATGATAGCCTATTTCTTATATGAAGGTCTTTTAACAGGGTTTCAAAGATGTTTTAGGAAATTGATTGATAATTAATGAGTTAATAAATTTTCCCATTTAACATGAAGAAAAATAGACTCTGTTTTCAAGTAGAATGTCTGATTTTCAGGATGGGTTACCAGTGTTGAGTGAGAAATATGTGAACAGTTGCTCTTTATAGAATATATTACAAGTGTTATTTGGAAAATACTGAAAATTGTTTCTGCTGCAAGGCACATCAAAGGCTCTATGCCCTGTTAGAGGCTCCCTGATGCCAAGGATTTGCTAAACTCAGACAAGTCCAAACAAGCTGCGGCCGGCCTGTTTTTTCGCCTGTGATCGGCTCAGTTCCACACAAAGGGTGAATGAGGGAAGGCAGTTTTCATGGCACACGTACAAAGCGACACTTCAATACAGATGCAGCAACAACAACAAATGCTGAAGTACTGCAGGAAAAAAACAATGTTTTCCTGACAAATACCTGTTGGGGCAGATAGACATCCCACAAAATAGTATTAAAAATTTAGCTAAACTTTCTGGGACTTCCCTGGTGGAGCAGTAGATAAGAATCTGCCTGCCAATGCAGGGGACACAGGTGCCAGCCCTGGTCCGGGAGGATCCCACATGCCGCGGAGCAACTAAGCCCGTGCGCCACAACTACTGAGCCTGCGCTCTAGAGCCCGCGAGCCACAACTACTGAGCCCGCGTGCCACAACTACTGAAGCCCACGTGCCTAGAGCCCGTGCTCTGCAACAAGAGAAGCCACCGCAATGAGAAGCACGCGCACCACAATGAAGAGTAGTCCCCGCTCGCCACAACTAGAGAAAGCCCGTGAGCAGCAATGAAGACCCAGTGCAGCCAAAAGTAAATTAATTAATTAACTAATTAATTTTTTAAAAAAACCTTCCCACAAAGAAAACTCCAGGCCAAGATGTTTTCACTGATAAATTGTACCAAACATCCAAGAAAAATAACATTTCTATACAAATTCCTCCACTTCCACTTTCTAGAAGCATTTCTCAACCCATTTAATGAAGCCAATATTACACTGATATCAAAATCAGACAAAGACATTACCAAAAATCTACAGACCAATAGCCCTCATGACCATAGATTTAAATATCCTTAAAATTAAAAAAAAAATGTTAGCAAATTGAATCCAGCTATAAAGGATAACACACCATACCCAAGTGGGGTTTATCCCAGGATTGCAAGGTTGTTTTAACATTCAAAAATTAATCATTGTAGGGACTTCCCTGGTGGTCCAGTGATTAAGACTCCGCACTCCCAATGCAGGGGGCCCGGGTTCAATCCCTGGTCAGGGAACTAGATCCCACATGCCACAAAAAGGTCCCACAGGCCGCAACTAAAAAGATCCCGCATCCCGCGACTAAGACCCAGCACAGCCAAATAAATAAATAAATATTTTTAAAAAATTAATCAGTGTAATTAACCAATTAAATAAGAAAAAATATATATGATCATTACAGTAGCGGCAGAAAAAGCATTTAACAAAATCTACCATTCATTCTTAATAAAATTCAAAGTAAAGTAAGAATAGAATAAAACTTTCTCAACTTGATAAAGGGGATATATACAAAACCTATAGTTATATACAGAATACCATAAGTAGTAAAACCCTGAATGCTTTCTCCCTATGATCAATAACAAGGAAAGGACACCCACTCTCACCACTTTTGTATGACATTTTATTGGAGGGCCCAGGCAGTGCAAAAGGCAAGAAAAAGAAATAAAAGGCATTAAGATTTGAAAGGAAGAAATAAAACTATCTTTATTCACAGGGAAAATTATTGGATATACAAAAAAACTTAAATATTAACATTTAATACTGGGTAAATTTTTTTTTTTTTTTTTTTTTGCCATGCAGCATGCAGGATCTTAGTTCCCTGACCAGGGATCGAACCCGTGCCCCCTGCAGTGGAAGCGTGGAGTCTTAGCCACTGGACCGCCGGGGAAGTCCCGAATATTGAGTAAATATTAATATTTAGTAAATATCAGGGATAAATTCAGCAAAATATGTACACTGAGTGCTACAAAGTACTGAGGAAAGGCGTTGTACAAGGTGTAAATTTACAGAGCAGTGTATCAGGTTCACGGATTGGAAGGCTCAATAGTGTTAAGGGGTCACACTCCCACTTGTCCTCTGTCCAGTCCCTCACACTTCACACCCCCCACAAGTGCTCCCCAGTAAACTTCCTACAAATCTCCATCTTGGAGTCTGCTTCCCAGGGAATCCAACATGAAGAGTAATTAATACTTCATACATTTGTCAAGGAAGGAAAGGAGACAAAAGTGTAGCTATCTAGATCACTAGCAAGACGCTGACCCGGACAATTCAAGTGCGATGAGCATTACTAGATCAACACAGTGAAGGCTGGGAGGAAAACGACCAGATAACCCCCTATGTGTGCTGTGAAGCTGCTCATCTGAAGAATGCTTTCTTTATACATGAAATCATACGAAATGGTCATTTTTTTGACAGCTTTTACCTACAAAAACTGCAATTTCACGTGGTTCAACTTTGTATTTCCATTGAGTCCTGTCTTAATCACAACAAAATATCTTTGAGACTAACAAGGGCTTCTTTTTCCATCACCAGCCCCAGGATCTCAGTGCGGAGAGACAAGGATTACCTCTAAGTCAAAGTTCAAGAGTCTAAATGGAGGACATTTTTTAGACTATTTCATGGGGTCTAAACCAAGAGATCAGAGGATTCCAAACAATCTTCTGACAAATCCTCTGGCTGAAGTGCCCCACCCACCCAGAGTCACAGCTCACGGCCCCCACCCCCACCCCTAACCTGCTTCTCTCACTCCTTCCCCCACTGCCTCTCGAGCGCCACTGCTCAAATGCCCTCCAACTGTGGGACACCGCGAGGCTCTTTTCCCTCTACACCCTATCCTTTGAAATCCTGGTTCTGTTCCCACAGTTCCCACTACAACCTCTCTGTAACTAAGTCCCAAGTCTCTGCCGACCACCTCTCCCCCAAATGTCAGGTCCGCCTCACTTTACAAATGCCAGGCAGGCCTGCCCTGGAGAGTGTTCCCAATGGAACTCTCCGGCAGATGGCTTTCCCAACCACCCCATGCACTTGCAGTGCACCCACTTCTGTCCGCAGCACCACACTGGCCTGGCCCCCAGGCTCGAAGGTGTGGGGTGCTCCTGTGCCCACCCCTGGCCCACGTCCCCACCACTGCCCATCCCATCCATGAAGCTTGGCATTGGCCACCAGCCACCTGCTCTCACAGCCTCACGGCCTCTCATGCCGGCCTCTGGTTAAGTAACAGAAGACTCTCCATGCTTTCAGCCTTCCCTCCCCCAACGCATCTCACCCCCACTGTCAGATTCAAGAATCTCCCAAAAGGACAGCCAACGTCAGCTCACTTTCATCGTGATAAACATTCAACAGTGCCCCCCAAATAAAGGGACACTTCTTATACTAGCATCTTCTGGAACTATGCTGTTCAAAAACAGTTGCCGGGCTTCCCTGGTGGCGCAGTGGTTAAGAATCCACCTGCTAATGCAGGGGACACGGGTTCGAGCCCTGGTCCGGGAAGATCCCACATAAAAAAAAAAAACAAAAAAAAAAAACAGTTGCCACTTGCTACTGTGGCTACTTAAACTTAAATTAATTAAGATTAAATAACATTCGGGACTTCCCTGGCAGTCCTGTCGTTAAGACTCCGCGCCTTCCACTGCAGGGGGCTCTGGTTAGATCCCTGGTCAGGGAACTAAAATCCTGCATGCTGGGCGTCACAGCCAAAAAGGAAAAAAAAAAAGACTAAACAACATTCAACGTTCAGTCCCACGAGCCACATTTCGGCGCTCGATAGCCATACGTGGCTAGTGGTCGCCGTGGTCCTGGACAGCACAGCTGTACGAGCATGCCCACCTTAACATCTTGGTCCAGACTCACTTCCCACTCCTACTCTGTTCCAATAAAAACATATTGCTAATTGTTCCTCAGTTACGCCTCCCACCTGCCAAGCCCCACTCCACCTGGTGCTTGTTCCCCACTTGTGGGCTCCCCGCTCCTCCCTTTCCAACCAGGCCATCCACCCATTAAGAAGCAGTGCTTAGTGTCACCCACCCCATTGGGCACTCTCACCTCTGAACGCTGTGACACTAATTTCTATCATTCAAATAACTTTAAATTTTAAATTATGTATGGCAGTGGCTGGTAATATCTCTTGCATTCCTGATGGATCTTATTAAAATTTCTCCCACTATTTATTTTTCCCACTTATGCATTCATTAACTCATTCCAAAAATATCTATTTTGTGCTTATGTGCCAGTATCGTGCTTCGCTCTGCTAGACAGTGATGAACAAAACTGACAGCCTCTGTCTGCACACTCTACAGAAGAAAGAGATAGTGAACAAGTGCAAGTGAGTACACAATCGTCAGCTCTGGTAAGCGCTCTAAGAGGATAAGGTCTAAGAGGAAGAACAGCAGGAAGGACCTACATTAAACTGGTTGCGAAACCAGCTCTGAGGAGGAATCGCTGACGCTGAAGCCTCCAAGAGGAGGAAGCAGGGCCCTATGACACCATCTGGCGCCCCGGGCACCACGGACTGAAAGGTGACTGCAGAGTCACAAGGCCTCAAAAAGAGCATTAAGATTTTAAATTCTGTCCTAAGTGTAAGAGCCACTAAAGGATTTTAAGCAGGGGAGCAACATGATACTATTTAAATTATAAAACAACCTCGCTGTCCAAGGTGAGAGCCAGCGACCGGACAGGGCAGAAAGTCCGTGGCTCTGATGCAACGGTGAAGCGGACTGTCCCAATTCCACCCCAGAGGTGGCGCCGCATGGGACTGAATGGACCTCTGGCCTGGCGGTTCCAGCCTTGGCTGCAAGCGGCTGATGAGAGAGGCTTGCAGCAGGTCGACCTCCTCACCTGGGCCTGGGCTGCTGCCGGGCTCTTTCCTACCCACCTCCCTCCAGCCTCCTCATAGCCCCACCGCTGCCAGGCCTCCACCGGGATTGCTCACCAGGCCTCCCCTTCCCCGTCCCGCTCCCGCTCTGAATAATAATCCCCACACCCCTGGGGTTCATTCACTCAGAAGGATAAAGAAGAAAATGGAAACGGCCCATCGCCCCACAGAGCACTGTACCCAGCCTCCCCTTCCGCCTGGTCATCTCAACCTCCTCAGGCCCTTTTACACCTTCTCTCCCCAACCTCCAGCCATCTCCTCCCATCTCCCTATTCTCAACAGAGAACCGTTTTCTACTCTAAGAAGCATCAGAGGAGGATGTCCACAGGCCCGCCATGGACCGGCACACACCCTGGCCCTCCTGCCACCCCACTTGCACCACAACCTCCCAACCTCCGGGAAATCTCCCTCCTACATCATTTCTTCCTCTCTAAGGGGGCAGTCCCATCAGCACATAAACTGTCATTTCCTGCATCTTAAAAGACATGAATAAATAACCTTCCACTGCCCCTTTGCAGCAAACATCCTTGAAAGAGGTGTCTTGTACTCACCACTTCCAATTTCTTCAGTCCATTTTCTCATAAACCACTCCAAACATGCTTTCGCTCCCCGCCACACACACACATGAACCCCCGAATCTGCTCTTCCAGATCACCAATGACCATGACCTGGGCCCAAAGGCAGTTCCTTGTCCTTGCTTCTATGACCTAACAGCTCAGGGTACCAAAGACCACACCCCCCCCTCCCCACCACCCACCAGGATCACCCCCCCTCCCCAGTATCCCCCCACCTGCTCCACCCTCACCCACCCCACCAGGGCTCCCCAGGCTCAACACCTGCATGGCATCTCCACGCCCGCCCGCTCCTCTCTGACCGCCAGCTCCCAGTGATTTCAGACTCTCGAATGCAGCACACCCAAACTCCTGAGCTGCCCCCTGCAATTCCATCAGGAAATCTTAACGGTTAGCCTCAAAATAGGTCCAGAACCTCGACAAAGAAGATAAAGGAAAATGAAGAAAAAAAATTAAGAATAAAAAAATATATTTCCAGAACTTCCCTGGTGGCACAGTGGTTAAGAATCCGCCTGCCAATGCGGGGGACACGGGCTCGAGCCCTGGTCCAGGAAGATGCCACATGCCGCGGAGCAAGTGGGCCCGTGAGCCACAACTACTGAGCCTGTGTGCCACAACTACTGAAGTCTGCGCGCCTAGAGGCTGAGCTCCGCAACGAGAGAAGCCACCGCAATGAGAAGCCTGAGCACCGCGACGAAGAGTAGTCCCCACGCGCTGCAACTAGAGAAAGCCCGCGTGCAAAGAAACAATGCAGACAAAGATAAACAAACAAACAAATATATATATATTTCCAGATTCTAAGTCCTATCACCACGCCTGTTACCACTGTGGCTGAACCACTACCCGTCTCACCTAGGTTGCCGCAGTCACCTCCTAACCAGCCTCCTCACCTCCTCCCTCCCCCCCAGGTCTGTTGAGTAGTGGCCAGTGGGATGCTACTGAAGACCGATCAGACGGTGTTACTCCTCTGCCCCGAACTCCCCACAGGCCCCCTCCTCCTCTGCGTACCCGCTCCTGCTCTCAGCCCCTCCCGCTGGCACCACACACTCTCAGGCCCAGCCGCCCCCCGGGGCCCCTTGGCCGTCCCTCAAGCACAACACACTCGCTCCAACTCCTGGGCCTTGTGCTGGCTGTTCCTCTGACTGGAACCCTCCTCCCCACAGAAGTTTACCTACTTCATCTGCTCTAACTCTGCTCAGACTCATCGTCTTTGTGAACGAGGCCCACGTAACCCCCTACTGAGACTTGCACCCCACGTCCCAATCTCCCTGGCCCTCCTCCCCTGTTTCTCTGCAGCACTGACACCTCCTGACATACGGAAGAAGTCAGTTTCTGTCACTCTGTGAGGGCGAGGACTGGCCTGTCCTCTTCACTGCTATGTCCCAGCGCCGAGAACAGTGCGGCACACAGAAGTGTCAATAAAAGCATGCCTACACCCTGAAGTCAGGGAGGCCACATGACATAAGACAAGTGTACTCTGAGGCTAAGAGGGAAAGGCCTTGCACCCTGATGCTGCCCCAGCCATGTGACCTGAGCAAGGCCCTTCTGGCTTCAGGGTCCTCATCTATTAGGCGGGACCAAGAACACGCACCAGATGGACTGTTCAGAGGCATAAATTACAGAAGACACAGAGGGGGTTCAGAACAGCACCTGGAACATACACACCAGGTCACAACAATGGTAACAGGCATCAGGTAGCTTCAAAGTACCTTTCCTAGACCTGATGGACAGTAACAACTTCTTAGACAAGGCGACGGCCTGGCCACTGAGCAAGCTGAGCAGGCCAGCCAGGTGCGTCAGGGAAATCGTGTTGTAGCCGCTTCTTAAGCCTCATCTCAGAATTCAAAAAAGCTAGTGAGTTCTTGGTCCCTGAAAACTGACAAAAACTAGAAGATGGAATAGAAGTTACATTTGTTCACTCCCCACTTTTTCCAGAAAGAATTTTTTATGAATGCACTAAAAGTTTTGAAGGGTATAATTTTTATTGCTCACTTAGAACTATCAACCCAATGGGGAAAAAGAGAGCACGCACATGAATTTGCTTATACATGTACTGAATATCCCTGTTAGGACAAACAACACTCTAAGGTAGCCAGCCACCTCCAGGGAGGAACCTGGATGGCCAAAGGGTAAGGGTGGGAGAAACTTTTCACTCTGCACTCTAATACCTTTTAAATTTTGAACTTTTGTTCAAATAGAAAAAAGGAAGAAGTTTTAAAAGACACTCATTAGCAATAAAAAGCCTGAAAATGAAATCAGGAAAACAATTCCATTTATAATAATATTGAAAAGAATAAAATATTTAGTAATACGTTTAACAAAACAAGTGCAAGTACACTGAAAACTATAAAACATTGTTGAAGGAAATTAAAGAAGGCCTAATGGCAAGATATCCCACGTTCATGGAACGTTCATCTTTTTTTTTTTTTGGCTGTGTTGGGTCTCCTTTGCTGCGTGCAGCTTTCTCTAGTTGCAGTGAGCGGGAGCTACCCTTTGTTGCGGTGAGCAGGCTTCTCACTGTGGTGGCTTCTCTTGTTGTGGAGCATGGGCTCTAGGTGCACAGGCTTCAGTAGTTGTGGCACTTGGGCTCAGAGGTTGTGGCTCGCAGGCTCTAGAGCACAGGCTCAGTAGTTGTGGCACACAGCCTCCGCAGCATGTGGGATCCTCCCGGACCAGGGCTTGAAGCTGTGTCCCCTGCATTGGCAGGCGTATTCCCAACCACTACGCCACCAGGGAAGTCCTGGAATGTTCATCTTAACCTTAAGATGGCAAACCTTTCCAAATTAATCTACAGATTCAGCAGATCCTTATCAAAATTGACCTTATTTTTGCAGAAATTGATAGGCTGAATATGAAATTCATGGGACCCAGAAAAGCCAAAACAATCTTGAAAAAGAAGCACAAAGTGGAGGCCTCACACTTTCTGCCTTGGAAACTTACTATACAACCACAGTATTCAAGACAAGGTAGTACAGGCATAATAAGCACACACACACAGACCAATGGAAGAGTTGCCACAACTCAGAGTTCGCATGCCACAACTAAAGATCCTGCATGCGGCAATAAAGACCCGGCGCAGCCAAATAAATAAATAAATAAAAGCACCACAGTTGTCAACTGCACGTCTGTTCCCTGCACTGAACTCTAAGCTTCCGGAGGCAAGGGCCTCACCCCTGCATCACCAGCCCCGCACCTCACGAAATCAATGACCAGATGACCAGAGAGGCTCGACCACCTGATCCAAGTGCAACGATGCTGCCGCCAGTAGAGCTCACACCCCTCACGTTGGAGCCGCCGACCACCCACGTGTCTCACACTCAGGAGGAGGCCGGCAGGGTCGCCAAGCATCAGGGCCCAGCTTCTCCCAGTACCCACGGGGCCTCCACATACCAAGCTCATGTCAACTCCAGTTCGTAAATTCCTAACATTAGTACTCTTTAAGGACTACGTAGCTAATGTGGCCGGTGTCATTTCTCGTGCTCCATGGGGGACCCCACGCTGGGCTCATCTGCATCCCGGGTACGGCAGGCAGGACTGGAGACGAGGGGTGGTGCCCTTCAGGAGGCCGCCCCAGCCCTCAGCTTCACCAACACGCTCGCCGGCTACCTCGCTGACCTCCCACCCTGCCCGGCCCTGCTTCACTGGACACTCCGGCCACGAAGTGCTCTGGGAGCTCATGCACACCGTGCTGTGCCCTGCTCATGCCCGCCACCTCCACCCGCGGCACACTGTTCCTCTGCCTGGTTAACACCCCCGAAGACTTGGTCAGACACCCCTCCTTTCTAGATGAGAAAGCCTACCTAAACTCTGTACCCCCAAGGCGAGGCTAGCGGCCACCCTAGGGGTAGCCCCGAGACCCCACACTCTCCTCCCTGACTGTTGTCCACGTGAGATTATCAGAATCCACACCACCATGTCCCCCACCAGGAGCCTGGTGTACCTCTATCTCTGGGCAACTGACTGGCGAATGGCTGGCACATAGCAGGTGACAGAAGAGACCAGGAGCATGGGATGGACGTGGGTGGGCCTGGCAAACAGAAGCAGACATCAAATCCTGCCAAACCAGCCCTGGTCCGGGAAGATCCCACATGCCGTGGAGCAACTAAGCCCATGCGCCACTACTACTGAGCCTGCACTCTAGAGCCCACGAGCCACAACTACTGAGCCCACGTGCCACAACTACTGAGCCCGCGCGCCTAGAGCCTGTGCTCCGCAACAAGAGAAGCCACCGCAATGAGAAGCCCTTGCACCGCAGCAAAGAGTAGCCCCCGCTCGCTGCAACTAGAGAAAGCCCGCGTGCAGCAATGAAGACCCAACGCAGCCAAAAATAAATAAATAAATATATTAAAAAATAATAATGATGGATATATGTAGATGCATAACTGAATCACTCAGCTGTACACCTGAAACTAACAAAACGTTGAAAATCAACTATAATATAAAATAAAAATAAAAATAAAAAAATCCTGCCAAACCAACAGAGAAGGCTCCACCCCCGAGCAACACCATCCTGGGCCCCAGCGGCCTCAGGCAGGAAGGCACACACTGTCCCTTGGCGGTCGGCCACTGGGCTTTCTGCACACCCCTGCAAATGAGGGTCTCTGGGACCCACAGTTTACCCCCTCCCAGGTTTTGGGAACCAGAGGCTACTTCTTGGGCTTCTCAGAGTCGGAAGAAGTAGGAATCCTCATAGCATGGCTGAATTCTGAATACAAAATAAAAGGCCAACACCACCAAAATTAAATAGAAAAACAGTATCCAGAGTCCAGAAGCTGCCACGACACGTGCAATCGGATGCACAAACAACCTGAAGTCTGTCGGCTGGGAAATCTGTACTGTACATGCTTCACACAATCCCAGTGGCTAGGAGGCACATGCTGGCCACCAGAGAAGTCCCAGGAAGCAGCTGAAGGGACTGTGGCAGAACCACCCGCAGTGTCTCAGGATGACACTCCTGTGACGCTCCACCCATGAAGGAAGCACCCACATCTCTGGCTCGTGCTGGGCCTCCAGGGACTTCAGGAAGGACCGAGATAAAGAGGCAGAACAGACAGAGGAGTGCAGCCAAGGAGGCAAATAGGCTCGAGTAGGGGGGGCCAGACGAGGGGCTCCCAGGCCTGAGCCCAGCACTCTGGGGCCACGCATGGTTCTGTTCACGACGCAGCCGGCTACACTCGGGTCAACCAGTCTGCAAGAGGACAGAAAACGTGCTCTGCTGACTTGGCCTCTTGGTGTTGAAATTACTTTTTTAGAACCCTATACACGTATAACACTCAGTAATTTACAGAGTCCTCTGAAATTCAGTCACACTTCGGCCTCACAACACACCCTGAGAATAGACGGGACAGATACAATCTAATCCGCAGATATGAGCCGAGGCTCGGCTGTTAAGCGATTTGACCGATTTACCTGTGATGGACCACACTCCTCGGGGACTGAGCCAAGGCTGAACTCAAGTCTCCTGCAGTGGGAACAGTGCTGTGTCCACTATACCCAGTAACTCAAAGGCCGATCCGGGAGTCAGCGTGCTGCCCACTGGACTTCTCACCACAAGCCCAGGACAGAGTCAACACTAAGGCCTTGGGCCCCCCCTTGGAACGCTCCCTTCTTAAAAATCCTAATCACTCTTATTTTTAACAGCTTTATTGAGATGTAATTCACATACCATACAATTTACCCATTTAAAGCATACAATTTTAGAATATTTTAGTATATTCACAGATATGCACAGCCTTCACCACAGTCAATTTTAGAATATTTTCATTACCCAAAAAGAATCCCCATACGCCTTAGCTGTCATTTCCCAGCCCCTGGCAACCACTAATCTACTTTCTGTCTCTATGGATTTGCCTATTTGGGGCACTTCATATCAGTGGAACCGTACAAAGCCAGACCTTTGTGTCTGGCTTCTTTCACTCAGCATAATGTTCCAAGATTCATCCACATTGTAGCATGAATCAGTACTTCCTTTCTTTTTATTCCCAAATAATATTCCACTGTATGGATAGAACACACTTTGTCCATTCATCTGTTGATGGACATTTTGGCTGTTTCCCCTTTTTGGCTATTATGAATGATGCTACTGTGAACTTCTGTGTTCAGGTTTTTGTGTGGATGTGTTTTCCTCGTCACTCCTACCTATAAGAACACATGAAAGGTGAGCCAATTTCCAACTGAGAAACTCACTTAATCTGACCATACTAATTAAAATACAGACAGATAACTGGGAGAAATAAATGAACAAAGAAAGTACAGAGTTAAAGACATTAAGAAACAAAAGCAAAACCTGAACTAACAGAATCAACAGTGCTTAAACAAAGAGATGTTACTTCTAGGGATGGGCCCCACAGGCACATGTGCACAATGCTGTGCCTGCAGCCTGATTTTAACTGCGCAAAGTACGATATTCACCAGCAGGGGCTGGTTAGATAAATTATAGCACCTCCACACAGCCAGACATGATGTAGTCATGAAAAAGAATGAACTGGAAAATGTACTGATATGGAGTGACTTCCCAAACCCAAACACATTTAGTTAAAAAGGCGAGGTTAAGAAAATTTTTTAAAAGAAAAGAGCAGGGGAAAAGAATACATATACATGTTTGCGTGCATAGTTACAACAAAGTATCTCTAGAAGGAGACGCAGTGGGTGCCTCCAGGGGACCAGGCTTCTGGGGGCAGAGAAGGGAAGGAGGCAACAGACAGCTACACTGTGCACCCTCTGTGCCTTCAAACCCTGAATATGTTACGTAGTACAAAATTTTTTAACCTTTTAGGGAGCAAAAATGAAAAGAATCTATGAGAATTAAAACATTTACACTTAGGAAAGCAAGAGATGAGAGGCCTCAGGTAGCTGGAAGCAGCCGCTGCCGTGTCAACCTGGGAAGCACGACGGTGACTCCCACCCAAAGGCGCCCATCCCTGCTGATGTTAAGACACAAAGGAAATGCTCCACGAGGCACTGAGTCCACTGCCCTCGAGGACGCCCCGTGCAGAGGGAGACAGCTGGAGGCTGTGCAGAGCCTGCCCGGCACGGGGGCAGATCGGGCCCCAGGCAGGCCCCAGCGAGGGCCAGCGGAGCTGAGGAGCCACCCGAGCCCTGCTTGTTTTAGGGGAGGAGAGAATGCGGAGCAAGGCTGGGCCTGGTGGTGCTCAGCCAGTGTCGCCAGAGAGCAGGATGCGAGTCGGGGCACGCTGGGCCACGGACAGCAGTCCAGGGGGCACGGGGAGCCGGGGAGGAGGGCAGGGCAGCAGCGCGACTGGCACACATGCCCTGGGCCTGCTCCTCAGCCGCGGAGCGTCCTGGGTGCCACGGGACGGCCTCCACACACTCGCTGCCGGCTGCACCTGCTCCCAGCTGGGACAACCAAAAATGTCTCCAGATGAAGCGCCCGTGGACAAGAACACTGTTCTGCACACGCCCCCTGAGCAGCTGCGTGGAAGACAGAGGGGAGGGAGTCCAGCCGGGAGGCACAGCCACAGTGCGGACGGGACAGGGCCCGGGCCCCGCGTGGCAGCTGGCCCTGCTGACAGAGGAAGGGGGAGTCATCAACGACTTGGAAGGTACGACGAGCAAGACATGGAACAGCAGGATGCGGTGGCTGGGGGAGGACCCAGAAGGCCAAGCTTCCAGGCGAGAACCTAGCACACGACGGTCCCAGAGCACCGAACGGCCAAGGCTGGAAGTGAAGCAGGAGGCAAGGCCTGAGAAGCCTGCAGGGCTTCCGCACAGGCGGCCAAGGGAAGAAGTGCGGCTGGCGCTTGGACCCCAGATGGAGCACTAAATGGGCTCGCTTTCTCCCTTGGGGTGGTCCTAGCATTGTCTCCAGTTATTTGGCCACCCTCCCTGTAAGAGGGCTGTCCATCCTACAGCCTACCCCTGGCCATGGGACGTATCTCCTCCCCCGGGGCTGGGCCAGGTGACCTGCTTTGGCCACGGAACTTGAGTCTCCAGTTCTAAGCTGAAGCTCAAAGAGAGGCTGAGTCTCTGCCACTCTCTTGCCATAAGAATAGCGTGTCCCAGGGGCTTCCCTGGTGGCGCAGTGGTTGAGAATCTGCCTGCCAATGCAGGGGACACGGGCTCGAGCCCTGGTCTGGGAAGATCCCACATGCCGCGGAGCAACTAGGCCCATGAGCCACAACTACTGAGCCTGCGCGTCTGGAGCCTGTGCTCTGCAACAAGAGAGGCCGCGATAGTGAGAGGCCCGCGCACCGCGATGAAGAGTGGCCCCCACTTGCCGCAACTAGAGAAAGCCCTCGCACAGAAACGAAGACCCAACACAGCCACAAATAAACAAATAAATAAATAAAATTTAAAAAAAAAAAAAAAAAAGAATAGCGTGTCCCAAACAAGGGCACGTCCCCGAGTCCAGCAATGAAGACTCTCAGAAAAGAGCCTCAAGCAAATGAAATGTGAGCTAGAAATAAACCTGAGTTGCTACTGCAATCTTTCTAGAGAAAGCTGCCCAGTAAACTCCCTGATTTCTTCCTTCTCCAACCCATCCTACGCATCACGGCCAGGTAAATGTTCCTAAACCATTTTATCAGGACTTCCCCTACTCACAGACCTGAAGTGGCTCCCTATAGCCAGAGAACTGAAATCTAAAGTCCTTCACCTAAGTTCAAAGATCTTCACGTTATAATCCTTATTTCCTCTTATTCCTTACACAAACTTCTAACCCCCAGAGACCACACATGAGCCACCTTCTTGCCTTTACTCCCAAGACCTGAAACACTTTCTGTCTGTAGTGCTGCAATGTCCTCAACCCTTTCCCCCACTCACCTCCTACTGAGGTTCAGCTCAAAGACCACCTCTTCCTTGAAGCCTTCCCTCACACTGCAGCCCCCTGCAATCCTTCTCCCTCTGAACTTCTAGAGCAAACTTTTTCTGAAAATGGGCCAGATAGTAAACAGTTTAGGTGTTGTGGGCCATGAAGTCTCTGTTGCAACTGGTCAAGTCTGCCAAAAAAGCCATAGATGATACAAAAATAAACCAGGGTGGCTGTGTTGCAATAAAACTTTATTTACAAAGACAGGCCAAGGAGCTGTCAGTGGCTGTAGCTTACAGACCCTCGTCTGGCGCAGTGTTGGGAAGGCTGAGGCGTGAGCACAGCGGAAGCAGGAGTGAGCCAGGGCTGCAGGCCCAAGGGAGGAGGTTCTTCTCAGCAGGGTGAAACAGTGTGGCTGCAGGACAGCAGCCAGGGTCAGAAACGACCTCGGGGACCAGGGCAGAGCTGCCAGGTAACATCAAGGGCAAGTCCCAGAGGCCGATGGGAGGCACAGTGAGGCAGGCATAGGAGGGAGCAGAGACAGCCGACAGCTGAGGGTGCAGACTTTACCAGAGGAGCAAGAAGGGTAACAGGAGAAGAGACCTCCAGGCAGGGCAGCCCAGTTCCGCTCTGCCAGGTGTCGCCAGGCCCAGCACTGCGACACCCAGGCTGAGCTCCTGAGACAGGACACCCACAAAGCCAACTTTGAGTGGGAGCGTGTGAGACCCTCAACAGATGGCCACATGGGTCAGCGACCAGGCACAGCAAAGGCATTTTGCTGGTAAAACCAGATACTTCACTCTGAGAATGTTCTCACGGTGAAACATGTGTTTCATTTTTTCATCTTTACACGGACATTTTTTTTCAAAAGCGACAAAGAACCAGGTGGAGGCTTAACAAGACACTGAATTCACTGTTACTACATTGTTCGAGGACAGCCCACACCAGCACACATGCAGGAAGGAAGGCGGGGATGGACATTTTTAAATCTATCTTTAGATATTTTAAAATTTGCTCACAGAAGCTATTTCGTTACCATTCGCTCTGAACGTCAAATGTTCTCCACCTCAGACTCCACAAATGCCAAAAGACTCTCCTTAAAGTGGGGGGTTCCCTCTTAGTCTCAGTGTCACACAGATAAAGGGGATGAGATGAAGTGATCTTGGGTAAGCCTAAGATACTTTCCTTAGACCTGAGAAAGAGAACCATCTCCTTGGGAAACACGACGAATTTTTCCACTTTGTTCTGAAGCAAGTTAAGTTATTCCTTCCAACAGCTTAGCAAGACAGAATGTTACAGCACTGATAACGCCAAGTCCTCATTTTCTGGTGCTTATGCCCTCGCTGTCACTTAGAGTTTGTTAATAAAGTATCTTTTCTGTTACAAGGATAACACTGTGAAGTATAACAACAGGGCTTCCCTGGTGGCGCAGTGGTTAAGAATCCGCCTGCCAATGTAGGGGACACAGGTTTGAGCCCTGGTCCGGGAAGATCCCACATGCCGCGGAGCAACTGAACCCGTGCGCCACAACTACTGAAGCCCGCGCACCTAGAGCCTGTGCTCCGCAACAAGAGAAGCCACCGCAATGAGAGGCCCACGCACTGCAACGAAGAGTAGCCCCCGCTCTCAGCAACTAGAGAAAGCCCGCGTGCAGCAATGAAAACCCAATGCAGCCAATTAACTAATTAATTAAATTAAAAAGAAAAAAGTATAACAAGAATGGTTTTGATAGTTTAATTCACGTAGAGAACTACCCAAGAACTGCTCGACATCTCATTTCTGTCAACGACAATCCTATCTACCTCCCAGGACGGTAAGTACTGCAGGATTCTAGAGTGGTTCATTAGAAGCTTTCTTCTTCTAAAAAGATTTTTAAAAACAGTTCTATATGATAATTTATCTAAGTACATGAGATTTGTTCCTCGTTTACCTTTATAAAGACTTGCTTCTCCAAATATGACCCCAGCTTGCGCAAGAAGAGAGAGCCACAGACCTCAAGTTAGTGTTAAACTAAGACGAAACTGCCGACCCAGCGAGCGCACCCTGGAAACCAGATCTTGGCAGCGATAACAACTCCTGACTTTTCTCAACACTGACAACGTACAAGGCACAATGAATTCACCGAGTCCCCACAACCACCCTGGGAGCCCAATATTATTGGTGTTCCCATTTTACACATGAGGAACCAAAGGCAGAGTACAAAGCCAGTAAACAGAAGAGTCACGACTCAAAGGCAAGCAGTCTAGCTCCAGAAGCCGCCCTCTTCTCCCCGCTGTTCTCCAGCCTCTCCAGACAGCTGACTAGACAAAGTGCAGGCAGGGAGACCCAGGGCCCTGCTCATTCCCAAGCCAGCGCGCGGGGCACACAGTCCGCGCCAAGCTGCTTTACGGAATGAGTCTCCTTGCTTTACATTCACCCCTATCAAATCTCCTTCCCCTCCCCCAACGAGGAGAAACACACCTTGCTCACTGTGAAAGGGGAGCCGCTGACCGGGAACCACCTGCTGTTTACAGAGGCACCCAGGATGTACAGGGTGCAATTCCCCTCGCTGGCTTCAAAGACAAACCTCCTATTGTCTGCACCAGGGGAGGAACAAGAAGCCTTGCAACTGTAGGTTTCTGCAAAGGTCACAGGAGGTTTGGTTAAACCCTAGGACACCGAAGCGGGTGAGGGACGCCGCATTTTTGCTGCTGAAGGCTGCGCAGCGCCCACAGCAGCTGCTGGTGGGAGCAGCATGTAACACACCCACAGCTGCGGCGGCCTCGCCGCCAGCTGCACGTTTTAAAATAAAAGACGTCCTGACCCCCAAGATGCGCACAGCCTGCCTCTATCTCGGCCCTCGCGCGGAACACTGCCTCCACCCACACCAATCCCGCAACCGGGGGGCCACCGAGGGAATTCCAGCTCCGGGAGGGCGACCGGGAGGGAAGGCGGGGACGCCCCAGCCCGCCTCCCTGCAGAGGCCAGATCGGCGGGGCCGGAGGCCACGGCCCGCACCCGGACACGCGCGTCCCGACTCCCCGGCCCCGCACCTCCCCGACTGCGCACCCGAACCACGCCGACACCCCGCGCTCAGGCCCGGCACTCCACTCACGCCCACCCTAGGCCGGGCACGCTCACACCCCAGGGCCGGGCACACTCACCGGCCCGCACCCCGGGCCGGACACACTCTCACCCACCTCCACCCACAGGCCGGACCCCACACCCACCTCACACCCTGGCCCCGCGAGGCCTGGGCCCCTCGCGCCCCTGCGCCCCCCCCCCCCCCACCAGCCGGACCTCTACACACAGAACCCGCCCCTCCCCGGCCCGGCCGCGGCACCGCCCGCCCCCTCAGTCGCCAAGGACCCGTATCCTCGTGGGCCGGGCCGGGGACCTCCGCGAGGCCGGGCGGGGGCCACAGCGCCGGCCTCTCCGCCATCTTCCCGGCCCGCGCCGCCCACCGCCCGCGCTCTCACCCGCAGGCTGCGCGCGGGCCGCGCGGCCACAGCCCCTCATCCCAGCTCGCACGCCGCGCGTGAGCTGCTCGCGGCTCTCCCGCGCCGCCGCCGCCCGCTCGGTGCGCGCCCTCCGCGGCCGCCGCTGCCGGCCCAGTGCGCCGCGACCGCGCGTCCTCCCGTCACCAGCGCAACCCCCCGCCTCCGGCCCCGCCCCCGCCCCGCACGGCCCCCGCCGCCTGGGGACGCCACCGCGAGCCCCATGCACATGCGCCGGCGCGCGGCACGCCGGGAGCGGGAGTCCCGCCGGGGGCGTGCGCTGCATGCCGGGAGTCGGGAGCATAGTCGCGCTGGCTCCGCCCACAACGCGGGTGTGGGGTTCTCGCGCTGTCCTGGCGAGTCCGGGGATGCTTCGGGCGAAGGGGGGCGCCCCCGGCCCGGGTCACCCGGGTCCCAGGGTGCGACGGGCGGAGAGGGGCGGCTGCTGGCCAGGTGATGCCGAAGCGCTCCCTCCAGCCCCGCGGTCCGCACCACGGCCGACGTTGCCTGTCAGATCGCTCCTGAGAGTCTTCCGATCCCCTTCGGTGCGGTGCAGTCGACATTTCCTACGTGTCGGTGTGGATTTGGTGTAATTTTACCTACTCAAACCATGTTGGACTTCCTGGAAAAGAGTTCACTTTTCCTCGATTCTGGAAAGTTATCAGCCACTGTCTCTTAAAATATTGGCTCTCCTCCATTCTTATAGGTTCTCCCTATGTATCTATCAGCTAAACTGGACGGCCTGTGTCCTCCGTGTCTCTACGATTTTCTCTCTTTTTGCTCTGTCATCTTAAATCTTGGTAATTGCTCAGTTAAGCCTTACTATTGTTCTCTTTAGCGTTTTCTAACCTGCGTTTAGCCTGCTCTTCAGGCTTTTAAAAATTATTATTACCTATACAGTATTCATTTCCAGAAGTTGTAGTATTTGACATGCATGTCGATATAAATGGAAGCTAACCAGCCTGAAACTCCCACAACAAAACAGAGAAGCCCACACCACTCCGTGGCCACAGCCCGGATCCCATTCGCACAAGGAACTGCAAAGGGCTGAAAGCTCAAGCTCAGAAGCCCTCAGTTGAGTTCCACTTCCGGCCTGCAGCTCACTCCCTCAGTGCACCGCTGCTGCAGTGCTTTGCCTCCCGGCTCTCTGATCCGCACTCTGTCACCACTCTTTGGCTTCCCATTTGGCCCATCTTCACACTGCACTCCCATACACAGGAAAAATGGTCTCTGCTCTCCTGTCTCTAGCTTCGGAGACCGTTGTGCACACTTGAGAAAGCCCAGTCTGGAGGAACCCCACCATTCTCCATCATGAATGCTGCAGAAACATCACAGACCTGCGCTGGCTGGCTTCACTTTAAACTTAGAAGGAGCACTTCACACTCCTTGGCAATCTTGTGATTTTTCTCCAGAGGGTAAGTCTCCCATTCCCCAAAGTGAGCATAGGAATTTCTTAGGCCTCTCTAGTTGAGCCTCCCAGATGAGAACAAAACTTCTTATCACCAAACCCAAAGGCCCGCCCATATCTATCCCTGCCCTTCACCTTCCCTCCTGAAAATGGGCAGGCAGTTTCCCTGCTCCTATACAAGGCAGGCCTTCCTCTGATGAACTGGGACCCACTCCTTCTTGCATTCTCAAAGATTTTGTTCATCTGTCTCCTCTCCTGCATCATCTGTTTGTCTCTCTCTGTTTTATTATTTGCATGAGCATACAAAGCCACTGATGTTTCTCGTTATAAAAACAAAATGCCTCCTTTAACTCCACTTATCCCTCCCAGGTCCTTGGGTCCCGTGGTGGCCATGCTTCACAAAAGACTTGCCTGCACCTCACCATCATATTGTTTTTGTTTGTTGGTTTTATTTTGTTTTTTATTGAAGTATAGTTAACTTACAACGTTGTTAGTTTCAATTGTATAGCAAAGTGATTCAGTTATACATATTTTTTTCAGATTCTTTTCCATTATAGTTTATCACAAGATATTGAGTATAGTTCCTTGTGCTATACAGTAGGTCCTTGTTGTTTACCTATTTTATATATAGTAGTGTGTATCTGTTAATCCCACACTACTAATTTGGGATGAATGGATAAAGATGTGGTACATATATACAATGGAATATTATTCAGCCATAAAAAAGAATGAAATGATGCCATTTGCAGCAACATGGATGGACCAGAGATTATCATACTAAGTGAAGTAAGTCAGACAGAGAAAGACAAATATCATATGATATCACTTATTTGTGGAATCTAAAAAAAATGATACAGGGAATTCCCTGGCCGTCCAGTGGTTAGAACCTGGGGATTTCACTGCTGTGTCCCGGGTTCAATCCCTGGGCGGTGAACTAAGCCGCAAGCCGTGTGGCATGGCCAATAAATAAATAAATAAATAAATAAATAAATAAATAAGTTTTTAAAGATACAAATGAACTTATTTACAAAACAGAAACAGACTCACAGACATAGAAAACAATCTTATGATTACCAAAGGGGAAGGTGGGGAGGGCTACATTAGTAGTTTGGGATAAATTAGGCTCATTTTATTTGAAAACATAGATGTGAAATTCGTACATAAAAATTGTTAACTGAATGCCAACATACAAAAACATAGAATGCTTAAGAATATACAAGAATGTAAGGATAGGGACTTCCCTGGTGGTGCAGTGGTTAAGAATCTGCCTGCCAATGCAAGGGACATGGGTTTGAGCCCTGGTCCGGGAAGATCCCACATGCCGCGGAGCAACTAAGCCCGTGTGCCACAACTACTGAGCCCGTGAGCTACAACTACCGAAGCCTGTGTACCTAGAGCTGGTGCTCCGCAACAAGAGAAGCCACCACAATGAGAAGCCCGCGCACCGCAACGAAGAGTAGCCCCTGCTCGCCACAACTAGAGAAAGCCCGTGGGCAGCAACGAAGACCCAACACAGCCAAAAATTAAATAAATAAATAAATAAAATTTTTAAAAAAAGAATGTAAGGATAACATAACATCAGAAAAATCTATCAGTGTAATTTAGCATATCATCAAACTAAGGATAAAATCACCTCCTTCTCTCAATTGTTGATAAAAGTCAGCATCTCTTTATGATCAAAAAATTTTTAACTGAGACTACAAAGGAAACTTTATTAACTGGGTAAAGGCTATATACCAAAATCCCACACAAATTATTTTCAACAGAGAATCTTTGGATACAAACCCTTTAAGGTCAGGAGCAAGAAAGGATGCCTACTAATGTTGGTGGGTGGAGGCAGGTGTGCTCAGCCGATGCAACAATAAAAGAAAAAAAAGAGCCTAAGGATTAGAAGAGAACAACCTAAAGTCTCAAAAATTGAAGATAATATGAAATTCTACGCAGAAAATATACAGAATCAACAAAGTATGAGAATCAGTGAGTTCAATAAGATCTGCTCACAAAACCCAACAATGGTTCTCTACAGATGAGAAACCACCAACTGGAAAATATGATAGAAAGTGAGATGCCCTTCACAACACCAACAGAAGCTATAAACTATGTAGGCATTAAGCTAATTAAAAATATACAAAACCTTTATAGAGGACACATAAAAACTCTATGAAAGTATCTTAAAAGAAAGCCTAAATAAATGGAGAAACATACAATGTTCATGGACCAGATGGCATAACACTGTAAAGATGTCAATGCTCACTAAAGTGGTCTAAAAAACCAAAATATTAATAATCTAGTTCTAGTAAGATTTTTTGAGGAATGTGAAAAACATTTTTTAGACATACATGGAAGAATAAAAGTCTACAAATAGCTAGTTCAGTTTTGAAGGAGGACATACAGCAGGCAGGTACTCTACCAGATGTTAGGATCTACTCCAAAGCAATGGTACTTGATAGGCCCAGGAACACAAATGGACCAATAGAACAGAAAAAAGAATTCAGAATCTCACTAATGTATAAAAAGTAATGGGGAAAGATTGATTATTTAATGTATTCTTTGTTGAGGAATTATTTGAAGAAACATGAAGCTGGAGCCACATCTAATATGTATAAAATTGGGTTCCCAATAGATTATCCACATAAATGTGAAAAGTAGAAGAAAGTAAAACTGAAATACTTCTAAAAAAAATAGAGGGGTGAATCTTTATGACCTTGGAGAGGGTAAAGACTTATTAAAACCACAAAACTACAAGCCACAAGGTAAAAAATTAACTAATTTGACTACCTCTGATTTAATGTCTATTAAACAGATGACATCACAGTTAAAGTTAATAGATGATGGACTAGCAGAAGACATTTGCAATCTAAATCTGACAAGAAATCAGTATCTAGAATATACAAGAGCTCTTGCGTATTAACAACGAAACAAAACAAAAAACAGGAACTCCAATAGAAACATAGGCCAGAAACAAAAACAAAAAAAACATACATATGAAAAGACAATTCACGAAGGGGGAAAGCCCACATGGTATTTGAGGAGATCATGAAACTCACTAGGAATCCATTAAGGACAAATTGAAACAACCATGATATACATCTGATTGGCAAAAATAAGAACACTGTATAACACTTAGTGTTGGGGAAGGTGTAGTGAATTGGGAACTCTCAGGCACGGCTACTGGGAGTGTAAATGTACTCAGCAGCTCTGAAGGGCAACCTAGCGGTAGTCAGTGAAATTAAGCGTGCAGATACCTTATGAACAAGCAACCCGTTCTTGGATAGATAATCCAGAGGAATTTTCATTCCTAGGGACCAGGTAAAAAGATACTCAGCACTACGTGATTTGCAGTGATGGGGAATAAGAGGCAACTTAGGTGTCCATCATCAGGGACAGACGCGCAGACTGACAGTGCTACGCAGCAGTTAGGGACAAAGAACCAGAGGTATGGAGAACAAGAGAAGATCCTAAAAACAAGGCGCTGCGTAAAAAATTAAGTGAAGTGGGCTTTATAGCACAACATGTAAATTAAGTCACATACACCACACAACAGTGCATATTTTACAAGGAAAAAACATATTAAGGACATGTATAAAACACCTGCACCTACGTGATGGAAAGGAAGAGCTGCGGAGTCAGGGATACGTTGATAAACGAGGAGAAGCGCCTGGTCCAGACAGGAAAGGGCCCGGTGCCTGCGTGCAAAGGCGCCGCCTCCCCTCCGCTGCCCGGCCGCACGCAATCCCACTGAGGACCCCTTTTCATCCCACTCGCCCCTGCAGGACGGGGCCAGGAAGACAGGGTGCTCCAGCATCACCTCTGGCTCCGTCCCGGCTGGGCGGCGGCGCGGGAACAGCGGCCTGGCGCCCCGAGGGCTCGAGCGCAGGCGGGACAGCGTGGACCCGCTGGGACCCGCTCCGGCCTCCTGACCACGCCCCTCACGACCGCCCCTGCACCGGGTCACGCCCCCAACACCCTCCTTGCCCCTTGCTTGACCGCGCCTCCCTCCGGACCTTGGCTTCGCCGCGTCCCTCTGATCCCAGTCACGCCTTCCCGGGTCACGCCCCTTGCCCAAGGACACTCTCCCAGGAGACAGCCTCTTAAGCTCCTCGACGCTCCGCCCTGACCACGCCCCCACGGCTCACTCCCTCAGGGCCCCCTCTCCCCAGCTGGCTCTGGGCTGTCAAACCCAATCAAATCCCTTCCCTCCAGTCCGAGGGCCGCTCCCCACCTGCAGTGGGCTCTGTGCCAGGTCTGGGGCTCTGCCCACGAGCAGGGACAGGCTGATGGTCCCCTGGGTTGGTGGTAACTGGTTTCCATCTTAATCCGATTACAGCTCAACAGAAATTGCTTAGGTGTTCTATCAGGGACGCTCTTTATTCCCCAAGGAAGCTACCTCGGCACACCAGGCTTGGTATAATTTTTCCTTTACGGTAGGTACTGTCATCATTCTCTCTTCCGGGTGGAGACGCTGAGCACAGAGTTGATAAGCTTGGCCAAGGTCGCCCAGCGGTCCGCTGATAGGACCAGGGGCTCAGCCCCACGCGTCCTAGGGAGTTTAGGGGAGAGGGGTGGACGCGCCCCCACCTGCTCTTTTTCCTCCCCTGCAGGAGGCTAGCTGCTGAGACCTCCTTTGATTTTGCTGCCTGGAAAATAAGACAGGCTGACTTCTTTTTAAAAATATTTTAAACTTTTATTGAGATATAATTGACATACAATAAACCGCACAAATTTAAAGGATACAATTTGATGATAAGCTTTGACGTATTAATTCTTAATTTCACATCTGTGAAAGAATTAACACAATCAAGACAATGAACGTGTCTGGCACTTCCCCAGTCTTGCAGGCCCCAATGAATCCGCCCTCTTACCCTCCCCCACCCCATCTCCAGGGAACTCTGCTTTCTGTCACTATTAGGTCAGTTTCACTTTCTAGAATTTGGTGTAAATGAAATCCTTTTCTCCTAGGGTAAACACCTAGGAGTAGAATGGATGGCTCATATGCGAGGTGTATGTTGGACTTTTTATGAAGCCTCCAAACCATTTTCCACGTGGCTGCACCACTTTCCATCCCCACCAGCAGTGATGAGGGTTTCATTTCCTGCACAACCTCACAGACTCTTGACATGGCCAGTCTTTGTTTAAATTGTGGTAAGACACACACACACACACACACACACACCATAAAATTACCATCTTAATCATCTTTAAGTGAACAGTTCAGTAGTGATAAGTATATTCATATTGTTGTGCAACAGTGGTCCAGATCCAGATCTTGCAAAACTAAACCTCTCTGCCCATTAAGCAACTCCTCATTCCTCCCTCCCGTCAGCCACTGGCAACCACCACTCTACTTTCCATTTTTATGAATTTGATTACTTTAGATACCTCATATAAGTGGAATGTATTTGTATTTGTCTTTTTGTGACTGACTTATTTCACTCAACATAATGTCCTCCAGGGTCATCTATGTTGTAGCATGTGTCAGAATTTCCTTCTGTTTTAAGGCTGAGTAATATTCCATTATATATACACACCACATTTTGTTTATCCATTCATCGATGGACACTTGGGTTGCTTCTACCTCTTTACTATTATGAATAATGCTGCTATGAACATGGGTGTGCAAGTATCTCTTTGAGATCCACCTTTCAGTTCTTTTGGGTATACACCCAGAAATGGGATTACTGGATCAAATGGTAGTTTTTTGGTGTTTTTTTTTTTTTTATAAATTTATTTATTTTATTTATTTCTTTTTGGCTGCATTGGGTCTTCACTGCTGTGCGTGGGCTTTCTCCAGTTGCGGCGAGCGGGGGCTACTCTTTGTTGCGGTGCCAGCCTTCTCATTGTGTTAGCTTCTCTTGTTGCGGAGCACGGGCTCTTGGCGCGCGGGCTTCGGTAGTTGTGGCAGCAGGCCTAGTTGCTCCACGGCATGTGGGATATTCCCGGACCAGGGCTCGAACCCGTGTCCTCTGCACTGGCAGGCGGATTCTTAACCACTGTGCCACCAGGGAAGTTCCCAAATGGTAGTTTATTTTTAATATTTTGAGGGACCTCCATACTATTTTCCACAGAGGCTGCACAAATTTACATTTCTACCAAAAGTGTCCATGAGTTCCAGTTTCTCCACATCCTCACCAACAATTGTTATTGTTTTATTTTTTTTATAGGCACCATCCTAATGGGTGTGAAATGGTATTTCACTGTGGTGTTTTTTTGTTTGTTTGTTTGTTTTAATTTTTAATTTTTAGCTGTGTTGGGTCTTTGTTTCTGTGCGAGG
Source organism: Eschrichtius robustus (assembly GCF_028021215.1). Lineage (NCBI taxonomy): Eukaryota > Metazoa > Chordata > Mammalia > Artiodactyla > Eschrichtiidae > Eschrichtius > Eschrichtius robustus. The sequence continues at coordinate 86,670,755 of NC_090840.1, forward strand.
GCTTTCTCTAGTTGCGGCAAGCGGGGGCCACTCTTCATCGCGGTGCACGGGCCTCTCTCACTATCGCGGCCTCTCTTGTTGGGAGCACAGGCTCCAGACACGCAGGCTCAGTAGTTGTGGCTCACGGGCCTAGTTGCTCCGCGGCATGTGGGATCTTCCCAGACCAGGGCTCGAACCCGTGTCCCCTGCATTGGCAGGCAGATTCTCAACCACTGCGCCACCAGGGAAGCCCTTCACTGTGGTTTTGATTTGCATTTCCCTAATTATTAGTAATGTTTAGCATCTTTTTGTCGCTTCGTTGGCCATTTGTCCATCATCTTTGGAGAAATGTCTGCTCAAGTCCTTTGCCCATTTTTAAATCTGGTATTTGTTTTGTTGTTGTTGTTGAGTTGGAATTCTTAATATATTTTGGATATTAACCTCTTATTAGATATAGGATTTGTAAATATTTTCTCCAGTTCTTTGGGTTGCCTTTTCACTCTCTTGATTGTGTCCTTTGATGCACAGAAAAGTTTGTCTGATGTCCAATTTACCTATTTTTGCTTTTATTGTGTGTGCTTTGGTGTCATATTCAAGAAATCTTTGCCACATTCAATGTTATGAAGCTTTCCCATTTTCTTCTATGAGTTTAGTGGCTTTAGGCCTTTGATCCATTTTCCATTTTTAAAAAAAATTAATTTAGTTATTATTTATTTATTTTTGGCTGCATTGGGTCTTCGTTGCTGCACATGGGCTTTCTCTAGTTGCGGCGAGCGGGGGCTCAGTTAATTTTTTAATACAGCATGAAATAAGGGTTCAACTTCATTCTTTTGCATGCAGATAGCCAATTTTCCCAACACCCTTTGTTGAAAACACTGCCCTTTCCTCATTAGACGCTCTTGGCACTCTGGTCAAAGACTATTTTCTCAGCGACGTGAGAGTTTATTCCTGGGCTGTCTCTTCTGTCCCATCGGTCTCTATGTCTGTCTTTTTGCCAGTGTGAGTGTGCCCAGTCTTTTTTAATTTCATCAATTTTAATGGGTGTTCCTCATTGTGACTTAAAAGTGAATTTTCCTAATGATTAATGGTGTTGAGTATCTTTTCATGTGTTTGTTTGCCACTCATAAATCTTCTCTAGGGACTTCCCTGGTGGTGCAGTGGTCAAGAATCTCCCTTCCAATGCAGGGAACACGGGTTCAAGCCCTGGTCTGGGAAGATCCCACATTCTGCAGAGCAACTAAGCCCGTGTGCCACAGCTACTGAGCCTGCGCTCTAGAGCTCCTGAGCCACAACTACTGAGCCCACGCACCACAACTACTGAAGTCCGTGCTCCTAGAGCCCGTGCTCCGCAACAAGAGAAGCCACCACAATGAGAAGCCCGTGCACTGCAAGGAAAAGTAGCCCCCACTCTCCGCAACTAGAGAAAGCCCGTGCGCAGCAAGGAAGACCCAACGCAGCCAAAAGTAAATTAAAATAAATAAATAAAAATAAATCTTCTCTAGTGAGGTATCTGTTCACATCTTTTGCCTGACTGTCCCTTCTCTTTGTCCCTTTCCTCACAGCAGGAGAACCATAGGGAGCATTGGGATGGATTATGGGCTCATGTTTTCAGGCTAGAGGAGACAAGTGGATGACACTGAATAATGGAGTTTGGTGGAGGGCAATGGGGAGGAGGACCCGGACGTGTGTCCAGCAGCCTCCCAGCCTCTCGGGCCACCTTGGCCCCTCCCACCTGGGCTGGACCCAGAGATGAGTGCCCAGGACTCCTTGGAGGGAGTCTCACCTTCTGTTCCCCAGGGTTACTAGCTGGAGTGCAGGCCATGGCTCGGGACACGTGTGGACCCACGTCTGTGTTCAGGGAAGCTGGACTGTTTGGTGGGCACAGCTGCTCGATAAGGCCATGTCCCCAGGTGTGTCCAGGGCAGGGACTGGCTCCCAGGACCTGTGCACTGTCCAGGACGTCTTCCTGTGCCTTAGGTCTGGGATCATCTGATCGCAAGGAGTGGGAGCCCTGGGTGCTGCTCACCGTGAGGAGAAGACCCAGCTGGGAGGACACAGAGTTGGCTCACACAGATGGCAGGAGGCTGACCTGGAAGCCTGGGACCCCTCTGTCCCCACCGCGTGGACCTTCTCTCCTCTCTATCTCTCTGTGGAGTCTGGCTCCTCTGCTTCTGCACGTGGGGCCCCTCACTCTGGCACTAAGTGCATTGTCTGTGTCACTAGCCCTTGCAGGGACGGGCACCTGCCCCTCAGCTGTACAGAGGCTCAGAGAGCCTGCAGCACCCAGCCCAGTCAGCACGGCCTGGGGGAGGCTCCAGGACAGGCACAGGGACCGGTGTGGACGTCCCTCAAGGCAGCAAGTACCTGTTTAACTGTAAACTCCCCTCATATGGGATGTAATGGGTACAAGAAAGGCTCTGGTCATAGGCAGAGGGGGCATTCTGGGCGCCTGCCCTTGCCAGCTGCTCCCTGTTGAACAAACTGCCCCCCTCGCCCAGTTCTTGCCGTGGGTGGCCCTGCTCTGCGGGAGACATGATGCCCTTAGACCAGAGTGCAGGCAGAGGCAAAGCCAGCTGTATTCCCATCTGCAGGGGAAGCCAGTGATCTGTGATGTGGCCAGGTCTCAAAGAACGGAAGAATCAAATGTACAGAGAAAAGCAGATGGAGAAATGGGTCCGTGGATTCATGGAAAAGTGCAAAATTGCTGCAGTTAGTGCCGGGTCCCCGGAGCTTTCTTCTCCTGAACAATGGCGAGCAGTGACTCAGTTCTTCACGAAACCCAAATGGACAGTAGCTGACAGTTTCCTACATTTCTGTGCTAAGTTTCTAAAATCTGGAAGCATGCAAAAGGGGCCTTACCCCGCCTCCACAATCAAGTGGAGCACCGGCCGCAGCCAACGCTGCATTCTAAAATCTGTGAAAGAACGCTCATTTGCAGCTCAATCCTCCCCAAAGCAATGAACTATAGTGACATATATAGTAAGGTCCTTACAGTAGAAAATAAAGGCTAGAAAGCCACCGTGAATTTCAAACTGTAGGTATAACGGAATAGTTGGTTGTTTACATAAAATGGTTGTTGAAAAGTTTCTGGCTTTTTCCACAGTGGATTTGCTCCCAGACACAGGCGTTTAAAAACCACCACTAGGGCTTCCCTGGTGGTGCAGTGGTTAAGAATCCGCCTGCCAACGCAGGGGACACAGGTTCGAGCCCTGGTCTCGGAAGATCCCACATGCCACGGAGCAACTAAGCCCGTGCGCCACAACTACTGAGCCTGCGCTCTAGAGCCCGCGAGCCACAACTGCTGAAGCCCGCTCACCTAGAGCCCATGCTCCGCAACAAGAGAGGCCACCGCGATGAGAAGCCCGTGCACTGCAACAAAGAGTAGCCCCCGCTCGCCAAAACTAGAGAAAGCCCATGTGAAGTAATGAAGACCCAACGCAGCCAAAAATAAATAAATAGATTTATGAAAACAAACAAACAAAAATATGGATCTCCATTTCCTTACCTAAATAAATAAATAAATAAATAAATAAATAAATAAATAAATAAATAAAAACCACCACTAAGGCTAAGCCAAAACGGGCAAGGAAAAGACGTCGTCATCGCTGGATACGGAGCTCAGGTGCGTCTGCCTCTCCTGGCTCTCTGCCTCACAGCTATGGTGGGAGTAACAAAGGAGCCGTGGAGAACTGTGGGGGGTGGGGGGAGGGAGCCTCCGGGGATGGGAAGGGCTCCCCTACATGGCTTCAAGCTCAGCATGAGCGCCATGTCCCCACTGACCTCCCTGGGGAGACCCAAGACCAGCCAACATTCTGTGACCATCAGTGACGCCCCAGGACACACAGAAGTTATTGAAAACATGACCACAGGCGCATCTCAGGCTGACCGTGCTGTCCTGGTTGTTGCTGCTTCTGTCTCCAAGCGTGGGCAGACCCCTCCCTGAGCAGGCCCTCTGGCTTACACACTGGTGTGACACCACTAACTGCAGGTATTAACAAGATGGGTTCCACTGAGCCCTCTGCAGCCAGGAGGGATGGAAAACACCTGGTAGAGGTGGCAGTGCAGTGGAAGCGAGCTGCCCGCAGCTTGTCCAGCTGACAAGCCCTCGCGTCCACCCCTCCAGCACATCCACACAATTGGTGCATTGGCACCAAGCCTGTGGGCTGAGAGGAGATGGGGGTTCTCAAACCCAGAGGAGTGGTCGCCTTTGTCCACGTGCACAGCAGTAGCTTTGAGTGAAGCTCTTCTTGGGGAGTGTGGACTTCAGTGTCAAGAACGTGTCTGTCGCTCATCGTGGCAACAGCAAAAATGATCCAGCAACGCAAGTGGCTGGCTTCACAGCCCAGGTGACTATCCCGAGTCATCCAGGCCGTGTCAGCACTGGCTGGGCATCTGTTGCCTGCAAGTCTGCTGAGGTGAAGAATGTTGATCACTGTACTGGGAAGAGTCTGGAAGATGGCCCCGGATTCTTGAAACCTCGTGATGCTTCATCGTTGAAATGGTCCCCAGCAAGCCCATGTGTGTTGAGAGCTTCTCTGACGATCCTTCTCTGGGCCATTTTGGTATTTGTGACATGAGATGGACGGCAGCTGTGGGTGTCATCAAAGCAGTAGGTGAGAAGGCTGCTGGAGCTGGCAAGAAAGTTCAGAAGGCTAAACGAATACACTTAACCCTTGAGCCAAGTGGGGATTAGGGGCACTAACTCTCCACGCAGTTGAAGATCCAGGTATAACTTTACTTCCGTGTCTGCAGATTCAACAACCCCAGATTTTTTTATTGGAAAAAAAAAAAAAAGCTGCATATAAGTGGACCCACAGTTCAAACCTGTGTTGTTCAAGGGTCAACTGTATTGTCCCTAATACCTGCCACCCACTCTTAGCCTGTGGTGAAAGAACGGTCTCAGGACAGTCTCAATTGGCCATTTTGGTTTAATAGTAAAGGACTGGCTAATGAGAACAATGCATCATAAAGTCTTCATAAGGAAAAGATAATGTTTTGTGGACCATTGTTGCGGGGGTGTTGCGTGGCAGTTTTAAGTTACTAGTTTTTAAAATCAGAACAATTTTTTTCTTAATATTTATTTGGCTGCGCTGGGTCCTAGCCTGCGGCACACGGGATCTTCGTTGCGGTACGTGGGATCTAGTTCCCTGACCAGGGATCGAACCCGGGTCCCCCGCATTGGGAGCGCGGAGTCTTAGCCACTGGACCACCAGGGAAGTCCCCAAATCAGAACTTTTTAATGGAAACAACTGGACAAAAACTCTGTCACAGAATTTTGAGACCCATTAAAACAAAGTTTAATGAGAAAAAAAAGTTTTGCATCAGATTTCCCAAGTTGACCCAATCCAAGGGGAAAGGAGGAAGGCCTGAGAGGAACAGGTGTGAGGCACAGCCACCCAGACCTCCTTCCCACCAGGCCTCGGCACAGGCCGAGCCAGGAACGCCTGAATCTTCAGAAGTCGGGAGGTGCGGATGAAGGCCAGCAGGGTGCCGGCCCAGGGGCTCCATATTGTCAGGCCTGGGGGGAGGAGCAAGCTGTTGCCTCACACAGGTCAAGAAGGGAACGGGAAGGGGGATTTCTGAGTCCTGTCCTCAACTGTGGGCTCCTCACGGGGAGAGGGAGACGCAGCCGGAGTCAGGTGCTTCCTCGGGTCCTGTTGGGGGTAACACAGGAGTGCGGTGGAGGCAGTGGTAGAGGCCAGGAAGGCTTGAGGAAGGAGGACTGGAACTGCCTTGAAGACGGTGGGATGACAGCACAAGGGGACAGAAGTGGCACAGGGGACAGAAGCAGCGCAAGCAAAGGCGCAACGTAGCAAAGATGGGAATGTGACTCTGGAGCTGGCAGGGCCTGGCTTTTTGTCTCCTGGAGACTGTGGGCTCCGTCCTGGAGGCCATGGAGCCTTGGCATGTTTTTGAGGAGTGAGGCATCGTCAAGGAGGGCTTCAGTTAATCTTCAGGCCATCCAGGAATGAGGACTGTGTGGGACCCTGGGAGGTGCTCGGTGAGGCTCATCTCACCTGTCTCCCGGGCGTAATATAGAGGCTTCTCTGTTCCTCAGAGATTGTAAATCAGTTTCTTGATTACCCAAACCTCATGATCCACTTCCTTCACGTAGGATTTGAGGGTAGAGAAGCTCTCGTGCAGCTTGCAGCTGAGTGGGGCCCCTGTGGTTAGGCAGCCAGAGGGAGGTTGTCCAGAGACACGCTCACCAACCCCGGTCTGCTCCTCAGCTTTGCCCTGGTGCTGAGACCAGGTGCCCTGTCCTCCAGGAAGTGGACACAGAAGAGCAGAGAACCAGGGCACAGGGGAACCCAGCAAGGGCCCGTCCATTGTCAGTGGTACCAGTGTTGCTGCCAGGCATGCACCCCTCTTTGAACACAAGTTTCAGGGGAGGCTGGGGGATCTGGGAGTGGGTCTGAAGATTCAAATTTCAGTGGCTCCAAGCACTGACAGCTGCTGTTTCCATCCCCGTTGTAGGGATCAGACTACAGGTGTGGTCACTGCCCTCGGCTGTCCGGCCACAGGTCTCCCAGACAGTGCCTGGGTGGCGTCTGCACACTTCTGGATCTTCATGTGTCCATTTTCTTTCCTCTGAGGCTTGGAGTCTAAGCGGAATGGAGGTTTCCTCAGACTTTCTCTAATGAGTGAACAAATTTCTGCTAAGTTAAAATCATGTTCTCTTGCCCTCTTGGGAAGTAAGTTTAGGGTTGATGAAGCTTTAGAGTGACTCCAAACTATTCGGTAGCACACCTGCAGCCTCTCATCTGTCCTCACAGACGCCCAGCCGCACCCATTGTGAGTCCCTGGGGGGAATAACAGAAGCATGGGTTTGGGGTCGGACAGATGGATCTGAATTCACTTAGTATGCGGTCATAGACAATTTGTGTAACCCCCAACCTTAGTCTTCTTACCTGTAAGATGGGGATGTTAATACCTACCTGGTGCGTGTGGGGCACTCAGCATAACCTGTCACGTGGCAGGTACTCGATAAATGTCAGATACTGTTCTCATCACGTGGATTTTACCAGGTTCATGCCCAAAGGGCAGCAAAATCTCTATGAGCTCTGAGTGCTTAGGAGATAACTGTTTCTTTCAGTTAGTGACAAGACCCAGGTTCTGACTTACAGCTCCTCGGCTCGTGCTGTGCATTTTATCTTTAACCACAGCCACCTAGAAGCCCTCCCAAGTGCTACCAGAAGTAGTTCTGACTCTCCACAGACCCCAGCTGGTCCATGAGGGTCCCCGCCACCAAGGACCGTCCCCACAGTCCTCAGACCCCAGGGTGCCGCCTCCCTCATCATCTGCGCAGACCTTAACAAGCCCCAGGGGGCCAGGGCCTCTTCAAGTTGGGTGATCAAGTGCCCCAGTGGAGTCAGCGACTGTCCTACGCCTACAATTGTATCGCAGCCCGCGCGACTCCTTTACGCTCGGCAGGCCCTGTACTCGGAACCCGGCCCACCCGGGAGGCCTCTTTAGCCGACTCCCGTCGGCCGCCCGCCTCACCAGCCAATAAGCAGCCCTGTGCCCGCCTCCGTCGGACCGACCGCGCCCCCGGGGCGCTCAGGGGAAGGTCCCCTGGGGCCAAGTCGCCTCCACCCTGCGGCAGCCGCGACTGCTCACGATGCTGGGGCCTAGCGATCCCCAAGTCAAGGGCTGAAAGAAAACGGCCGGCGCGCCTCCCGAAACCCCGGTCACCAACCCTCGGTTTCCCCAGCCCCTCAGCCACCGCGGACCGAGAAGGGCGGGCCGCCGAGCACCATAGAGTCGACGGTCTTCCCTGCGTCCTAGAGCGACTCGAGGGCGCACGCGCAGGCCCCGCCCCGGGACCACTTCCGGCGGTGCGGCCCGTCCAGCGGGTGGGCTCAGCCTCTTGGGGGCGCCCGGGTTTCCGCGAGGCGCGGGGGCAGCCGTTTGACGTTGGTTAAGGGCGGATGTGACTGAGTCCCTGCAGCTAAGGGCAGCTAGGCCTGCCGAGGCGGAGGTGGCCCAGGCGGCTGCCGCGATCTGCTCGGTCTAGGGAAGCCCCTCAGAACGCAGCTCAGTGTGAACGAAAATCCCGTATCTCCAGGCTGACTTCTCGAGCACGTGTCAAACTTTCCCAGGGATCCGGTCCGATTTACGGTCTCATCCTGCATCCGCTGGGACTGCGGCCCGTGAGGGCTCGAGTCTCCAGCCCTAGTTGACTCCAGTTACTGTCCGTCTAGGCCGGGCGAGGCGTATCTCCTTGTGGTTGTGACTTGCATATCCCTGAGAGCTAATTATGTTGAGCATCTTTTCACGTGCTTGTGGACCATCTGTATGTCTTTTTTGCCCAAATACCTATTCAAATCCTCTTCCAATTTTTAAATTATTTATCTTTTTATTGTTGAGTTGTGAGAGTTATTTATATGTTCTGGATACAAGTCCCTTATTTCAAATACATGGTTTGCGAATATTTTCACACTTCCGTGCGTTGTCTTTTCACTGTCTTGATAGTATCATTTGCAGCACAAAAGTTCTTAATTTTAATGTGGTCCAATATTTCTATTTTTGCTTTGTCATGTGCTTTTGGTGTCTTTTTCAAAGAATCTACTTTCGGTTTTATTCATCCACTCTGTTTCCTTTTTTTCTTGGCACGCCACTGAGGGCTCTTAATTCCCCCACCAGGGACTGAACTCTGCCGACAGTGAAAGTGCCGACAGTGAAAGTGCCAAGTTATAACCACTGGACTGCCAAGGAATTCCCTGTTCTTATATATATATATATATATATACATATATATATATATGTATATATATATATATGTATATATATATATATTTATATATTTATATATTTATATATTTATTTTATTTGGCTGTGTTGGGTTTTCGTTGCTGCGCACGGGCTTTCTCTAGTTGCGGCGAGCAGGGGCTACTCTTTGTTGCGGTGCATGGGCTTCTCATTGCGGTGGCTTCTCCTGTTGTGGAGCATGGGCTCTAGGCACGCGGGCTCTAGAGCACAGGCTCAGTAGTTGTGGCACCAGGGCTTAGTTGCTCCGCGGCATGTGGGATCTTCCCAGACCAGGGCTTGAACCCGTGTCCCCTGCATTGGCAGGCGGATTCTTAACCACTGTGCCACCAGGGAAGTCCCAGTTCATTTTCTCTTTATTATTTCTTTCTACTTCATTTAGGTTTGATATTTTTTGTCTAGCTTAAGTTGAACATTTAATTTGCTGATTTTTAAAATTCTGACTTACAATTATTAAAGGACAAGTTATTTGCTAAAAGCTTATAAATTAATGGACTTAGTAATAGGCTGGTTTCTTCAAGCTTCTAGGTAATAGAAGTTGAAGAAGGTAGTAAGGGAAAGGGAAGGCCCTCGATATTCTATGGGAGGGAAATGGGCAAAAAGAGAACAAAATTCAGGATAAATGGGAGAAAAGGGCTGCCTTTTTCTCCTGACTCCATGGAATTTGTTTAATAAGTATGGGAACAGAAGCAGGTACTGAGGTTTTTCTATAGCTATCTTTTACAAGTCGATATTTCTTGCTTTTGGATCACATGGATTTAGAAAAGATATCGTTTTGTTTTTAGGCTTTTTAAAATTTTTATTTTATTTTATTTATTTTATTTTTGGCTGTGTTGGGTCTTCGTTGCTGTGCGTGGGCCTTTCTCTGGTTGCAGTGAGCAGGGGCTACTCTTCATTGCGATGCACAGGCTTCTCATTGCTGTGCTTCTCGTGTTGCAGAGCACAGGCTCTAGGCGCGTGGGCTTCAGTAATTGTGGCACGGGGGCTCAGTAGTTGTGGCTTGTGAGCTCTAGAGCGCAGGCTCAGTAGCTCAGCAGTTGTGGCGCACCGGCTTAGCTGCTCCGCGGCATGTGGGATCTTCCCGGACCAGGGCTCGAACCCATGTGCCCTGCATTGGCAGGGGGATTCTTAACAACTGCGCCACCAGGGAAGCCCTGACTTATTAAAATACCACTTTATGGAGATAAATGCACATCCCATCAATTCACCTATTCAAAGTGAACAACTGAGAGGCGAAGTTCGCGCGCATTTTTGTGCAGGCGAGCCTCCCCGCCGAAGGTCTGCACTGGGCACACCCCCCCCTACCCCCGTGTCCCCAGACCCCGGGGGAGACCCCGCCGCTCTTCGAGTCCAAACCACGCAGCAGCAATCCGAGCGGAGGACAACCGGAGGTGCGTCCTGCGCGGTCGGACCCGTAAGACCAACCCGGCGGCCTAGGCCCCGCCCCACAGGCCGCGGATCACCGAGGGCGAGTCCTCCCGCTGTCCTAGAGCTGCCTCCCGGAGGGGGCCGGGGTCTCTAGGTCGCTTCCGGGAACCAGGCCGCGCTTCCGGCTGCGCGCGCCTCTGTGCTCCGCTTGGGACCGCGCGCCAGGTACGGGGGCGCAGCGGGAAGCGGGGGTGGGAATGGGTCGCCCTGCTCGCGAGGCGGCGAACACTCTGGAGGCAGGAGGCGGATCCGGCAGCTCGGTACCGGACCGCAGGGCGCTGACCGCGGCCGGGGCGGCGGCTCGGAAGAGCTTGGGTGGCCGCCTCGGGGCGCTCCTTCCTCCGGGCCAGGGGGCAGCGCGCTGGCCTCCAGGGGCCGGGACCTGAGCGGCAGGCGGCGGGGCGGCGGAAGGCTGTCCGGATACTGGCCATGCCCTGAAGGAAAACCCGTGGGTGGTCGTTGACAGCCGGCGTGAGGGGACCCAGCCTTCCCGGGAGAGTGGGGTACGAGGAAACCGGTGGGGAGCTCGCCGTGCGCCCGGGCCCGCCGCGCTTAGGCCCGCAGGCCGGGGGTGGGGGCGCCTTGGGGACGGCTCTGCTCGGCGCCTGGCGCGGCTGCGGGGGGCCGGGCGCTCCTGCAGAAGCAGGTGTGGGGTGTCGTGCTGTCTTTCAGGTGACATCTCAGCCCTTTTCTCCAGGTACTGCACCCACCTCTCTTAACACTTGCGCCTCAGCCCTTCCTGCTTGAGAGACGCCGTCTGGGCCCCCCTGCAGGGACTTCTGAGTGGACGGGCCTGGGTTCTAGTCCTTGACTTGAGCAGTTGTTTCCGCCTCGATTTCCTTGTTGGTGGGGTGAGAACGGTAACCCGCTCGTGCAGAGCCGTGTGCGGCTTGGACGTGGAGTAGCTGAGTGATCTTGGAGTGGTCAGTGGCAGCGGCAGTGGCTGTTGTGTCCTTGTGTTCTCTGGACTTTTCTTCTCCTTCATTCTTTAATCCGTTATTTATTTGGAGAACTTATGTTGCTCTCCTGTTTCCTGATTCTCTTCCTTCTCTCCTCCCCACCTCATCTCCCTTTTCTGCCGGTTCCTGTCTCCCCTCTTCCAGGGACTGGAGAGGGGCCCCTCCGCCACCTGCTTCCAGGGCACCTTCCGTCACGCTGGCTGTCATCAGTGTTTCACACCATCAGCATCTGGGAGGTGGAGACCATATCAGTCCTCATTCACTGGCCCAAAGGACATGGGAGTCACTGGGCTTCTCTTGCACCCCTCTTCCAGGCAGTTGCGGCTGGGACCTCCTACCTGGGCTGCCGGTCAAAGAGCAGGAAGCAGCGATGTCTGCCGTGGGTCCTGCAGCTCCACACCTGCATCGCCCTGGTGACAGTCACAGTGGCTGCATGAGTTTCCTGGGCGCCCAGCTGCCTCCAGAGGTGGCAGCAATGCCCCAGCTCCTGAGGGACCTGGACAGGGGCACGTTCAGAAAGTTGCTGAAGCTGGTGGTCAGCAGCCTGCAGGGAGAAGACTGCCGTGAGGCTGTGCGGCGCCTCGGGGCTGGCGCAGACCTGCCTGAGGAGCGGCTGGGTGCCCTGATCGCTGGCACACACACCCTGCTCCAGCAGGCCCTCCGGCTGCCCCCGGCCAGCCTGAAGCCCGATGCCTTCAAGAACCAGCTCCAGGAGCTCTGCATTCCCCAAGACCTGGTCGTGGACTTGGCCAGTGTGGTGTTTGGGAGCCAGCGGCCTCTCCTTGACTCTGTGGCCAGGCAGCAGGGGGCCTGGCTGCCCCATGTTGCCGACTTTCGGTGGAGGGTGGACGTGGCCATCTCCACCAGCGCCCTGGCCCGCTCCCTGCAGCCAAGTGTCCTGATGCAGCTGAAGCTCTCGGATGGGTCGGCCCTCCGCTTCGAGGTCCCCACGGCCAAGTTCCAGGAGCTGCGGTTCGGTGTGGCCATGGTCCTGAAGGAGATGGCCGACCTGGAGAAGAGGTGCGAGCGCAAACTGCAGGGCTGAGCCTTGCTCACCGGTCCCCTTCTAGTCACCGGGGATAGCTGGCTCAGACAGGTGTCTCCAGAGCAAAGGCCGCCCTTCCCGTTTGAGTATAATCGTGTATTTCTCTAAGTGAAGAGGACAGTTGTGTCTTTCCCTTTTTTTGGAAGTAAAGCAGCTACACAAAATATGTTCTCCTGGGTAGGCATCAAACTGCAGGCCCCGTCCCCGCAGCTGTCAGTTGGTCTTGTTGCCAGGTAAGGGCACCCACTGCTCCGGTGTGGCCATGTGTGGTCTAGTCACAGTCTGGGGTCCAGGCCAAGGCCTTTGTGAGGACACAGAGGTTCCTCAGCCTGGCCCCACCTAACAACTGAACTCTTGCTCCTGTGATTTTGGGAACCCTGTGCTTCAGGGTGCACATTTCATTCCCCTGTCTTAAATCCCTGACCTTATGGAGAGCATTCTAGTGGGGAGAGGGAGGCATTACGAAGTGCATAATACAAACAAGTGGTGTAGCTCATGGGAGGATGGGAAGTGGTGCAGGAGGTAGAGCAGCCTTTGGAGATGGGGGGCAAGGCTGTGGGAGAACTGGGCTATCATTTTAAATTGGGTCGTGGGGGGACCTCCCTGGTGGCCCAGTGGTTAAGAATCCTTCCAATGCAGGGGATGCGGGTTCGATCACTGGTCGGGGAACTAAGATCCCACATGCCATGGGGCACCTAAGCCTGGGTGCCACAACTACTGAGCCCACGCGCTGTAACTAGAAAGAAGCCTGCACGCTGCAACGAAAACCAGACGCAGCCAAAAAAAAAAAAAATCGGGGCATGGGTTGCGCCTCCTTGAGGACATGGTACCTGAGCAAAGACTTAAAGGAGGCGAGGCGGAGGGAGCAGCCTGTGGTGCACAGGCCACGTGGCTGCAGCCAAGTTGGGGGAAGGTGAGTGGAGGGCACAGGGGGCAGTCCCAAGGGCCTCTCTAAGAGCTTTGGCTCAATTCTGAGTGAAATGAGTGTGATGTGACAATTGTTTTCAGAGGATTATACTGGATGCTGGGTTGATAGCAGAGCGTAGGGCAGCAGGGTAGGGATTGGGCGTCTGGTGGAGTTGGCGGTGGCAGGGGAGAGGGGAGCAGGGGCCTCGCCTGGGTGCCTCTAGGGTGGGAGTGTGCAGAGCCCGTGGCCAGCCCTGCACCCTCCAGCATAACCACACCCCAGGTAGGGGCCTGGCGTGTCCCCGCCTCCATGCTCTGCCGCGAAACCAGGTCACAGGTCTGGTGGTGTTAATAGGCCCGAGCATCAGGCAGGAACCTCCTCTGAAAACAGCAAATGAGCTTGGGTGCCCACCTGGCACCTGCGCTTCCCCAGCGCCCCCTTCCTGCCCCCTGCTCCATGCCACGACCCATCAAGAGCGGCAGTGTTTGCTCTGTGCTGTTTCCAGAACACTCCCATGATCTCGGTTAATTAAGGCCTTTCCCTGAGTGAGGGTCCTGGCAAGTTAGGTGTAGGCCAAGGGCACAGAGAGGAGGAGGCCACCCTAAGGTGCTGCTGTGCGCTTGGAGCTAGAGTTTCAGAGGCCAGGCCGCAGGCGGGGCCCCATCTTGGCTCAGCCGAGGAGTGCAGACTCCCCAGGTCTCCTTCAGCGTCAGCTGGCATCCTTGGGCCCTGCTTCCCTGAGGACAGGAGCTGGCCTGGGCTGTGCTCGCGGCTGCCCGGGCCTGCTCAGAAGAACGTGCACAGGTAAGCTGAGCACCACATCTGCCTCAACCAGTGATGGAGGCTTTTCTGGCACCGTCACTGTGCTGTGACTTCTTCCTCGACCGCTGGGCATGTGTCAGGAATATGTACTCATTATGATACGTTTGGAAAATCCGAAAAAGTAAAACAAACAAACAAAAAGATTCAAAAAGCTCCTTTGCCCATAGACGGTCATGGAGAAACCGTCTTGACCAGACTTGACATTTACGCTCTGTGCTGTCTCTGTGTTAACACAGCTCTGTTCATGTAACTCTTCCTGATATGAGGGTCTGTCTAATGGCAGCAGAACATGCATCTTCCCGGTGGGCGTGCCAAGTTTCTCTTGGGGAAAATAAACAAAGCACCACAGACCGGGCAGCCTATAAACAACAGACATTGATTTCTCACAGTGCGGAGGCCGGATGTCTGAGGTCAGGGGGCCAGCAGGGGCGGGTGAGGCCCTCTTCCTGGCTGCAGACTTCTGTGTCCTCACGTGGAGGAAGGGGCAAGGGAGCTCTGTGGGGTCTCTTATCAGGGGGACTCCACCATCATGACCGAAGCACTCCCAAAGGCCCCACCTCATAACACCCTCACATTGGGCATTAGGATTTCAACACATACATATACGTTTGGGGGACACAGACATTCAGACTAGAGCAACTTCCGTGTTTCATTTTTTTTCTTAATTAAAAAATCACTGATGTTGGGACCTCCCTGGTGGCTAAGTGGTTAAGACTCCGCGCTCCCAATGCAGGGGCCCCAGGTTCGATCCCTGGTCAGGAAACTAGATCCCACATGCTTGCTGCAACTAAGAGTTCACATGCCACAAGTAAGGAGCCCTCGAGCTGCAACGAAGACCGGGCTCAACCAAATAAATATTTTAAAAAAATCACAGTGAGGACTTCCCTGGTGGCGCAGTGGTTAAGAATCCACCTGCTCATGCAGGGGACACGGGTTCATTTCCTGGTCCGGGAGGATCCCACATGCTGTGGAGCAACTAAGCCCATGTGCCGCAACTACTGAGCCTGCATGCTGCAACTACTGAAGCCCACACGCCTAGAGCCCATGCTCTGCAACAAGAGAAGCCACCACAATGAGAAGCCCGCGCACCACAATGAAGAATAGCCCCTGCTCTCTGCAACTAGAGAAAGCCTGCGTGCAGCAACAAAGACCCAACACAGCCAAAAAAAAAAAAAAAAAA
Source organism: Eschrichtius robustus (assembly GCF_028021215.1). Lineage (NCBI taxonomy): Eukaryota > Metazoa > Chordata > Mammalia > Artiodactyla > Eschrichtiidae > Eschrichtius > Eschrichtius robustus. Next base: position 86,685,844 of record NC_090840.1, read on the forward strand.
AACCAGTGATGTTATGCAACGAGATATGCAACTAGAGATTATCGTACTAAGTGAAGTAAGTCAGACAAAGACAAATACCATATGATATCACGTTTGGAATCTAAAATGCATACGATACAAATGAACATATCTATGAAACAGACTCACACGGAGAACAGACTTGTGGTTGCCAAGGGGGTGGGGGTGGGGGAGGGAAGGACTGGGAGTTTGGGATGAACAGATGCAAAGTAGTATATGTAGAATGGATAAACAACAAGGTCCTACTGTATAGCACAGGGAACTATATTCAGTATCCTGTGATAAACCGTAATGGAAAAGAGTATGAAAAAGAATATATATATGTATAACTGAATCACTTTGCTGTACACAAGAAATTAGCACAACATTGTAAATCAACTATACTTCAAAAAAATTTTTTTAAATCATTGATGTCAATAGTAAACGGTAGAAAGATTTTATATTAAAACTATTTAGAAGTAGGAACAGAGGAGGCAGAATGTGACCACTTTCCACGTTGAATCATTCCACGTGTAGACTTTTGTGTTGGCTTCTTTTACTTAACACAGTGTTGTAAAAATAGAATGTGATCATTTTAGGGGCTTCCCTGGTGGCACAGTGGTTAAGAATTCTCCTGCCAATGCAGGGGACACAGGTTCGAGCCCTGGTCCAGGAAGATCCCACATGCCACGGAGCAACTAAGCCCGTGCGCCACAACTACTGAGCCTGTAGTGCCACAGCTACTGAAGCCTGCTTGCCTAGAGCCCGTGCTCCACAACAAAGGAAGCCACCGCAATGAGAAGCCCACGTGCCACAACGAAGAGTAGCCCCTGCTCGCCACAACTAGAGAAAGCCCGCGCGCAGCAACGAAGACCCAACGCAGCCAAAAATAAAGGGTTTTTTTAAAGAAAAGAATGTGATCATTTTAAAGCCCTTGGTATTATGTCCCTAACGACCCAAAGCACGACCTCGAGCGCCCCCTACAGGCCAGGCGCTGTCGACCAGGCCCCAGCCGAGCGCAGAGAAGGTACAGGTGGAACCACCAGGTGCAGGCCCTCTGCCGGGCACGTGTTAACTCATTAACTCACAGGCAAGAAGCCGCTCCGCCTCACGGGTGACGAAGCGCAGAGAGGTTTGCGTCTTGCCCAACGACACACAGCTGATGGGGGAGCTGGCAGTCCGTTCTCCGCCAGCCTTCCCTCCCCAACTGTCCTTAGTCCGCCGACTCTGTGGGCGTGCGAACCTGGTGGCAGGACGGGCTCTTGGTGCTGGCTCCCGTGCCCTGAGCGGCTGCTGGCCCCAGAGTGAGGACACACGTTTAGGGTCGAGGGCCACGGGCTCGGGGGCGTCTGTTTTGCCGGTTACCGCAGCAAAGTTGGGCCAGTGCAACCAGGAACGGAGACCTGGGGTCCGAGCCCGGCCGACGTGCCCCAGCAGGTGCTCCGAGCTCTGCTGCCACAGAGTGTCCCCGTGGCCGCGACGCCGTGGCTCTAAGTCACGTGCCTGGCAGGAACACACACACCCCCCTTCCCGAGGGAGCCTCCCATCATCCTCGGTTGTCCTGGCAGGCAGGGGTGCTTTTCCGACTTGAGGCTGGGAGTCCCGCGAGTCAGCACCAGGATTTGCACACCCTTTTGCCCACCAGGCGGCAGAGACTCCCTTGTCCTTGTGCTCCTGGCGGGGGCTGTCTGGCTCTGTCTCCCCAGCCCTGTGGGTGTGTCCACCCTGCTGCTCCACGCCCCGGAGGGTCGGCAGACTCTGGGAGGGCCCCGGGCCCCTCGAAGTCACCGTGTCTACAAGCGCTGTCTGCTTCCATCTCCACCCTCGGGGGGTCCCGGCCAGCAAGTGGGGGTGTAGAGCTCTGCTCGCTCACCTGCTCCCCTCCCCCTCCCCCAGAAGGCACCGGCTGTGCCTTTTAAGTCACTGGTCAGGAACGTCAGGACCAGAACATGATCTCCATCCTCGGGAGGCTGGAGGTGGTGGCCCTGACGGCGCTGCCCCTCCCACAGCGGCTGTGGGGGCAGCCCTTCCCCCCCGCTTCCCCAGCTGCTCAGCCAGGAGAGGGTCGCAGAGCCCTGCCTCGGCCCTCGGAGGAGCTCTTGACAGCTCTGATACTGCAAACTCTGGGTTGTTCATCTGTGAGCCCTCATGCTTCTGTCTCAAGGAGGGACACACGGGCAAACAGTGACACAAGGCATACAGGTGGTAAGTGGCTTTCATGAGATGCAGAAGATGGGCAGCAGGCTGTTCCCAGGACTGTTGGCTCCTGGGGCTGGACAGAGCCAGGGGATGAAGGCCACCAGCCTCCAGGCCGCTCACAGGATTCTGGCCTCACCGTGGGTACGGGGAGGCAGACACGATCCAGCTTGAGAAGGTCCCTCCAACTGCGGGGCACAGGCTTGCAGGCCAGCAGTGGTGGCCCTTCTCACCTGCGTCGGGAGTGGCTAACTTTTCTCTAAAGGGCCAGAGAGTATTTTAGCTTTTCAGGTCATAATGATTGTCAGTTCTGCCATCATAGCTCAGAAACAGCCAGAGACATCTAAACCAATGGGCATGATCATGTTCCAATAAAAATGCCCTGTGGACACTGAGATTTTAAGTTCACGTCACAAAATTTGTTTCAACCATTTAAAACCCATTCTCAGCTCCAGGGCCGTACAAAACCAGGTAGGGGGTGGGCGGTGGCTGTAAGTGCTACACCTCCCTGTGTGCCTGCAGGGCTCCCTCAGGCTGCAGAGGGACCATCCACCTTCACCTGCGGTCAGTCTCTACCCCAGACCTGGACTTGAGGGCAGGGGCCAGCCCAATCCACCTTTGTCCCCAGGCAAGAACAAGACCTTGCACAGATGTTTGCACCTGGAAAATTACAACTGTGTTGACCTTATTTAGATCTCTGTGGAAACTCTTGATGCTGGAGAATTTTCTCTCTTCTGTGGGCCTCTAAAGCCTCGCCTCAAAGCCTGGATGTGCCCCAAATGCATCATTCATTCATTCAACAAACATTTCCCAGGCTCTGAGTGCAAGCCACACACACAAGGGGACACAGGGATGTGAAAACCCACCTGGGCTCTGCACACACACCCCATGTTATTTGTGAAGCTTCCAGAATGCTCAAAATGTCATAAATCAAAGCTTAATCTGATAATTGAGACAAAAAGCAATTTCAGGTCAAAATTAGGGGTTTAATTTATTGTCTCCAAAAGAGAATTCCAAAGTATTTTAATATCTACTCTGGAATAGTTCTGGAAATTCTGTTTTCTGGCCATGTCGGGCATCTTGAGGGATCTAGTTCCCCAAAGATTGAACCTGGCCCCGCACACAGTGAAAGCTGGGTCCTAACCAGTGGACCGCCCGGGAATTCCCAGAAATTCTTAAAATGAGTTTAGTGTTACATTTACTGAAGCCCCAAATTGGGAAATATAGCTTGAAAGTAGAGCAGAATAGTCCAGAACTCGCACTACCCGGCAGGCAGCCCTCTCCTCTCCCTCCCTGCAAAGCGACCAGCACACATGATGTGCACAGATGCTTTTCCTGTGCTCTGGGATCTCAAACCTGTGCAGCAGATTGAACTCACAATGTCTCGCCAGGTGACACATGAATACTACACATCTTTTTCACATGGACTCAGCTAAGAAAGGACTCCTCACCCTGTACTTCTGCAGTCGATATTCTAGACTGGAATGCGGAGCTTGAGATGTATTCCTATTGCATTCTTGGTTGTATTGGGACATTTAAGTGAACAAAGCACACTAAGAACAGAGAGGAAAAATAATCCCTCAAAGGCTGGAGGCATGACGTTTTTACCCAAGTAAACGAGGCAGGACTGCCACTCGATCAGAGGCAACCCGCAAACAAATGGGCCAGCTGTGTTCCAAGAACCTTTATTTGGTCACACTGAAATCTGATTTCAATATAATTTTCAAATGTCACAAAATAGTCTTTTTGCCCCCCCAACCATTTAAAAATGTAAAAACCATCCTTAGCTCTTGGCCTGTTAAAAGGTAAACAGGTACATTAAAATCCTGAAGTTGATTCGAGCAAACATGGATCGGGAGCAGCACCAAGCCGAAGTGGTTAGGAGTCCTGCCAACAGGGGACTTGGAAGCAAAGCCAGGAAGCTGTCAGATCGGCTACAGCTGAAGCAGCTGCCTTACTCCTTGGCTGTTTGTGATTAAGTTTCCTGGACATGAGTGCATTTACAGGACTGACTCTGGCTCAGGTTTTGTGGGCTGTGTAGGTCCCAGGCTTTACAGCTACCCGGCCCAGTGGCCTCAGGCTGATCACCAGGCCTCACAGATGTGGGCACAGGTCCGCATTTGGCCCAAGGGCCACCCAGTCAGCCAGCCCCTGACTTAGGACCATGTTGATCCAGAAAGAATCCAGGTGCTGAAACAGATTTAAGGCTGGTCCCTCTGGCCCTTTTTGGCCAGCCTGCAAGTGCTGTCAGGGGAAAACAGAAGCATCCTGCCCAGTGCAGAACCTGGAGTCCAGAGGCCTTCCACCCCTTTGTCCATCATTACCAGGAAGCGGCCAGGAGACAATTCCCTTGTGGGGACAGTGCACCCAGTGACAAACAGCCTTCCTAGAGCCAGAAGGCGAGAGCATGGGGCCTCGGGAGGCCCTTCCAGCACATGATGGCACCAGGAGCCAGTGGAGGGCACGTGTGGCATGTGCACCGGGACCTTGACTCTTGTCCCATCCTTGGGTGGCTCACAAAGCCTAAGATACAGCTCACTCACATGTGCCCACCCTGTCCGGCTCTGACGGCAGTGACCACCTGGTTGAGCACAGCAGCCGAGGCGGGGACATAATCTCTGTTCATAATCTCTGCACAGTCTGTAAAGGTCCCTGCCCTCTTGCACTGACCCTTCAGGCACAAGTTCTGGGTGGAGCAGGGGACGGCGGGGGAGATGGGGTTACAGCTGCTGCAAGGGGCACAATGACTGCATGGCGTCCTCCGCCCAGGGCGGGAACACCCCCGAAGATGCAGGTTGGGGGACGATCCTCATCCCCAGAGACAGCACCGCAACCTGAGAACATGCCACACCTTGTGTCAGGCGAATTGGCAGGTCAGGCTGAGCTGCTGCGGGGTTGAGTCCCTGTCCACGTGCTGAGAACGGAAACTCACGTGAACTCGGCCACCCTGAACTCCACTGTTCCCAGCCCCACCAGGCCCTCCAGTACCCACGGAGCGGCACTGTTTCCCCAGATACAAACCCACAGGCTGATTTTGAGCCGTGTCGCACAAGGCGATCTGGGCTTCAACCAACCAGTGTGATGGTGACCCCAGTCGTGTTGCAATAAATCCTGAAGTGACCTATGTCCCTCAGGGTCACCTGTCCATGCATGGGAGAAATGGCCTCTCTGTGGCAGGCCGCCCTTGGCCTATGATTATTGGCAATGGCACCAAAGATCGGCAGGTCTCAGGGGGGTGGTCCTGGGTGGCAGCCTCTGCAAATGACACTCCTGGTCCCGAGTCACCGCTGCCGAGTCCAGGGCCCCAAGCAGGTCTGGACTCAATGCTACACGTCAGCCTCAGCCTGTGGCTCACAGGCCTTGATGAGATGCTCTGTGAGCTGCTCCGCAGCCCCAGCCTGTCAGTCAGGTTAACCAGAGGGGTGGGCGGAGTGGTGATCTCCCCTGCACGTTCTTTCCGCCCGTGCCAAGAAGGTCAAGGGTCCTGACCACTCTACCCTGGCCGTTTCTCCAGGCTGGGCTGGCAAAGAAAACCCGGGGAGGAGGTGATGTGGGCGGAGCGGGCTCGCTCACGCGCACCCGGTGCTCGGCACCCGCGGGGCCCTCTGCCCTGGGACCTGTGGGGCCCATATGACCACGCCGACATGCTGATCCTGGTGAGCAGGCATCTCCACCTTCCTCAGGCCTGTGAGAAGGCACGGGCTCGTGTGTCTGCTTGCAGACCCCCATTTTGGCAGTCCCTGTGGCTGGAGTTTTGAGGACGTCTGGCCAGCAGCCACCAACAACACACATCCCAGCCTCTGGTGGTGTTCTCGGGACTGAGGCGAGGCTCCTGCAGTGCTGAGGGCCAGGCTGGGAATCCCAGTGAGGGCTGTGCGTCTGATTCTCGTAACCGAAGCAGCTGGGCTCTGGAAGTAGGGTGGGCCAGTGACACTGTCCCCGGGCCCAGGCACTGCTGCTGGAGCCAGTTCCTCCCCAAAGAGGCCCTGCCGGGGGAGTCAGGTGAGGGGGACCCGGCTGCGCCGCCTGGGGCCCCACAGACACAAGTGAGCATATCTTGCTGCTGAAGCCAGTCTGAGTACCTGATGCTTAAGGAAGACGTCCTGGGTAACTTCTTTCAACCCACTCATCTGGCGGGGCTCACGGGGCTTTTCTTATGCCTCTTCCTCGTCCGCAGGACCTGGGGTCTTCCCTCTATGAACTCAAACGCTACACACGTGCACCTTGATGTGAGGGACACGGGCTTTACTGAAGGTCAAACGTGCCAGCAAATAAACATACAGCTCAGGTGAATCTGGATGCTCCCTCTCCTAAGAGAGCAATTCTGAATCTTTCACAACATTCTAAATCGTCAGTATAAATGATCCCATAAAAAATAAGTTAAGGCTGTAGGTTTATTCACATTTATACACATTCGTAAAGGTGAGTGGTCTATCCCATGTGAATTTTCTGATGCTGAGTAAGCCTTGAGCTTCTATTAAAAGCTTTGCCACATTCATTACATTTATAAGGTTTCTCTCCAGTGTGAATTCTCTGGTGTATAATTAGATGCGAACGCCATCTGAATATTTTTTCACATTCATTACATTTATGAAGTTTCTTTACAGTATTAACTTTCTTACGGCTCACGTGGGTAGAAGCTTCCATAGTATTCCCATACTCGTGGTACCACTGGGCTCGAGTGTGGATCCTCTGGTGCTCGATGAGGTACGAGCTCCGGCTGAAGGCTTTCCCACACTCGCTGCATCCGTAGGGCTTCACCCCAGCGTGAATGATCTGGTGCTGGAAAAGGGTGGAGTTCTGACTGAAGGCTTTCCCACATTCACTGCACTTATAGGGCCTCTCCCCCGTGTGCACCCGCTGGTGTATCGTAAGCTGTGTGCTCATGCTGAAGGCTTTTCCACATTCGAGGCACTCGTAGGGCTTCTCCCCTTTATGGATCCTCTGATGGTAAATGAGGCTCGAGCTCTGGCTGAAGGCCTTCCCACAGTCACTGCACTCATAGGGCTTCTCTCCGGTGTGAATTCTCTGATGCTGAATTAGGTGTGAGCCCTGGACAAAGCCTTTCCCACACTCATCACACTTAAATGGTTTTTCTCCAGTGTGAGTTCTCTGGTGGCGAATAAGCCGTGAGCTGCAACCAAAGGCCTTTGAACACTTGTTGCATTTATAAGGTTTCTCTCCGGTATGCGTCAGCTGATGCTGACTAAGGCGGGAGACCCACCGGAAAGCCTTCCCACACTCGTCACACTTAAACGGTTTCTCAGTAGCGTGCAACCTCTGATGTGCAACCAGGCTGGGACTATCTGGGGTTCTCGGGAGCTGAAGTTTCTCCCCAGCGTGCATCCGCTGGTGCTGAGCTAGGGTGGAGCTCTGGCTGAAGGCCTTCCCACACTCCTGGCATGGGTAGGGCCTCTCTCCCGTGTGGGTCCTCTGGTGCCTGGCCAGCTGAGACTGCTGGCTGAAGGCCTTCCCACACTCCCGGCAGCCATAGGGCCTCTCTCCCGTGTGGACCCTCTGATGGTGGATGAGGCTAGAGCTCTGACCAAAGGCTTTTCCACATTCCTCACACCTGTAGGGCTTCTCCCCAGTGTGAATCCTTTGATGCTGAATGAGTTTCGAGCTCAGACGAAAGGCCTTCCCACACTCGGTGCATTTAAACGGCTTCTCTCCAGTATGGATCCTCTGATGCTGGGTAAGCTGTGAGCACAACCTGAAGACCTTCCCACACTCCTCACACTCATATGGCTTCTCTCCACGCAAGGTACTCAGATGTCTCCCCTGTAAGCAATCAGGTAATTTTTTTTGGCACTCTTGGCAGCTGTTAGGTCTCTTCTGTATATTAATTTCCTGATGCAGAGCGACACCTGAAGTAGATCGGAAACTCCTACCACAGATGTCACATCTTCGCAAGGACCCCTGACTTTGATCACGTCGACAACCCAGGCGGCCACCGCTCCCCCGCTCGCCACACCCCTGGGCCTCGTCCTCGGCGAAGGTCTCCCTGGGAGCCGCAGTCCCTGTGTTCAAGCAGTTTTTCTGGAAGAGGGAGGTTGGCTGACTCTCTGAACAGACCTCGGGATCAGAGGCGTCTCCAAAGCCAGGACTCTGGGGAAAGTCCCGGGATGGGGTTTTGACCATGACCACATGGGATTCTGATTTTAGACGGTCAATGTCTTCACAGGCCTGCTCACTCTCGGTCCCGATTGTAGAATCTGAAATGAACAGGAAGTAAACTGCTACTTATCCCATGTGCTCAGAGAAAGGACAAAGACTGGAGGATGGGGCAGGGGTGCAGACCACCCCTGGGACTGAGCCCCCTCGCAGGACAGTCTGCGTCGAGCACATGGAAAGACGCTACAAGAAGTCAATGCCTTTGACAGTTCTCAAAATCTGGTTTCATTCATACTTCATTTTATGCACTCATTCAGTTACAGCGTACTTGGCAGAGTGCGAAGAGCTACCCTCCTACGTGGGGGAAAGGTCCTCCCACGTGGAACTAGCACGAGGAAAAATCCACAAAGAAGCAAAGTGAGCTCGACAGGGTGGGAGGTTTAGTGAGAGGCAGGGCTAGGCTGAGAGGTCAGAGGCTCCTGCTTGCAGAGGACGTAGAGTGAGGAGGAAAGAGGGACTGAAAACTGTGAATAAAGGGATGTTGGATACCAACAAAAATGAGGTGCAAGAGCTGCTAAGGGGTACACGGGTGGTGAGCCCAAGAGGACTGGGCCTCCGGCTGTCCACTGGGTGGGGTTCTGAGAAGGACCCCGGGCCTGAACTCTGTGGCATCCAGCTGCCGCCAAGCCACGCTCTCTGATGCACACCTGGCCATGTCCCTTGCTAGTCTGCCCCTCAGCTTCCAGGTGGCCACACCCACTGGTCATACTGACTCCTCCTTCCCGTGGGTTTCTGGAGGGTCCACCTACGCTGCCTGCCCTCCATATGGAGGTTTGGAGTGATATGGCCACCAGCCAAGGAATACCTGGGCCACCAGAAACTAGAATAGGCAGGAAGGATCCTCCCCTACAGGTTTCAGAGAGGACACGACCCTGCCCATACCTTGATTTAGGACATCTGGCCTCCAGAACTGAGAAACAGTAAATCTCTGCTGTTTTAAGCCTCCAGTTCGTGGTGCTTTGTTACAGCAGCCCCAGGACACTAACACAGCCCTAGAGCCTTATCTGAGAGGCTGGGGTCACCCAGGGCCCCAAGAAGTTCCAGAGGGAGCACTGGCGGAGGGAGGGGACAGCTGCTCAGAGCCACACTTAGTGCTCTCCTTAGAGCCACAGGTGTGTACCTGCACTCAGTAAGACTATTAGTAAAATTACAGGGGCTTCCCCGTGGTGCAGTGGTTCTGCCAATGCAGGGGACAGGGGTTCGAGCCCTGGTCTGGGAAGATCCTACATGCCGCGGAGCGACTAAGCCCGTGCGCCACAACTACTGAGCCTGCGCTCTAGAGCCCATGAGCCACAACTACTGAAGCCTGCGCCCCACAACTACTGAGCCCACGCGCCTAGAGCCCGTGCTCCGCAACAAAAGAAGCCACTGCAATGAGAAGCCCGTGCACCGCGATGAAGAGTAGCCCCTGCTTGCCACAACTAGAGAAAGCCCGCGCGCAGCAACAAAGACGCAACACAGCCCCCACCTCAAAAAAAAAAAAATTACAAACTGAACAAACTGTGGTTCAAAAACAAACTGTTTTTGCCATAATGCACAGGTGTTTTGTGCCCTTGCTTTTCTGTAGTTCAGTCCCTTCTGAGGCTGCCCCACCACCAGTCTAAACTTCCAGGCCCACCCCATGGCATTCCCAGGCAGCCCAGCAAGCCCACGTAGGTGGCACCTGGGGTCTGCCTCCAGGCTCCCGCCCGCAGCCCTCTCACCCTGTGCCCAGAAGCCTCACCTGCCTCGGAGGTCCTGGCTGCCTCTCTCCCCTCCGCTCCTTGCAGGTCGAGGACCCATGGCTCCTGCCCCTGTTCCAGCCGGGAGATCAGCTCAGGCTTGAAGACCAGGAATCCTGCTGTGGAGGCAGCAGAGGAGGAGATGGCATTGGTGTGGCTGGGAGTGCAGCTCAGCCCTCCCTGGTTCCCAGGAGTGAAGGGCTGGGGGCTACTGGGGCACAGGGGCCCTCTCTGTCCAGGTCTGTCACCTCCTGAGGCTGGACACAGAGGAACTCCTGGACTCCCAGCCTGTCCCTGTCTCCATCCACACAGGGCCAGGATCCCCAGGGAGCCCTGTCACCCGAATCTGCCTAGCACAGGCCAGCTCTAGCCCAGGGGGAGAGAAGCCAGGCACTGCCAGCACTTCCCTCAGTCCCTCAGTTCTGAGGGCAAGGACACTCCAAGAGGTTGACGTGGTTAAAAAACAAGACAAACAACAACAACAACAAATCAACAAACAAAATGGATTTTAAATCAGAAAGTGTGAAGACTTCCCTGGCAGTCCAGTGGTTAAGACTCCGCGCTTCCAATGCAGGGGGCACGGGTTTGATTTCTTGGTCTGGGAACTAAGATCCCACATGCCGCGCGGTGCCGCCAAAAAATAAAATAAAATAAAATAAATTAAAAAAAAAAATCAGGTGTGAAGTTCAATGGTCACCCAGCAGCCCCAGCCTCGAGTCCTCATACAAAGCCCTGGGGGGCCTTGGCAGAGGGGTGGAGAGCTGCGGGCACCCACCTGGCACCTGCCTTCTGGGGCCGCCAGCCCCCATGCTGTGGGCCAGCCGTGTGATGTGCTCCCAGCCCATCCAAGGGCTGGCCAAGCCCTCTGGCTGGAGCACACCTCAGGTTTCCAGCTGTGTGGGTGGAGAAGGGCAGGCAGAGAGAGCCTAGGTCGAAGGCTCAGGTGATGGCAGGACCCCCACAGTCAACATGAAGCAGGTGTCCTTGCCAAGCACATGTGCAACGCTCACAGAGAAACATCCCTGGGCCAGTCAGGAAGGGGGTCAGGCAGAGGCCACAGAATAATACCACAGACCGCGCCTGATCTAAATGGAACTGGACATGACAGCCATCACAACAAGTAGCTCAAAACTATTAGCTATCTGAAAACTAAATAATGAATTACTAAGTGGTATCTACTATAAGTAAATTGTATTTACTGTAAGTCAAAATTTGTAGGGCGCAGCTGAAGCAGTACTTACAGATAAAATTTCACATTTTTAAATATGTTGACCAGAAACAAGAATGATTGGGGGCTTCCCTTGTGGCGCAGTGGTTAAGAATCCACCTGCCAGTGCATGGGACACAGGTTCGAGCCCTGGTCCGGGAAGATCCCACATGCCGTGGAGCAACTAAGCCCGTGTGCCACAACTACTCAGCCTGTGCTCTAGAGCCTGAGAGCCACAACTACTGAGCCTGTGTGCCACAACTACTGAAGCCCGCACGCCTAGAGCCGTGCTCCATAACAAGAGAAGCCACCGCAGTGAGAAGCCCATGCACCGCAACAAAGGGTAGCCCCGTTCGCCGCAGCTAGAGAAATCCCGCGCGCAGCAACAAAGACCCAATGCAGCCAGAAATAAAATTAAAATTAAAATAAATAAAATAAAATAATAAATTTATTAAAAAAAAAGAAACAAGAATGATAAACACAGAAGAGGTAAATACTAAATTCAAGGAGTTGCAAACAAAACAACACAGCAAACACAAATAAATAAAAAGGGAGAAAATAACAAAAGTGGGCACGATTCAATGAAAGAGCACCCCCTCCCAAAAAAAACCCCAAAAGCTGGTTCTTCAAAAAGATAAAAAGAATAGTCTTGTGGCAAAACCAATCACAGGGACTTCCCTTGTGGTCCAGTGGGTAAGACTCCGCGCTCCCAATGCAGGGGGCCCGGGTTCCATTCCTGGTGGGGGAACTAGATCCCGCATGCATGACACACCTAAGATGTCCACATGCCGCAACTAAGAGTCCACATGCCACAACGAAAAGATCCTGTGTGCTGCAACGAAGACCCAGTGCAGCCAGCATAAATAAAAAAATATTTTTTTTAAAAATCACAGTCAACACAGTGAAAAGATGCTGCCAAAAAATAAAACAAATAAGGGAAACAAACACAAACATAATAGAGATTAAAAATAAAGAGTATTACGAACAAATACATGCTAAAAAAATTGCAAATCTGAATGAGTAGCTCTATCTGTACAAAAACTAGAAATGACAAAATTGGCACAGGGGAAAATCCGTAAGCTTGATAGACCATGAGGCATTAAGAAAATGTAAATTCTAGCATGGACATATATACACTACCAAATGTAAAATAGATAGCTAGTGGGAAGCAGCCGCATAGCACAGGGAGATCAGCTCGGTGCTTTGTGACCACCTAGAAGGGTGGGGTAGGGAGGGTGGGAGGGAGAGAGATGCAAGAGGGAAGACACATGGGAACATATATATATGTATAACTGATTCACTTTGTTATAAAGCAGAAACTAACACACCATTGTAAAGCAATTATACGCCAATAAAGATGTTTAAAAAAAAAAAAAGAAAAAAAAAAAGTAAGTTCTAGTCAAAGACCTTCCTTCCCCAAGCGCCCAAGGCCCAGGTGGTTTTACAGGTGAGTTCAACCAAAAACTCGAAGGTTCAATTAATTCCATCTATATAAATTCTTCCAGAAATTAAAAAAGACAGCAAAAGCTTCCCAGCTCATTTTATGAAACTTATATGCAAAAAATACCAAACTATATAATGACAATTCACCAAAAAAGAAAACACAAACAAACAAAAAACAATACAAGTCCATTTGGCTTAGGAACAGGGATGTAAAAGTCCAAAATACAATACTGACTACCTGAGTCCAAAAGGTTATCAGAATGTATATGTAAATATCATGACTTAAGTAGGGTTTATTCCAGGAATATAAGGAAATATGCCAATGTAACTTATTAGACTAACAGGCTAAGGAAAAAAAACATATGGACATCTCAATTAATGTAGGAAAAGAATTTGAAATTCGACATGCTCATTTATGATTAAAAACAAAATTCTTGTACTTCCCTGGTGGTCCAGTGGTTAAGAATCCGCCTGCCAATGCAGCGAACATGGGTTCTATCCCTGCTCCGGGAAGATCCCACATGCCGCGGGGCAACTAAGCCGGTGCACCACAACTACTGAGTCTGCACTCTAGAGCCTGTGAACCACAACTACCGAAGCCCGCGCGCCTAGAGCCTGTGCTCCACAACAACAGAAGCCACTGCAACGAGAAGCCCGCGCACCACAACAAAGAGTATCCACGCTCGCCGCAACTAGAGAAAGCCCACGCACAGCAACGCAGCCAAAAAAAAAAAAACAGAACACCAAAACTCTTCAGCCAACTTCTGTCTTTAGTTACATGCATTCCCTTTAAAATCAGAACAAAACAAGCATGCCCTCAGCACTCCTAACAGCACGGGTGCTCTGGCCATTGCTAAAGATCAGGACACATGGGGGCCAGGAGGGAAAACACCAAGCTTTCACTTGCAGGCCCCTCCTTAGAACATGATACCAGAACTAGCAGGGAGTCCAATGAAGTGGCCAAATACAAGGTCTATCCTCCAAAATCAAGAGCATTTCTCTATAGCAGCAATAATCAGCTAGAAGTATAACATAACAATGATACATTCACAAAACAACCTAAACTGAAGATCAAACACCAGACCACTGTGGAGGAAATGCCCACACTCTAATAATGTCTGCAGAGGTAAGTAGATAAATGGAGACACAGCGCATGGTCTTGGGTGGGAACAGTTAACAGAAAGGTGCCAGTTCTCCTCACACTATCTACAAATTCAAACCACTCCCCTATAAAAATTCCAGTGCAATTTTCAAGGAACTCAAACTTATTCTAAACTTACATGAAAGAACTACTCTATTAGCCGTGAGTAAGTAAGCGAAATTTTAAAAATAAAAAGTGAGAGCTGCCCTACCAGGTATTAACATGCCACAGGCCAAAGCAATAAAAAATAATACTAATAACAGAACAACCTAACAAAAAGCAGAGAGCTGGCCCATAACAGACCAGAGCTCAGAAACACACCATCACACATACGGAAAAGGCAGCTCCACAAATCAACTGGAAAGGATGGATTGTTTAGTGCTGGGGAAATGGCTCAGTGTGTGGACGAAGAAAAAGGATTATTGGGACTTCCCTGGTGGTGCAGTGGTTAAGAATCCGCCTGCCAATGTAGGGGACACGGGTTCAAGCCCTGGTCCGGGAAGATCCCACATGCCACGGAGCAACTAAGCCTGTGCGCCACAACTACTGAGCCTGCGCTCTAGAGCCTGCGAGCCACAACTACTGAGCCCGCGCGCCTAGAGCCCGTGCTCCGCAACAAGAGAAGCCACTGCAACGAAGAGTAGCCCCCGCTCGCCGCAACTAGAGAAAGCCCGCATGCAGCAATGAAGACCCAACGCAGCCAAAACTAAATAAATAAATAAAATTAAAAAAAAAAAAAAAAGGATTCTTACTTAACTCCGCACACAAAAGTTGAGCCCAGGTCTAAATGAGAAAGATGAACTATAAAATCCACATGAGAAAATGCAGGCCATCCCCATAGCCTTGGAGTAGAAAAGAACTTTTATATAAAACTTCAGAAGTACAACTCATAACGCAAAAACTGATCGATTTAATTACATTAGAATCTCACCTCACAAAGCTAACAAACAGGAGAGAATGGGGAAGATACTTACAAGGCACAACACCTGTGCAGTACTGTCTCATTCGATGGATCCTAAGATGCACTTAAAGAGCACATTCAGGTCTCTGAATGTGGGTCACATCTGGGACGTGCTGTCCTTAGCCGGGTGGCGCTGTGACCTGCCATGGAGCCTGTGCACATGTGGGCTGGGCCACAGCTGCTCACATCGCAGTGGCCTCAGCTGAGTAACCAGCACTGTGGTAAACACTGCTCTTTGCACCAAGTGACCGTATAGCAGAAGGCCAGGGAGAAAAAGCAGTGGGGCTCTTTTGAGACTGGAGAAGCAGACTTTCGCCAGGGCAGTGACTGCAAATCAGTCACTGGCAAATCAGCAACCATGTGCACACCACGCCTGAGACAGGAGGATGGGCACAGTGCAGGAGTCGTGTGGTTCATCACTGAGATCCAGCAGGAAGAATGGCTGCCCAACACGGGGCAAGAAAACGAAAACCCAGCAACACTTAAGAAAGGCAGCACCACTCAGGCTTTCCATGGCCCACAGGACGCCAGCAGGTCAAAGAGTGGACACAGAAACCAATTCACCAGAGGATGGGAGGGGACAGAGCAGCACCCAAGCCAACTCACTCCACGTGTCTCTCCCTTTCTATTTCAGTGATGCACACTTAATCTTGACTAAATGTGTCTGAGAGCACTCTTAAAAGGTATAAAATAAAAAACTGAAGGGATGGGCTTCCCTGGTGGCGCAGTGGTTGAGAATCCGCCTGCCAATGCTGGGGACACGGGTTCGATCCCTGGTCCGGGAAGATCCCACATGCCGCGGAGCAACTAAGCTCGTGTGCCACAACTACTGAGCCTGTGCTCTAGAGCCCGTGAGCCACAACTACTGAGCCTGCGTGCCGCAACTACTGAAGCCCAAGCACCTAGAGCCCGTACTCCACGATGAGAGAAGCCACTGCAATGAGAAGCCCGTGCACCACAATGAAGAGTAGCCCCCGCTCGCCACAACTAGAGAAAGCCCGCGTGCAGCAACAAAGACCCAACACAGCCAAAAATAAATAAATAAATAAATAAAATTAAAAAAAAAAAAGGGCTTCCCTGGTGGCGCAGTGGTTAAGAATCTGCCTGCCAATGCAGGGGACACGGGTTCAAGCCCTGGTCTGGGAAGATCCCACATGCCGTGGAGCAACTAAGCCCGTGTGCCACAACTACTGAGCCTGTGCTCTAGAGCCCGCGAGCCACAACCACTGAGCTCGTGTGCCACAACTACTGAAGCCCGTGCACCTAGAGCCTGTGCTCCGCAACAAGAGAAGCCACGGCGATGAGGCGCCCACGCACCGCAACAAAGAGTAGCCCCCGCTTGCTGCAACTAGAGAAAGCCTGCGAGCAGCAACGAAGACCCAACACAGCCAAAAATAAATAAATTTATTGAAAAAAAAAAAAAAAAAACTGAAAGGATAAGAAAACATTGTGTGGCAGTATAAACAACAGCATTCTACCTCGTAATGGTACATAAAACAATGATGCGTTTTATGATGTATAGCATCTTAGACTCAATGAAATCAAATGCAAGAAATAACAAACACATTCAAATCAATAAGGCCCAGTGACCCCAGCAGAAAACTGGCCAAGGCTCTGAGCACTTTATGGAAGATACCTGGCTCTTCCCAACTCTAATAAGACTTGAAAGATGCTCCAGGTCAGCAGTCATCAGAGAAATGGAAGCTCAAATCACGACAGGCTCACTGCGTGCTCCTTTACGTGGAAACACACGAGAAAGCTGGGCCTGTGGGCTGGCCAGGACTGAAGGGGACAGGCCTGGTCCAGCAGGCTGAGAGGCCCTTGGCTGACCACGCTGCCGTGTCTAGCCCACTTCTGGTCCCCCAGCCCAATGCTCTCTCGGGGTCCCAGGCACTCAAGTGTGATGGGGCTGGAGACCACATGGGGCCAGCGCAGCAGGGGTCACACACCCCTCTCACGAGGGTGCAGTCCACGTCACAGGGCGCGTGACACAACAACACAGAGACAGACATGAAATGCACTGGGGTGCCTGCCTGGGGTGGTGGGGGATGGGAGAGGAAGACAGGGCAGGGCAGGAGGGCCGCAGGGAGCCCTGACAGTCTCCACGGAGTGGCACCTGCAGCATCGCTGCCACCCTGGCTTTGGCTATACAACCATCTCCTTGGAGCCTATGAGCCAATAGCTTCTCTTCTGCTGTTTAAGCTATTTCAAGTTGGATTCTATTTCTCACAAGTTAATCTATTCACTCAGGCAAAAAGGAAGCTTCATCAGCTCCCAGAAGTCCACCTACACTGTGAGGATTAAATCACGTGACGTGTGCAAACCTGGGAGCCTGCCTGGCTCACTATGACCCCTCCTGGGGTTAGCTTCTGACCCACAAGGACTCACAGGCCCAAGGCCCCTGTTTAGCCCATGAGAGCTTGACCACACGGCCTCCGTATCCACAGCCTATAACAGAGGCCTGGGGACTTCCCTGGTGGCGCAGTGGTTAAGAATCCCCCTGCCAATGCATGGGACACGGGTTCGAGCCCTGGTCCTGGAAGATCCCACATGCCACGGAGCAACTAAGCCCGTGTGCCACAGCTACTGAGCCTGCGCTCTAGAGCCCACAAGCCACAACTACTGAGCCTGTGTGCCACAACTACTGAAGCCTGGACGCCTAGAGCCCGTGCTCCGCAACAAAAGAAGCCACCACGATGAGAAGCCCGCACACAGCAACAAAGACTGAATACAACCAAAAATAAATAGAATAAAACAATAAATAAAGAAATATATATAATAGAGGCCTGGCTAGGTGGGTGCTGACCGATGACACAGGGAGTAAGGGTGTCCAGATGAAGCCTCACCTAGTCCGGCCACACTGCTGTGGTTCTCGAGCATCACCTCCTTGTAGAGGGCCCTCTGGCCAGGGTCCAGACACTGCCATTCCTCCCGTGAGAAGTGCACAGCCACATCACCAAACGTCACAGCCTCCTGAAAGGACACACACCAGTCCCCCAGGGACCCCTGGGTGTCTCAGGCACATGGACCACAAGGTTGGGTGAGACAGTCACCAGGCCCCTTTGGCTCTAAAATCAAGGGGAGGAGGGAATTCCCTGGCGGTCCTGTGGTTAGGACTCCGCACTTCCACTGCAGGGGGCATAGGTTAGATCCCTGGTCAGGGAACTAAGATCCTGCAAGCCACGCAGTGTGGCAAAAAAAAAAAACAATAATAAGAGAAAAGAAAATCAAGGGGAGAGACAGTATGGAGAAGGGGGAGGGACCCAGACTATGGTGATATACAACCCTCCCCCGAGAGCCTCAGGCAGGGACCAGTCTGGGCAGGGGTTTGCTCACTACCTTGGCAATGGGCATGCCTGAGACTGGCAAGGGCCACAGTGTGGGGCCGAGGGAGGGTCTAGGTCCAGGTCCAGTGGGCAGGGGGGGGTGCCTAAAGGAGGAGGAAGGGGCCCTCACAGGACGAGGGAGTGAACGGGTGAAGTCAGAGTCCTACCATGCGGCTGGGTGGGTGGGGATCCACGTGTCCCGGCCGAGAGACCTGCTGGAAGTTACGAAAAGGTCAGAGATCAGTATCCTGGAAGCCCCAACCCCTGACTTGCAGGCTAATCGAGGGGCGTGGTACTACGTTCTCCGATCCTTTACCTCCAACCCCAGGTGTTCTCTGGCAGGGACTTGGGGCGGGGCCAAAGTCGCCATGGCACCTGAGTACCTGCCCCCCGAAGCTCCATTCATCTTTCAGTGTGTGTAGTATGTATGAATCACTCCACAAACATGTAATGGGTGGTTGCCACGGGTGCCAGGTGCTCAACCAAGCAATGGGGATACAGTAATGAACAGTACACAAAGACTTTGCCTTCACGGAGCAGTCTACTGGAGAAAAGAGTTAAATGACCGCACAAACAAATGCAAAATTACAGCTGTGATAATAGCACCGAAGCACAAGAAACTCTGAAAGCACGTAAACTAGGAAATTCTGACTTAGTCTGATGGGTCACTTCCCCTAGGTGCTAACTTGGCCAAGGTAATAGAGGCGGGGAGGGCACTGCAGGCAGCAGGAGCAACGTGTGCAAAGGGCATGAGGCAGGAAAAACCGGGGCTGAATGAGCCTGTGGGGCCGCAAGAGGAAGCATGATGCGACTGGAGGCTCGAATAGACAGGAATCGGAAGGACGGACTGCAGGGACAAGAGGAGTGGACACAGGGCCCCACCCCAACCCCAGCACATAAACTTGGCCCCTCCCCAGGCATCTCTCTGGGAGGTCAGAATGAGAATCGGGCTTCCTAGGGGAGCTTTTGGCTCTCAAATCGGCTTGAGGGCCGAAGCCCCAGGCCGTCAGGACAGCAAGGCTAAGGCAGCAGTGACCACTGTCAGGTGGGTCCCCACCTGGGCCTGGCCAGGGCTGGATCCTGGGTCCCCTGTAGAGAACCGCAGGCCCTGAGCGGCAGCCAGAATTCAGAGAGGATACATATCCTACTCCCCCAAGGTACAGCCCTTTTTGCCACCCTCACTAAGTCTAGGTCTTCGACGGGCAGTGAGGGAGGGAAAAAGAGGGCCCTAGAGGAAGATGATTATGCAGGTAGGAGAAGCAAGGATGCCCCTGGAGCTGGCCTAGAACCGGCGGGAAGGTTACGAGGCTGCCGCGAGGCCGGATCTGCGGGACTCCCCCTCCCGCCTCCCACCTCTGCTGGCCAAGACGGCCGAGGGTCGACCACCGCCCCGCCAGGCGCCCACGGGCTCTGAGAGCCGCCCGCGCCACCCGCGCTTCCCCGCGGAGAGGCAGGGGGAGCGCGGGGCCTGCAGAGTCGGAGGCGGGAGGACGCTGGGGCTGGTAGGCGGCCTCTCCGCCCGAGGGCGAAGAGCACGTGTGCCTCCCCGACACTAATCCGCGCGGGTTACACCGACTCACCCTCCCCGGGGCCGCTCGAGGACCCACCCGCGGGACGACGCCGGAAATGGGCCTCGGCCGCCCGCGGCCGCTCTGCCCCGCAGACTTCCGGCCGTTCTGGGCGGTTCGGAGGCTCGGCCAACTCGGTGGTTCCCAGCCGGCCCCCGCCCCCGCCTCGGAGCCGGTGAACTGGCGGGGCCAGATCGCTGGGGAAAGGATGGAGCCCGGAGAGGGCGGGGCGGAGTCCGGTAAAGGGCGGGGTCACAGTACGGGGAGGGCGGAGCCGGGGCCCAGGAAAGGTGTGGGTCTGGGCCCGGTGTCTCTTGGCCTGGGGGAGGGGAGCGGACCCGGGCGAAGCGGGCGGAGAGCCTGAAGTCCGCCCGGGACGATCCCGCGCACCTCCGGTCACCAGTCCGAGGGCGCTGGTCCCCGCACTGGTTCTATGTGCTGGTTTTTCCATAGCAGAACGCACCCGCTGGGCACCCGTTCCAGGCCCCAGGACTACGGAGACACCCCCACCCAGGCCGTGCCCGGGGTGGAGGGGGTACGGGGTGGGGGGGAACGGCCAGCTGGGGGCGCAGAGGAGCCGTGTGCAAAGAGCAGGTGTTCTGCACCTGGTGGGGCAGGTGGTCCAGGCCGAGGTCACCGCAGAGTGTGGCGGGGCACCGACAGCTCAGAGATGAGGCTGGGAGGGCCCCAGAAAGGGTGAGGACCACCAGAAAGAGGAGAGGCCCAAGGGAGGGTCGTCAGCCGGGACTCCAGGCTGGGGTCCCTGGCTGGATCGCGGGGCTCGGGGCAGCAGGACAGCCCAGGACCTGCCAAGAGACCGGATGGGGTGGGACCCCAGGCGAAGGGCGGCGCGCCCCGAGGTCAGGTCAAGGCTTCTCCTCGCTGCGCCCCCACCCATCCCCAACTTCGTGTGGCCCCCGGAGCCACGTGTTCTGGGTGTTCTCCCAGATCCACGCTGTCCTGTGTGTAGGGGCGGGCACCCCAACTTTTTTGGGACTCAGCAGGAGCCTCCCCAGGTCCCTGCAGCCCTGGGGAGGACGCTGCCTGTGTCTTCGGAGGCCTCAGCTTTGTGCGGCCCTGGTCCCTGGAGCTCTTCACACTGGACAGCCCTGGAGCGGGAAGGGCAGGGGAAGGGTGCGCAGAGCTTTTCGCTGGGAGGGCCTTGACACCACCCGACTCGTCGATGATCCAAATCCCGGGGTCCCAGGCAAAGCCACTGTGAAATTGGTGCAAACCAAAGTAAGGAAATGGGCAGAATCAGCTCCCGGACCGACTCCTAGGGGAGGTGGAAGGGAAAAACGAGTACGCTCGGAGGAACCAGCTCCTCTCCCTGGGCCCCTGTGCGGCATGGTCCCGGCGCTCCCACCCCACACCTCCCAGCTCGAACTCAACTCTTCCGTCCCCACATCCTCCCTGGTCACGCTCAGAGAGCATCTGTGCAAAGTATGAATAAACGAAGGAATGGAGAATGGGAAAGGGCTGGGAATACACCTGCTTCCTAACCCTAATCGCCAGCCAAGCGCTCAGGTACCCTGAGCTCACTGGTGGTCCTGATCTACTGGGAGCCTTCCTGCTGGAGGGTCTTCACACTGCACCATCTAGAGCTAGGAGGTGCTGGCAAACCTGGGCCCTAGCCTGGCCCCCTCAAGGTGAGAGGAGCACTACTATTCAAGGTAAGGATGACCCAGGGAGCAAGAGGGGGAGCCAGGGCTGATGCTTGGGTCTGTGGACCCTGAGGACAGAGCCATCTCAGCCACCACGAAAGCCTGGCCCAGAGTGTCCACCCAGTAGACATCTGGGCAGTGTGGGAGGTGCAGGTACCAGGGCACTGAGGGTGCTCCTGGGAGCGGGGTGAAGGAGACTGCTTCTATCCACTGCAGGCCATTCCAGGGCCTCCGTGGCTGAGTCCCATAGTCCTCACTGAGCCTTGGACCCACTGAGCAAACAGACTATTAACAGTAGGGGCCTGGGGAACTTCCCTGGTTGTCCAGTGGCTAAGACTCCACGCTCCCGATGCAGGGGGCCGGGATTCGATCCCTGGTCAGGGAACTAGATTCCGCATGCCACAACTAAAAAAAGATCTCACGAGCAGCTAAGACCCGGAGCAGCCTAAATAAATAAATAGATAATAAATATTTAGGGACTTCCCTGGTGGCGCAGTGGTTAAAAATCCGCCTGCCAATGCAGGGGACACGGGTTCGAGCCCTGGTCCGGGAAGATCCCACATGCCGCAGAGCAGCTAAGCCCGTGCGCCACAACTACTGGACCTGTGCTCTAGAGCCCACAAGCCACAGCTACTGAGCCTGTGTGCCACAACTACTGAAGCCCACGCGCCTAGAGCCTGTGCTCCGCAACAAGAGAAGCCACCACAATGAGAAGCCCGTGCACCGCAACAAAGAGTAGCCCCTGCTCGCTGCAACTAGAGAAAGCCCGTGCACAGCAACGAAGACCCAACACAGCCAATAAATAAATAAATTAATTAATTTAAAAAAATTGTTTAAAAAAATAATAAATATTAAAAAAAAAAGTCAGGGGCCTGCATGGTTCCCCAAATGGCCACAGTGCCCCTTCTCTGGGCCAACCCACATTACTTTCCAGCTATTTCCAGCCTGCGATTGGGATTCCAAGCTGTAAGTGTTCCCAGGGGAAAAGCCCAGTTTAAAAATTATTTTTGGGAATTCCCTGGCGGTCCAGTGGTTAGGACTCCACGCTTTCACGGCCAAGGGTGCAGGTTCAATCCCTGGTCGGGGAATTATGATCCCACAAGCTGTGCGGCCAAAAGAAAAATTATTTTCAAAGAGCTGTGTTTCCATGGCCAGTCTGGGCCATCTACTAGACTTTCTGTAGTCTAGTAGATGGCCCAGAGCAGTAACACTTTCAATGAACCAGAACAGACAGAGCCCCTGAAGGCCATCACCATCTCTGAGCACTCAGGAATCTGATGGTGTGCTAAAATGTACCTCGGGTTTGTTTTAATCGGGGATGGTAAGACATGCAGACTCGGAAGTGAAGGAAGACATTTATACTCACAGGTCTCTGGAATGGGAGGCAGGGCACACCACACGGGGCCACACAGGGAAGCACTAGGTTGGTCAGGAGGCAAAAGAGGGGAGGAAAGGTGTGGCCCAGAGCCTTCATTGGGATTTCCGCAGGAAGGAATGGGCGAGGCAGAGCAGGTACGCTGAGTAAGCTTAGGATCATATGTTTGAATAACTTCAGCAGGCTGCAGGTTATCAGGTTATCGGGGTGGTCTCTAGTTGTCCCGTACATGGCCCTGGGGTGATGTAAGGCAGGAACACATTGGTGTGGTGTGTGACTCTCATAAAGGAGATACTTGGGAGTGTGGGCTCTGGGTTGGTTGGTTTGTATCAAAACCTTGCTCTACAGGATACAAAATTAATGCACAGAAATCTCTTGCATTTCTATACACTAATGACGAAAAATCTGAAAGTGAAATTAAGAAAACACTCCCGTTTACCATTGCAACAAAAAGAATAAAATATCTAGGAATAAACCTACCTAAGGAGACAAAAGACCTGTATGCAGAAAATTATAAGACACTGATGAAAGAAATTAAAGATGATACAAATAGATGGAGAGATATACCATGTTCCTGGATTGGAAGAATCAACATTGTGAAAATGACTCTACTACCCAAAGCAATCTACAGATTCAATGCAATCCCTATCAAACTACCACTGGCATTTTTCACAGAACTAGAACAAAAAATTTCACAATTTGTATGGAAACACAAAAGACCCCGAATAGCCAAAGCAATCTTGAGAACGAAAAATGGAGCTGGGGGAATCAGGCTCCCTGACTTCAGACTATATTACAAAGCTACAGTAATCAAGACAGTTTGGTACTGGCACAAAAACAGAAATATAGATCAATGGAACAGGATAGAAAGCCCAGAGATAAACCCACACACATATGGTCACCTTATCTTTGATAAAGGAGGCAAGAATATACAGTGGAGAAAAGACAGCCTCTTCAATAAGTGGTGCTGGGAAAATTGGACAGATACATGTAAAAGTATGAAATTAGAACACTCCCTGACACCATGCACAAAAATAAACTCAAAATGGATTAAAGACCTAAATGTAAGGCCAGACACTATCAAACTCTTAGAGGAAAACATAGGCAGAACACTCTATGACATACATCACAGCAAGATTCTTTTTGACCCAGCTCCCAGAGAAATGGAAATAAGAACACAAATAAACAAATGGGACCTAATGAAACTTAAAAGCTTTTGCACAGCAAAGGAAACCATAAACAAGACCAAAAGACAACCCTCAGAATGGGAGAAAATATTTGCAAATGAAGCAACTGACAAAGGATTAATCTCCAAGATTTACAAGCAGCTCATGCAGCTCAATAACAAAAAAACGAACAACCCAATCCAAAAATGGGCAGAAGACCTAAATAGACATTTCTCCAAAGAAGATATACAGATTGCCAACAGACACATGAAAGAATGCTCAACATCATTAATCATTAGAGAAATGCAAATCAAAACTACAATGAGATATCATCTCACACCGATCAGATTGGCCATCATCAAAAAATCTAGAAACAATAAATGCTGGAGAGGGTGTGGAGGAAAGGGAACACTCTTGCACTGTTGGTGGGAATGTAAATTGATACAGCCACTATGGAGAACAGTATGGAGGTTCCTTAAAAAACTACAAATAGAACTACCATACGACCCAGCAATCCCACTACTGGGCATATACCCTGAGAAAACCATAGTTCAAAAAGGGTCATGTACCAAAATGTTCATTGCAGCTCTATTTACAATAGCCAGGACATGGAAGCAACCTAAATGTCCATCGACAGATGAATGGATAAAGAAGATGTGGCACATATATACAATGGAATATTACTCAGCCATAAAAAGAAATGAAATGGAGGTATTTGTAATGAGGTGGATGGAGTTAGAGTCTCTCATACAGAGTGAAGTAAGTCAGAAAGAGAAAAACAAATACAGTATGCTAACACATATATACGGAATCTAAGAAAAAAAAAAAAAAGCCATGAAGAACCTAGTGGCAAGACGGGAATAAAGACACAGACCTACTAGAGAATGGACTTGAGGATATGGGGAGGGGGTGGGGTGAGATGTGACAGGGTAAGAGAGTGTCATGGACATATATACACTACCAAACGTAAAATAGATAGCTAGTGGGAAGCAGCCACATAGCACAGGGAGATCAGCTCGGTGCTTTGTGACCACCTAGAGGGGTGGGATGGGGAGGGTGGGAGGGAGGGAGATGCAAGAGGGAAGAGATATGGGAACATATTGTATGTGTATAACTGATTCACTTTGTTATATAGCAGAAGCTAACACACCATTGTAAGGCAATTATACTTCAATAAAGATGTTTAAAACAAAAAAACAAACAAAAAAAAAAACCTTGCTCTAAGGTTCCTTTGCTATCTCTAGGAACGCCTTTTGGATTTAGCCTTGCTTGGCTCAAAAGCTGGCAGGAGGAACCAGGAGACCCCAAGCCCTGAACAGAAGCAGAAGTTCCCTGAGTCCCCCAGGGAAATGTTACCTGAGGAGGTCAGGGGCTTGGGGTCCTGAGAGCAAAATGAACGAGGTGCCGGAGGGGGCCTGAGGAGGTGGGCAGCAGGGGCTGCGGGTGACAGGCCTGTGCCCAGCACAGAGAGGCCTTATCACCACCTGCTCCTGTCTGACTCCTGCCCTGTACTCAACTTTTTTCCCACTTGGACCGGAGTCCCTTGAAGGCAGGGCCTGTGGTGTTTCCATCTTGCCTCACTCAGGGTCAGAGGGAGAGTGGAGGGCCACGTGCCCTGCCCCCCCATACTCCATCCTAGGGACCCCACAGCCCACAAGTCCAAGCACTGTCCCCACCTCCATCCCACTCTTCCTCTGCCCTTCTGGTCCTCCAGGCCTATCCCGAGCTGACCCCAGAGCCCGTCACCCTGCCCCACGGCGGCCCCGGTGCCCCTCAGCTCCTGGCCCTGCTGTAGGCTGTGCTGCCTCCGGGTGAGCTATCTCTGCCAAGAGTCGGCTGTCTCTCTGGGCGCCTCGTGCCCCGCTGTGGCTTCAGCATGTGGCCACATGGACCCTTCCTTCCCTCTCCTGTCACCTTCTCCTGATGTCTGTCTGGCCTCCACCCCTGCAAAACCCACCTGCCCGCACTGGTGCAAACACACCACCCCAGAGTCCTGAGCGCAAGCCCCTCTGCTCCCTGAGACCCCTGCCCTTACTCTCTCCCTACCTCGCTGGCTCTCCCTCCTCAGGCGTCACCTGCACACCCACTGCCCTGGTCACTAAGCTCTCCCTGTCCTCGCCTACTGACAGTTCTCACTCAGGGGATCCACCTCCTCTTCTGCTAATTCCAGGGACCCTCTCTGGAAGGACCCCTCCCACTTCTCCAGAAGCCCCCTCCCCGAAAGATGTGCCCTACTGCAGGCTCCCTTTCTGGTAGGCTTGCCCGCCCACTCGACGGCCCCGCGGCGGGAGAGCAGCCTCCCCGCCAGACCACCGGAGCCTCTGCGCACTGCGGGACCAACCACCTCAGTTCGCCTGCGCTGAGGCCCCGGCGCGCGGGAGGGGCCACTGGCCCCCTCGAGAGGACTACAAGTCCCGGCGTGCCTTGCGGTGGAGGCCGCCGCTCCTGGCCGGAAGGTTAAGGGCTCTCGGCCCCGCCCCGGAAGATAAGGCGGCTCTCAAGGGTCGCGTCTTCTCTTTCGGCCGTGCTCGGCAGCAGGTAGGGCGTGTTGGTGCTGTCCGGTGTCATCCGGTGCCATCCGGCGCCCTAGGGCCCGTGAGGGACCCCAGCCGGCTCTGCAGAAGGCGCCGGGTCGTACGGCCGGGGATGGGGGCGCGGAGGGCGCCGAGACCTGGAGGGAGGAGCCGGGGGAGCGGGAGCCCTGAAGCCGGGGTGGTGGGGGTGCCTGGGCGGCCCGGCCGCTAACCATGAGCCGCCCCCAGACTGCCGCGATGGGCCGCGTGATCCGTGGGCAGAGGAAGGGCGCCGGCTCCGTGTTCCGCGCGCATGTGAAGCACCGAAAGGGCGCCGCGCGTCTGCGCGCCGTGGACTTCGCCGAGCGACACGGCTACATCAAGGGCATCGTGAAGGTTCGGGGCGCGGGCTGGGGCGGGTGGGGGCGTGGGGCGCCCGGCGGGACCCACGGCACTCAAGCCACCTCGCCCCGCAGGACATCATCCACGACCCGGGCCGCGGCGCGCCCCTTGCCAAGGTGGTCTTCCGGGATCCGTACCGTTTTAAGAAGCGGACGGAGTTGTTCATCGCCGCCGAGGGCATCCACACTGGCCAGTTCGTGTACTGCGGCAAGAAGGGTGAGCGTCACGCCGAGATGGAAGGTCGCGGTGGGGAGGGACCTGCGGTTCCTTGAGGTTTACGCCTTGGGTCGGGGGAGGAACATTGAGGCAGCAGCCTTCACGTGGCGAGACCTGCTTGGCCACGCATGCCCGGTGGGTGCCCGGAGAGCTCTAGGAGGAGGCTGGCTGTGGAGTGCTGCTCTGGCCTTGTTTTTGGCAAGCAGTGGTTAAGACACACCACCTTACGCTGTTGACTGCCTGGTGCTGCTGCTTCCCCTCGCAGCCCAGCTCAACATCGGCAATGTGCTCCCGGTGGGCACCATGCCCGAGGGCACCATCGTGTGTTGTCTGGAGGAGAAGCCTGGTGACCGGGGCAAGCTGGCCAGGGCCTCTGGGAACTATGCGACTGTCATCTCCCACAACCCTGAGACAAAGAAGACCAGAGTGAAGCTGCCCTCTGGCTCCAAGAAGGTCATCTCTTCCGCCAACAGGGCTGTGGTCGGTGAGTGGAAGGTGGCAGTTGAATGCTGTGGGTCTCCTGTGGACAGCCAGCAGCTAGACAGGGGCCTGGAACCCAGCTCTCTGCTTCACTGAAGTGTGGGCTCTGTAAGCTTGAGCACAGCTCTAAAGCGGGCGTAGCAGTTCCTCCTACTTAACTGCTGGTTGGGTATTGAATGAGACCGAACCCGCTGGGACTCTTTAAGGCAGACTTGTCTGCGCTTGGGGATAACCTGGACTTACGTGATCCCTGCCCGTGCGTCCACCTGGTGAACATCCCACCAAGAGATGTGTGATTTCCTTAAAGTCACCCAGGAAAAAAGCGTATGAACCCAAGTTTGTTTACTTTGCTTTTGTCAACACCTTTGAATCCGTGTGGCAGAGCCAGGCTTGCATGGGGGAGGCTCTTGAGGATGTGCTCACAGAATAAACAGAACAACGGCAGAGAAGTGACAGGTTGGGTCAGCTGTCCTGTTTGGGGTGGGAGGTGCTTGGAGAGGAGCCCAGTGTCAGACCCTGCAAAGGGGACGGCTTCCTGGAGAACCGTGGATCAAGGTAGGCATTCCAGACGATGTGAATAAAGCCCTGGCTTAACGAGCCTGCAGCGCCTGAAGAAACTTGTCAGCTGATAGGCTGCAGGGGGACTTGGTGCTTGGTGATAGTTTCGAGGCATTTCTGAGGTTCCTGGGAACATGTGATCCTGTACGACACACGGGGGTGGGACACTGGCACGGACCGAGCAGAGGATGCTCTGCCTGATGGGAGGGTCCCCCAGTGCTGGGCAGGGTGTGATACATCTCCCTGAGGTCCCTGGTCTCCAACAGGTGTGGTGGCTGGAGGTGGCCGCATTGACAAGCCCATTCTGAAGGCCGGCCGTGCCTACCACAAGTACAAGGCAAAGAGGAATTGTTGGCCACGTGTGCGGGGTGTGGCCATGAATGTAAGTGGTCCAGAAGTGGGCAGTGGGGGGGTATTCAGCGTACTGGGGCTGTGAGATTGGGTGGACAGGCTCCTTCCTGCAGTGTTCCCTCTTCTCTGACGGGGGGGGGATCTGTAGTGTGAGGCTCTGGGTGATGGTTTGTAAGCACAGGCTGGTTGATTATACCCTTCCCCAAGCCCTCCTGAGGTAGGTCGGGGCCACCCCCAACACCGCTTCCCTCTTCCCGCAGCCTGTTGAGCATCCCTTCGGAGGTGGCAACCACCAGCACATCGGCAAACCCTCTACCATCCGCAGAGATGCCCCTGCTGGCCGGAAAGTGGGTCTCATTGCTGCCCGCCGGACTGGGCGTCTCCGGGGAACCAAGACTGTGCAGGAGAAAGAGAATTAGGGCTGGGGGCTCAATAAAGTTTGTCTTTTTCACAGCTGAGCTGCGCTCTTCCATGGTTTCAGAGGGAAGGGTCTTTGCTGGGATGAGTGCCCTGGTGCTCCACATATAGGGAGGAAGGAGGAAGATGAAGTAGTTGTACTAGTGAACAGTGGAAGCTTTGGACAGAGAAGGTGGAGCTGCTGGGTTGCTTCACATCTTGATTCCTGGAATCCCCCACCACCTGGACATGGAGCAGAGAAGCCCACTCACAAGGAGTGTAGCCCCCAGACCTCCGTTCACTAACTTGTCTTGAGCACTTGGAGAATCTGGATGAGGGTTTGGGTGCTGTTGGGTGAGAGTGGTGACCCTGGAGCCACAGGCTGGAGAGCAGGGGTGCTGCTTGCAATGGAAGGACCAGACTAGTTTCTCAACAGATAAGGGCTTCCTTTTTGGCAATAGCCCACTAGCACCTTGTCCCAGACTAAATGATGGACTGGTCAACAGGGCAGACTGGGCACCAAAATGGGAGTGGAGGCCCATCAGTGCCTCAGGACCAGGACACTGGCTTCCCAGAGGCCAGCCAGAGCCCCCTGCCCCTAGTGGTACCCCTTGTGAGCTGATGTGAAAGCAGGAGCTGCAAGCCACTGTGCCTAACTGACCACTGGAGTGAGTGGTAGGCTGACGGGGACAGCAGGGGTGGATGGCAGGCTGAGGTGGGACACGCCTTTACAGACTGGGCGGAAGGGCACTGGCTGGAGTCTCACGCATGAGAACTGGTCACCTGGACTGTTCTGGGAGACTGGCAGGGTTCCTCCTGGGTGGTAGGGCCTCACTGGTTGCCAGGTGGCTCCTTGTTCTCATGGTCCATACCTGTCTCTACTGCGAACCTCAGTTCTAGTTTTGCCTTCCTGGGGCCCCACGTGTCCTATGCCACCCACACCTAGACAGTGACCCAGTCGGGCTAGGACCTCGGTCATGAGAGGAGGGCAATGGTTCCTTCTGAAGGAAAGGGCACTGGACATGTTCGCCTGAACCCTAACCTGCTTGCAATATTGCTCCCTTCTGGGTAAAGTGGCCTGGGGCTTTGTCCAGGGGACTGGCCAACAGGGAGAGTTTGCTCCAGGAGCATTCAGGCACTCAGACCCTGAGTGGACACTGGGCCCCATTTACAGGAGTTGGGGCTGGGGGCAGTGGGTTAAACTAAAACAAGGGCTGCTTTGACCAGTAAGTATCCTCTTCACATGGCCCTGAGAAAGGGCGTGGTTTTCTGCCTTCAGCTGCAAAGGAAAGGGCCTGCCTGAACTTTTGTTGGTTGCAGTGCCTTGAGAGTTTCACTGAAAAGGAGAATTACTGGAAATCTGCTGGTCACCAAAGCCTCTGCTTTGCCTTCACTGCGAAGCCTGGGGGTCGTGGTTGCAGACTGCCACCTGGTGGCAGCGTTCCCGATCTACGACGCAGCTTCTACTTTCCTCGAGGCGGCCGACCACCGAGACGCGGCGTCCGTTTCCCAGAGCGACCCTAAGGCGTCTTCAGCCGGGATCCGGGAGGAGGGCTACGTCACTTCCGGTCGGGTTTCGGTCGGCTGGGCCGGAGCGGCAGGCGGGGCCTGGTCGGGCGGCCGCCGTTGGGCGGCGCCGAGGTGAGTGTGGGGCGGCGGGGGCGGCGGGGGCGGCGGGGGCGGCGGGGGCGGCGGGGCCTCCCGGGCGCGGAGCGCGGACCCTCCCCTCGACACCGAGAGCTCCCGCCCCGGGTCCCACTGCAAGGCCCCGAACTCTATTGGTCTCCCCCGGTCGGGGTCGTTCCTCGCCAGGCCCCTCTCCCGCCGCGGAGTCTCCGTCACCGGTCCCAAGCCCGCCCTGGGTTCTCTCAACCGGACTCCCCTCCCGGGTCGCCCCAAAGGGCTGCTTTCGCGGCGCGAGATGCCACCGGTAACCAGGCGCCGCGCGCGCCGGCCTCGCGCTGTTGTGCTCCCCTCTCTCTCTCCGCCCCCAACTCGTTCCGCCCCCAACTCGTTCCGCCCCCGGTTCCCTCCTCGCGGGCCTCCAGCTGGGGGGTTCATGCCCGCGCACGCTCCCGTCACCTCCAGCGTCAGCCCGCCTCCGCATTTCCCCCGCGGCCCTGCGGGTCCCGCACCCCGCCCCACCCTTCTGCTTCTGGCCCTCGGAAGCCTTTCTCCCAGCAGCTAAATTTTTGTTTCTCTTTCTAGAGACTTTTATTCAAGGTCTGAAACCTTTTTATTTGCCCCATTGTTTTGTGCTTTTAAAATGTAGCATTAAAAAATCTTTTTCGATAAAACTTAAGTACAGAGAATGGATTAGCAAACGTCAGGGACTGGGATTGCCAGTTCTCTTTTTGCTACAATTTTTTCAAGCCCCTCCCCCCGCCCTTTTTTTTTGTAATTTAAGAAAACTGTTAAAAACCCTGGCGGTCCAGTGGCTAAGACTCCGCGCTCCCAATGCAGGGGGCCTGGGTTTGACCCCTGGTCAGGGAACCAGATCCCACATGCCGCAACTAAGAGTTTGCATGCCGCAACTAAGACCCGTAGCAGTCTAAATTAAAAAAAAAAAAAAATCCTCTTAGCAAATTTCAAAGTATATAATACAGTATTGTTAACTATAGTTACCTGGCTGTTCATTAACTCTCCAGAACTTACTCATCTTGCATAACTGAAAGTTTGTACTCTGACCAACATGTCCATTTTCATTAACCCCCAAACCCTGGCGACCACCATTCTACCCCTTGAGTCTATGATTTGGACTGTTTTAGATACCACGTATAAGTGAGATCATGCGGCGTTTGTCTTTCTGTGTCTGGCTTATTTCACCTAGTATAATGCTCTCCAGGTTCATCCATGTTGTTGCCAATGACAGGAATTCCTTTTTTTTTTTTTTTAATTTTTACACTTTATTTATTTATTTATTCTTTTGGCTGTGTTGGGTCTTCGTCTCCGTGCGTGGGCTTTCTCTAGTTGCGGCGAGCGGGGGCCACTCTTCATCGCGGTGCGCGGGCCTCTCACCGTCGCGGCCTCTCTTGTTGCGGAGCACAGGCTCCAAACGCGCAGGCTCAGTACTTGTGGCTCACGGGCCTAGTCGCTCCGCGGCATGTGGGATCTTCCCAGACCAGGGCTCAAACCCGTGTCCCCTGCATTGGCAGGCAGACTCTCAACCACTGCGCCACCAGGGAAGCCCATCCTTCTTTTTTTAATGACTGAATAATACTCCATTGTATATATATGCCACATTTCTTTTTTTCCCTTGTTTTTATTTATTTATTTTTTGCCACATTTACTTTATCCTTTCATCCATGGACAGACGTTTAGGTTGTTTCCATGACTTAGCTGTTGTGAATAATGCTGCAGTGAACACGGGAGTGCAGATCTCACTTTGAGCTCCAGATTTCATTTCTTTTGGCTATATACTGAGAAGTAGGATTGTTGGATCATATGGTGGTTCTACTTATAATTTTTTGAGGAACCTTCATACTGTTTTTCATAGTTGATGCACCAATTTACATTTCCACCAACAGTGTGCAAGGGTTCCCTTTTCTCCAAATCCTCACCAATGCTTATCTTTTGCTTTTTTTTTTTGAAAAGGTAAAGGATGTTCTTTTTTTAAAATTAATTTATTTTTGGCTGCGTTGGGTCTTCATTGCTGCACACGGGCTTTCTCTAGTTGCGGCAAGCGGTGGCTTCTCTTGTTGCGGAACACGGGCTCTACAGGCACGCGGGCTTCAGTAGTGTGGCACTCGGGCTCAGTAGTTGTGGCTCACAGGCTCAGTAGTTGTGGCACATAGGCTTAGTTGCTCCGTGGCATGTGGGATCTTCCCAGACCGGGGCTCGAACCCGTGTCCCGTACATCAGCAGGTGGATTCCTAACCACTGCGCCACCAGGGAAGACCCACCTGGCAACTCTTTACATAGTATATCCATTGTATCTACAAGTATTTACATAACATCTACATTGTGTTAAGTATTATAAGTAATCTAGAGATGAGTTAAAGTATACGGGAGGATGTGTATGTGTGTGGGTTATATGCAAAGACTATGCCATTTTATATAAGGGAGTTGAGTATTTTCAGATTTTGGTGTCCTATTGGGGTCCTGGAATCAATTCTGCATGGACACCTAGGGACAGCTGTATCTCACTTTTATTACCACAGCCTTATAATAAGACTTGAGGACTTCCCTGGTGGCTCAGTGGTTAAGAATCCGCCTGCCAGTGCAGGGGACACGGGTTCGAGCCCTGGCCCGGGAAGATCCCACATGCCATGGAGCAACTAAGCCCGTGTGCCGCAACTACTGAGCCTGCGCTCTAGAGCCTGCGAGCCACAACTACTGAGCCCACGTGCCACAACTACTGAAGCCCGCACGCCTAGAGCCTGTGCTCCACAGCAAGAGAAGCCACCTCAGTGAGAAGCCCGCGCACCGCAACAAAGAGTAGCCCCCGCTCAATGCAACTAGAGAAAGCCCGCGCACAGCAACGAAGACCCAATGCAGCCAAAAAATAAAATAAATAAATAAATAAATTTATAAAAAAAAAAAAAAGACTTGATATCTGGTAGGGCATGGCTCTGCCTTAGTTCTTCTTTGGCATTGCCTTGGTTAATCTTATTAGATCATTACTCTTGTGATGTTTAGAGTCATTTTGGTCAGATATCATGATATGTCCCGTTGCAGTTTTGCTTGTACAGAATTAATAGATTCATCTGGGGAGAACTGCCATTTTTGTGATATCGAGCCCTTCTGTTTATGAACGTTGTCTGTTTCTCCATAGGTTTTGTTTTTTTATGTGTGTGTCCTTCAATGAAGTTTTATCATCTTGTCCATAAAGTTCCTTTTTTTTTGTTAGATTTCGTAGGTGCGGTATAGTTTTTGTAGCTGTTAAGAATGCTGGTTTTTTGGTTGCTGATTGTTAGTATATGGGAGTGATATTAATTAGTCTATTGACCTTGTATATGGCAATCCTGTTGAACTCTTATCATCCCAACACTGGGTTGATACTCTCGGATTTTCTATGTAGATTGTCTTTTTTCTTCTTCTTCTTCTTTTTTATTTTGGTTGCATGGTGGCATGTGGAATCTTAGTTCCCCAACCTGGGATCAAACCAGTGTCCCTTGCAGTGGAAGCACGGAGTCCTAACAACTGAACTGTAGCTTGTATTTCTTTTTCTGTGACTTAATGCATTGGCTAGCGTCTTTGGTACACTGTTACATAGCAGCTGGGTGAGGGAGCAAGCATCTGCC
Organism: Eschrichtius robustus; assembly: GCF_028021215.1. NCBI lineage: Eukaryota > Metazoa > Chordata > Mammalia > Artiodactyla > Eschrichtiidae > Eschrichtius > Eschrichtius robustus. The sequence goes on from NC_090840.1 coordinate 86,719,942, forward strand.
TCTTGTCGCTGACTAATGCTAATGCTTCTGTTGTGTTCCCTTAGCGTTGTTATGAAACAGACTTGAGTGCTAGGAGTGCCAGGGTCTTGGCCTGCACTCTGAGAACCACTACTCTTATGTGTGGTATGTAGAGTTGTGTTCCCTTTTTTGTTCTTAATAGTATTTTCTTTTCCATCTTTTCCCCTTTCCCACTTTGGACTTGCCATACGTCTGTGTATTTTATTAGCATTTTCAAAGAACCAAGGTTGAGATTATTTTCTGTTTCTTTAAATTGTGTTTATTTTTTTTCATTTTCTTTCCTTGAATCGCTTTCTTATTCTGTGCCTGGTTTCTTGTTGAATGCTTAGATTATTATTTCAATCTCTTTGTTAAAATAAGTGCATTAAGGTTTCCCTTAGGTAATCTTTGTTTCCATTTCCACCTTAATTTCCATTTCTGTGTTTTTCTTGAAGGGGGGTCCTTTTTTAAATCAGATACTTCTAGTGGAACAACAATATGAAAGTTTGCCAAATGATATCAGCCTTTGGAATTTTTTGTGTTTTATATATATATATATATACACACACATTTTTTAAGGTTTATTTTTTATTATTTATTTTATTTTATTTTATTCTTGGCTGCGTTTGGTCTTAGCTGTGGCACGCGGAATCTTTTGTTGCGGTGTGCGGGCTCTTTGTTGCGGCATGTGGGCTTCTCTCTAGTTGTGGTGTGTGGGTTTTGTCTTCTAGTTGTGGCGCGCAGGCTCCAGGGCGTGTGGACTCAGAAGTTGTGGCACGCGGGCTTAGTTGCCCCGTGGCATGTGGGATCTTACTTCTCCGAGCAGTGATCAAACCCACATCCCCTGCATTGGAAGGCAGATTCTTTACCACTGGACCACCAGGGAAGTCCATGGAATATTTTGAAACTTTCTTGTTTGTCTGGTATGTGTTATTTCTTATAATATTCAGTGTACATTTTGAAAAAGTGTATTCTCCGTGTTTTAAGTAAGTATCCTCTATTTGATCCACTCATTTCTGAGGGAAGTGTGTTAATAAAATCTCTCATTCCAGGGGAGGGTTTGCATGTTTCTCTTTGGCACTGCACTTAGCTTTGGTTTTCTACACTTCGAGGATTTGTTTGTAGATACACATGTTTGTAATTACAGCTTTTGGTGGATTTTTCCTTTTATTAATACCCGGTGTCTGCTTTTGTTCCTAATAATGATTTTTGCTTTCAGTCTTGTTTTGATTGGTATAAACATCGCTAAGGCACATGCAGCAAAGCATGTTCAGCTCGCAAACACCGTGCTAAGGGGAAGAAGGCAGCACAGAGTGCAAAAGGCATAGCCCCTCTGACAGAGTCCACAGGGCGCTGATCTGTGCTGCCAGGAGCCAGGCAGAGGTTCTCCTGGGAGGCCAGCAAGGAGGCAGAGCCTGCAGCAGTGGCAAGGCTGTCAGGGCCTGGTTCTGTGGGCCGGGCCCCTCGAGCTGTGTGTTCGATTTGTCGACTCTGCTGTATAAACGTCATACTCCAATAAAGAGCTTTAAAGATACAGAAAAGGTAAATATAGCTATTATAGCTTTATTTTAATTAGTGTTTCTTTGGTCTGTTTTATATTTAGCCTTTCTGTGTTATTTTAGGTTATATAGGTCCATTTTGTGTATCTAATTGGAGAGTCTTGTGCTTCCAGTAGGTGAGTTTAATCCTTTTACTTCTAACTGTTACACATCCATTGGTCTTGTTTCTACTAGTTTTGTGTTTTTTGCCTCCTCATCTTTGACTTTGCTTTATGCCTTCTATTGATTTTTTTTTTCACTCCTTTTTCTTCCTCAGCCCTTAATGTGTTATCTTTATTCTTTCATATAAAGTGAATGACTGTTTCCATCCTCCTCCTGAATGAGACTACTTGATGCCCAGGAGGAGGTGGGGGCAGATGACCTGAAATGTTGTACGTGTCTGCAGGGAGCAGAGTCTGCCCGGGAGGCCGAGCACTGAGGCCGGCTGCAGGAGGGGCCAGGCTGGACCTCCACATGTTCCTCTCTCTTCCCTCAGCACCTGAGTGACTGGCTCCTGCTTCCATTCCCGGGAAGCCCAGGGTACTAGGCAATGGCAGCTTTGCATCTGTCTGCCCTGCCCCAGGTGAGCATCTGTCTTCCCTGGGAGGCGTGAGGTCTTCTCCCAGGGCTTCCTTGTCTGCTTGGCCACAGCAAACACTGTCAGGCATCTCTGCTGTGGGGCGCTGAGCAGAGGAAGGGTGACCCTGGGAATCCCCCAACCTTCCTGAGTGAGCTGGCTCAGCAGCCAAAGGGTCAGGTCACCCCCTAGGGCCACGCTGAGGGATCAGGCCTGTGATCACCCCTGTGCTGCTTCTCTAGCCCGGGCCCAGCCTGAGCCACGCTTGGGCCTGCAGCAGCTCTTGTTGTTGCAGGCTGAAGTGACCTTCGAGGACGTGGCCGTGCTCCTCTCCAGGGAGGAGTGGGGCCGTTTGGGCCCTGTTCAGAAGGGCCTCTACAGGGATGTGATGCTGGAAACCTACAGGAACCTGGTCTCGCTGGGTGAGGCCCCTTTCTGGGATGCAACTCAGGGAACAGTCCTGGGGACTCAGGGCTCAGCAGGGGCTGGGCTGGGGGCCTCATCCCCTGGGCCCAGAGACGGGTGTCACTGACCCTGGTCCCAGGCAGGCCTGGTCTGCACAGAGGAGGGCCCTGGGTGGAGATGGGTTCGCCAGCACCGGATAAGACTGCCTCCCTGCCCCAGGCCCAACGTAGGTGCACCTCCTGGTGGAGAGAGTCCCCTGTGCTCAGATCTTCATCTTCATGACCACGTCCACCCCTCCAGGGAGTATCCAGACTTCACATCACCCCCTGTACCTGTGTGTCCTCTCCCCCGCCAGTCCCAGGGTGAGCCCACACTGTGTCCTTGGCATCAACCCCAGGCCTCGTCTCCTTCCCAGGAGCTGGACCTACAGGCCCCAAGCCGGAGGTGATTACACAGTTGGAGCGAGGGGATGAGCCGTGGGTCCTGGACGTGCAGGGGAGAGAGGGACCGACCATCGATGGCTCAGGTGCGTAGCGGGGCTGACTCCCCGACTCACTTGCTGAACAAGTGGGGGTCCACGTGGGGGTTCACAATATGTAGTGTCAGCCGACTCATGAGTTTGGAGGAAGATGCATTATGGCCAGCGCAGTAGCCCTGGGAGTGGCCTCTGCTGAAACCCGGGTCACCTTTGCCAGCCTGGGTGCCACAGTGGGGTGACTCTTTTAACTGAAGTATAGTTGATTTACAATGTTGTTAGTTTCAGGTGTACAATGTAGCGATTAAGTATTTTTACAGGTTATACTTCATTTAAAGTTGCTACAAAGTAATGGCTGTTTCCCTGTGCAGCACAGTATATTGCTTATTTACAGGGTGATTCTTGAGCTGAATCTTGTAGGAGGGTAAGAAGGGGCAATGTTGGTGGAGGAGAAAAGAGGAAGGCACTCGGGTGTGCTGTGAAGGAAGGCCAGGCCCCCAGGACTCCATGGAGCCCTGCTGTCCAGAGCTCATGCCCTCCGAGGGGCGTCAGACCGTCAGGCGGGGCCACAGCGATGGAGAACATCGCTTCGTTTGCCCTCTTCTGAGTTAACCTACTAGATGATTACAGGCCATTATAGGAAAGGGAGGGAGTACACATCACCCCAGATCCTAGCACCCAGATACAAATGTGTTCCGGTGTGTACCTGCTGTCCCTTTTCCAGTGAAGTCTGGTCTGCACCCACACACAGACATCGCTTCCTAATAGGAATGCAGTGATCTGTGTGCATTGTGGGGTCGCTGGATTTTTCACTGAATGCATTTCCATTTCTGTGCACACGAGCTGCGGTCTCTGCTCTCAGTGGAAGTGCTGTGGGGAATGGTGTCCTCTGGGTTCATTGCTACAGAGAACGCTGATGAGTGACTTTTTGCAGGTGTCTTGCTGATGTCCTAGGAAGGAACTTTCGGCTCAAAGAACTTGAATTTCACGTTTGTAAATTTGTTTATTCAAGTATAAATACTTACAGAAATGGGACAGACCCTATTTACAGCTCAGTCGATTTTTATGAAAATCCATCATCCAGATCAAAATAGAGAACATAGCTAGTTCCCTGGGAGCCCGCAGGGCCTCCTCAGTCATTTCTCACTGCTCCCTACCAGCCCTTCTCTCTTGACTCCTGCGGGGCACCTGCATGTGGTGAACCTGCCATGTTGTATGGAGTTTGTTCTGTCTGTTCGCTGTTCTGTCTTGAACACACCACAAGTTTTTTCCATTGTACTTCTGCAGGGCATTTGGTTGTCCCCATTTTGGGGCCGTGTGTGTGTGTGTGTGTGTGTCTTGGCTCACAGAGAATGCATTTTTGTTGAGTGTATTCCTGCAAGTGGAGTTACTGTGCCTTGTCAGGGAAGAAAGGGTGGAGACATGGGCCTCAGACTTGAGGGCATCCCGTGTTGCATCTTGAGTTTAAGGTGCTGGTGGCTCCCGGGGTGGCCTCTCAGGCCCCTGGGAAGAGCCCGGGGAATGGGCGTGGCCTGCTAGGGAGGGCTGAGGGACCCAGCTTCTGTGTGCTCTATCCTCTCCTCCTCAGTTGGCATGAGCTCTGCTCTCTGCCCTTCTGGGGAGGCAGCTGGTTTTCCCACCGTGGATTTTGGGGTGGATTAGCTGTTGTTAGGCAGCCTTACACTCGCTCAGCTTTAATTTCTTTGTCAGATATCCTTCATGACTTTTGGGACCCCTCCTTGCTCTGGTTTCCATGATGCTATGAAGCTTCCATCTTCTGTCCTTTTGTGATGAGGACAGGTATCCTGCAGTCCCAACCAAGCAGGCTTTGTGGGCAGAAGGCAGGCAGGAATGGTGTGGGTGTTAAGAGTTGGGCGTATGCTTGTGCTGCCACGAGATTGCAGCCCTGGGTGAGGCTTTTAGGCCTCTGGGCTCCAGGCTCTCATGTCTGCAAGACTTTGGAGATGGTGTTGTTGTGACTTTGGAGATGGTGGAGATGGTACTCCACAGGTGGTCAGCAGCATCTTTATACCTTCCTTCCAGAGTCAGAACAGGTGACCCTGAGGTGTTCCATTTGTTGTTTCAGCTCATGGGACCAGGAGTGAGAACCAGGAGTTGACTTCAGGCGAGATGCTCTATGGGGAAGAACTGGACCAACTCAGGGGGAGTGTTCTCCAGGGACCTGAGCCGGGAGAAGCCTGTGAGCATGTCAGGGAGCCAGAGGGGAACATGGACGGGCCTGTGGAGCAGAGAGGCCCCAGGCCAGTCACACTGGCCAACAAGGAGAGTGGCCTGGAGTGTGGGGGAAACCTCAGGTTGGGGTCAAGCCCTCTCGCTGATCAGAGACCTCACAAATGCGATGTATGTGAGCAAAGTTTTGAACAGAGATCATACCTTAATAACCATAAGCGTGTACACAGGTCCAAAAAAACAAATATAGTTCGTGATTTAGGGGAAGTTTTCACTGCAAATTTAGTTGTTAAAGAAGATCACAAAATTCCTATTGGGAAAAAATTACATTATTGTGGTTGCTGTGGGAAAGCCTTCAGGTATAGTGCTAACCTTGCCAAGCACCAGCGGCTGCACAGCGAAGAGAAGCCGTACAAGTGCGACGAGTGTGGGAAAGCCTTCCACCAGAGCTGCGAACTCATCAATCACCGCAGGATGCACTCCGGGGAGATCCCCTACCGCTGCGATGAGTGCGGGAAGACGTTCAATCAGAGGCCCAACCTCATGAAGCATCAGAGGATCCACACTGGGGAGAAGCCCTACAAGTGTGGTGAGTGTGGGAAGCACTTCAGTGCCTACTCGTCCCTCATTTATCACCAGAGGATCCACACTGGAGAGAAGCCCTACAAGTGCAACGACTGTGGGAAGGCCTTCAGTGACGGCTCAATCCTCATCCGACATCGTCGGACTCACACTGGAGAGAAGCCATATGAGTGCAAAGAATGTGGCAAAGGCTTTACCCAGAGTTCTAACCTTATTCAACATCAAAGAATTCACACTGGAGAAAAACCCTATAAATGTAATGAATGTGAGAAAGCCTTCATCCAAAAAACCAAGCTTGTTGAACATCAGAGAAGCCACACTGGAGAAAAGCCCTATGAATGTAATGACTGTGGCAAAGTCTTCAGCCAGAGCACCCACCTCATCCAGCATCAGAGGATCCACACGGGAGAGAAACCCTACAAGTGCGGTGAGTGTGGGAAGGCCTTCCACAACAGTTCCAGACTCATCCACCATCAGAGGTCACACCACGGAGAGAAGCCGTACAAATGCACTGATTGCAAGAAAGCCTTCAGCCAGGGCACATACCTCCTGCAGCACCGGAGGATCCACACCGGGGAGAAGCCGTACACGTGCAGCGAGTGTGGCAAGGCCTTCAGGCACAGCTCCAACATGTCCCAGCATCAGAGGATTCATCTCCGGGAAGACTTTTCCCCGTGACTGGGGGAGGCCCCTGAGGTCTGCTGTGCACTTCCTGCGTGTGACCCACCCAGCCCTTTACTTGCTGTCCACATAGTGTTGTCACAGGTGAAAGAGCATTTCTGTCTAATTAAAAAAAAAATCTTAAAACAGAAGCAGTGCATGTTCATTTTAGAGAAATCGAGTGAGAAACATAAGCAAACAGGAGAAACTCCTGTAGCCTCCCCTTAGACAAAGAGAACTCACCACCACTGCGCCCGGTGTAGGTTTTGTCCAGACACACCGAACAGCATCCTCAAGAGAAGTACTGTGGTGCTTTCTGTGCAGCTCGTTTCCTCAATCCTGGAAAACTCACACTGGAGAGAATTCTATGTGTTTACATGGTTTTACACATTGTAAATTTTTAAAAATTAGCATTTTCTGTATCACTTAATAGAATTGCCTTTTTTATTGTGGTAAAATATATACAACATTACATGTACCATTTAAACCATTTTTACGTGTACAATTCAGTGGCATTAGATACATTCACAATATTGTATAACCATCAGCAAATCTGTTTCCAAACTGTTTTATCCGAAACAGAAACTCTGCACCCATTAAACAGTAATTGTCCACCCTCCCCCTTTCCATTTTTCTGTCTCAGAGAATTTTTCTATTCTAAGTACGTCATATAAGTGAGGTCATAACAACATTTGCCCTTTATGTCCTGGCTTATTTCACTTAGCATAATGTCCTCAAGGTTCATCGTGTTGTAACAGGTGTCAGGACGACATTCTTTCTTTACAGCTGAATAATAATTGCACTGTTTGTAGATACCACGTTTTGTTTACCCATCATTTGTTGATAGATTACTTGGGTGTTTCCGCATGTTGATTATTGTGCGTAATGCTGCTATGAACATTGGTATACAGATCTGTACTTGTACTTTCCCTACTTTCAGTACTTTGGGGTATAATCCTAGGAGTAAAACTGCTGGATTATATGGTAATTCTATGTTTAAGTTTCTGAAGAATGGCCACACTTTTCCACAATGGCAGTACTATGTTATATCCCCACTAGCAATTCACGAAGGTTCCAGTTTCTCTACATCCTTGTCAATACTTGTTATTTTCCCATTATTTTGTTCATAGTCATCCTAATGGGTGTGAAGTGGTAACTCACTGTGGTTTTGTTTTGCATTTCCATGATGACTAATGATATTGAGCATCTTTTTATGTGCTTATGGACCATTTATTTCTATTCCTTCTTTGGAGAAATGTCTATTCAAATCCCTTGCCCATTTTTGAATTGGGCTGCTTGTTTTTGTTGTTGAGGTGTAGGAGTTATGTATTTTGCATAGTAATCCTTTATCAGATATAATAACTGGCAAACATTTTCTCATTCTATGAGTTGTCTTTCTAGTCTCTTGATAGTGTCCTTTGATGCCAGAAGGTTTTAATTTTTATGATGTTCAGTTTATCTATTTTTTCTCTTGTTGCCTGTGCTCAGGGTGTCATATCCAGGAAATCATTGCTAAATCCAAGATTATGAAGATTTGCCCCTACGTTTTCTTCTAAGGGATTTTATATTTTTAGATATTATGTTTTGGTCTTTGATCTGTTTTGAGCTAATTTTTATATATGGTATAAGATAAGGGTCCAACTTTAAACTTTTCTGTGTGTGGTTATCCAGTTTTCCCTATAACATTTTTGGAAAAGTCTTTTCTTTTACCCCACTGAATGGTGTGTTAGCTCAAGCTGTCACAACAAAATACCACAGACCAGGTGGCTTAAAAACCAGAAATTTATTTCTCACATTTCTGGAGACTAAGAAGTCCAAGATTGGGCTTCACTGGTGGTGCAGTGGTTAAGAATCTGCCTGCCAATGCAGGGGACACAGGTTCAAGCCCTGGTCCAGGAAGATCCCACATGCCACGGAGCAACTAAGCCCGTGCGCCACAGCTAGTCAGCCTACGCTCTGGAGCCCGTGTGCCACAACTACTGAAGCCTGTGTGCCTAGAGCCTATGCACCACAACAAGAGAAGCCACTGCAGTGAGAAGCCTGCGCACCTCAATGAAGAGTAGCCCCTGCTCGCCACAGCTAAAAGAAAACCTGCGTGCAGCAACGAAGACCCAATGCAGCCAAAAATAAATAAATAAAATAAATTTAAAAAAAAAACAACAAAAAACCAAGCCCAAGATCAAGGTGTTGGCTGATTCAGCTCCTGGTGAGGATTCCTTTCCAAGCTTGCAGTACAGCCGCCTCACTGTGTCCTCACTTGGTGGAGAAAGATCTCAGGTGTCACTTCCCTCTTCTTATCAGGGCACCAGCCCTATGGCATTAGGGCCCCACCCTATGACCTCATTTAACCTTTATCACCACTTCACAGGCCTTACCTCCACATACAGTCACATTGGGGGTTAGAGCTTCAGCTTATGAATTTTGAGGGGGCACAAACATTCAGTTCATAACAAATGGTCTTGGCACCCTTGTCAAAAATCGACTGTACATGCAAGGGTTTATTTCTAGGCTCTATTCTCTTCCATTGGTTATATGTCCTTATGCCAGCATCGCACTGTTTTGATTAGTGTAGCTTTGTAGTAAGTTTTGAAATCAGGAAGTGTATGTTCTCTAACTTTTTAATTAATTAATTAATTAATTAGGCTGCGTTGGGTGTTAGTTGTGGCATGCGGGATCTTTAGTTGGGCATGAGAATGCTTAGCTGTGGCATGTGGGATTGTGTTCCCTGACCAGGGATTGAAGCAGGGTCCCGTGTGTTGGGAACGTGGAGTCTTAAGTCCCTGGACCACTAGGGAAGTCCCTAGTTCTTTTTTAAGGTGGTTTTGGCTGTCCCTTGAGATTCCATATGAATTTTAGGATGGGTGTTTCTATTTCTGCAAAAAAACGTCATTGGGATTTTGATAGGGATTGTAGTGAATCTGTAGATCACGTTGGGTAGTGTTCTGCCTCAGTTGACATGATCAAGTGGGGTTTTTTTCATTTTATTAATGTGATGTATTACAATGGTTGATTTTCATATGTTGACCCTCCTTGCATTCTGTGAATAAATCCTGCTTGGTCATCATGCATAATCCTTTTTAAATGGGGATTTTTTAAAATTAATTAATTTGGCTGCACCAGGTCTTAGTTGTGGCATGCAGGATCTTCGTTGCTGCATGTGCGATCTTTAGTTGTGGTGTGCGAACTCTTAATTATGGCCTGTGGGATCTAGTTCCCTGACCAGGGACGGAACCCAGGCCCCCTGCATCGGGAGCGTGGAGTCTTAGCCACTGGACCACCAGGGAAGTCCCCGTGCATAATCCTTTTAATATGTTGAATTTGGTTTGCTAGTATTTTGTTGAAGATCTTTGCATGAATACTCATAAGGATATTGGTCCATAGTTTTTTGTCTTTGTCTCTCATTGATATCATGGTAATGCTAGACTCAGAGAATAAGTTAGGAAGTATTACTTCCTCTTCAGTTTTTGGGAAGAGTTTGAGAAGCGTTGGTATTTATTCTTTTTTAAATGTTCTGTAGACTTGAAGCCCTCTCTGTTGGGCTTTTCCTTGATGTCCTTATATCTAAAGAGAGTCTCTTGTAGACAACATGTAGTTGAATCTTGGCTTTTTTTTTTTTTTTAATTTTATTTATTTTTGGCTGCGTTGGGCCTACGTTGCTACACACAGGCTTTCTCTAGTTGCGGCGAGCGGAGGCTACTTTTCGTTGAAGTGTGCAGACTTCTCATTGCAGTAACTTCTCTTGTTGTGGCACACGGGCTCTAGGTGTGCAGGCTTCAGTAGTTGCAGCATGTGGGCTCAGTATTTGCGGTGCGCAGGCTCAGTAGTTGTGGTGCATAGGCTTAGTTGCTCCGCGACATGTGGGATCTTCCAGGACTGGGGCTCGAACCCGTGTCCCCTGCATTGGCAGGTAGATTCTCCTTTTTTTTTTTTTTTAATTAATTTATTTAATTTATTTATGTTTGGCTGCATCGGGTCTTTGTTGCTGCGCGCAGCCTTTTTCTAGTTGCAGCAAGCGGGTACTACACTTCGTTGTGGTGCATGGGTTTCTCATTACGGTGGCTTCTCTTGTTGCGGAGCACAGGCTCTAGGCACATGGGCTTCAGTAGTTGTGGCTCATGGGCTCCAGAGCGCAGGCTCAGCAGCTGTGGCGCACAGGCTTAGTTGCTCCGCGACATGTGGGATCTTCCCAGACCAGAGCTCGAACCTGTGTCCCCTGCGTTGGCAGGCAGATTCTTAACCACTGTGCCACCAGGGAAGTCCCTGGATCCTGGCTTTTAAAATCTACGCTGCCTATCTCTGCCCTTTAATAAGATAGTTTAATCTATTTACATTTTACATGGTTCCTGTTGAATGGTTTATTTCTATCATTTATCTATTTGTCTTCTGTATGTCTCAAGTTTTTTGGGTCTTTGTTGTGGTGCGTGGGCTTCTCATTGCGGTGGCTCCTCTTGTTGCAGGTGGCTTCTCTTGTTGCAGAGCACGGGCTCTAGGCACATGGGCTTTAGTAGTTGTGGCATGCGGGCTCAGTAGTTGTGATGTGTGGGCTCTGGCGCGCAAGCTCAGTAGTTGTGGCGCACGGGCTTACTTGCTCTGCGGCATGTGGGATCTTTCTGGACCAGGGCTCGAACCCGTGTCCCCTGCATTGGCAGGTGGATTCTTAACCACTGTGCCACCAGGGAAGTCCTTAGTTGATTTTTTTTTTTTTTTTGTAGTGTACCATTTTAATTCCCTTCTTTACTTTTCTGTATATTTTTTAGTTATTTTCTTAGTCATTACTTTGGGGATTACGTTAACCTAAGCTGAGAACAACTTAGTTGGAATAATACTGACTTAGTTTAGTAGTGTAAACACACTCTACCTTTACATCTCTGTCCCCCCTTTATGTTGTTATTGTCACAGGTCACATCTTTGTATGACTCACTTACGATTATTGTCATGCATTTGCCTATTAAATCATGTAGGAAAAGGAGACATTCCAAGCCGTAACAAAAATATTGTAATACTAGCTTTTTATATTTACCTATATAGTTCCTTTTACTAGTGTTCTTTATTTTTTCTTGTGGCATTGAGTTACTATCTAATACCCTCTCATTTCACTGTACTTGAGGAGCCATTCTTTGGTTGCTGCTTTCAGAATTGTCTCCGTCTTTGGGTTTTGACAACTTGACTCTAATTTGTTTCAGTGTGGACCTCTGTTTATCCTGTTTGGCATTGGGCGTGCATATTCACATCTCAGATTTCAGAAGTTCCTGTCCATTATTTCTTCAGATATCTTTTCTGCCCCTTTCTCTTCTTTCTGGGAGTCCTGTAATGTGTATGTTGGTACATTTGATAGTGTTTCATAGGTTTCTTGGATCTGTTCATTTTTCTTCATTTTTTCTTTCTGCTCCTTATACTGGGTAATTCCAATTGTCTTCTTTTTTTCTTCTTCACATCTTTATTGGAGTATAAATGCTTTACAATGTTCTGTTAGTTTCTGCGGTATAACAAAGTGAATCAACTATATGCATACATATATCCCCATAGCCCCTCCCTCTTGAGCCTCCCTCCCACCCTCCCTATCCCACCCCTCTAGGTCATCACAAGTTGATCTCCTTGTGCTATGCAGCAGCTTCCCACTAGCCGTTCATTTTACATTTGGTTGTGTATATATGTCAGTGCTACTCTCTCACTTCGTCCCAGCTTCCTCTTCCCCACCGTGCCCTCAAGTCCGTTCTCTACGTCTGTGTCTTTATTCCTGCACTGCCACTAGGTTCATCAGTACTGGTTTTTAAAATTCTATATATATGCGTTAGCATAACGGTATTAGTTTTCCTCTTTCTGACTTACTTTGCTCTATATGACAGATTCTAGGTCCATCCACCTCACTACAAATAACTCAGTTTCGTTCCTTTTTATGGCCGAGTAATATTCCATTGTATATATGTGCCACATCTTCTTTATCCATTCATCTGTTGTGTTTTTTTTTTAATTTTTATTTTATTTATTTATTTTTGGCTGCATTGGGTCTTCATTGTGGTGCGCGGGCTTCTCATTGCGGTGGCTTCTCGTGTTGCGGAGCACGGGCTCTAGAGTGCAGGCTCAGTAGCTGTGGCACGTGGGGTCAGTAGTTGTGGCTCACCAGCTCTAGAGCGCAGGCTCAGTAGTTGTGGCACACAGGCTTAGTTGCTCCACGGCATGTGGGATCTTCCTGGACCAGGGCTCAAACCCATGTCCCCTGCATTGGCAGGTGGATTCTTAACCACTGCACCACCAGAGAAGCCCCATTCAACTGTTGATGGACATTTAGGTTGCTTCCATGTCCTGGCTATTGTAAATAGTGCTGCAGTGAACATTGTGGTACATGTATCTTTTTTTTTTATAAGCCCAAGCTCAATAATGTTGATGGCAAAATATGATAGATTTTATAAGAGAGGTTTAAACAACCTTTGGAGCATAAAGAATATAGTCTTTTTTTTTTTTTTTTTTTTTTTTCGGCAGTCATGTTGCTTTACTTTTTTTTCCTTTTATTTATTTTTTTATACAGCAGGTTCTTATTAGTCATCCATTTCATACACATCAGTGTATACATGTCAATCCCAATCTCCCAGTTCATCCCACCACCACCCCCACCACCTGCCACTTTCCCCCCTTGGTGTCCATACGTTTGTTCTCTACATCTGTGTCTCAATTTCTGCCCTGCAAACCGGTTCATCTGTACCATTTTTCTAGGTTCCACATATATGCATTAATATATGATATTTGTTTTTCTCTTTCTGACTTACTTCACTCTGTATGACAGTCTCTAGATCCATCCACGTCTCCACAAATGACCCAATTTCGTTCCTTTTTATGGCTGAGTAATATTCCATTGTATATATGTACCACATCTTCTTTATCCATTCGTCTGTCGATGGGCATTTAGGTTACTTCCATGACCTGGCTATTGTAAATAGTGCTGCAATGAACATCGGGGTGCATGTGTCTTTTTGAATTATAGTTTTCTCAGGGAATATGCCCAGTAGTGGGATTGCTGGGTCATATGGTAGTTCTATTTTTAGTTTTTTAAGGAACCTCCATACTGTTCTCCATAGTGGCTGTATCAATTGACATTCCCACCAACAGTGCAGGAGGGTTCCCTTTTCTCCACACCCTCTCCAACATTTACTGTTTGTAGATTTTTTGATGATGGCCATTCTGACTGGTGTCAGGTCATACCTCATTGTGGTTTTGATTTGCATTTCTCTAACGATTAGTGATGTTGAGCATCTTTTCATATATTTGTTAGCCATCTGTATGTCTTCTTTGGAGAAATGTCTATTTAGGTCTTCCACCCATTTTTGGATTGGGTTTTTTGTTTTTGTGATATTGAGCTGCATGAGCTGCTTGTATATTTTGGAGATTAATCTTTTGTCAGTTGCTTCGTTTGCAAATATTTTCTCGCATTCTGAGGGTTGTCTTTTCGTCTTGTTTATGGTTTCCTTTGCTGTGCAAAAGCTTTTAGGTTTCATTAGGTCCCATCTGTTTGTTTATGTTTTTATTTCCCTTACTCCAGGAGGTGGGTCAAAAAGGATCGTGCTGTGATTTATGTCATAGAGTGTTCTGCCTATGTTTTCCTCTAAGAGTTTTATATTGTCTGGCCTTACATTTAGGTCTTTAATCCATTTTGAGTTTATTTTTGTGTGTGGTGTTAGGGTGTGTTCTAATTTCACTCTTTTACATGTAGCTGTCCAGTTTTCCCAGCACACTTATTGAAGAGGCTGTCTTTTCTCCATTGTATATTCTTGCCTCCTTTGTCAAAGATAAGGTGACCATATGTGCGTGAGTTTAACTCTGGGCTTTCTAACCTGTTCCATTAATCTATGTTTCTCTTTTTGTGCCAGTACTGTACTGTCTTGGTTACTGTAGCTTTGCAGTATAGTCTGAAGTCAGGGAGCCTGATTCCTCCAGCTCCGTTTTTCTTTCTTAAGATTGCTTTGGCTGTTTGGGGTCTTTTGTGTTTCCATACAAATTGTAAAATTTCTTATTCTAGTTCTGTGGAAAATGCCATTGATAATTTGATAGGGATTGCATTGAACCTGTAGATTGCTTTGGGTTGTATAGTCATTTTCACAATATTGATTCTTGCAATTCAGGAGCATGGTATATCTCCATCTGTTTATGTTAGCTCTGATTTCTTTCATCAGTGTTTTATAGTTTTCTGAGTACAGGTCTTTTGCCTCCTTAGGTGGGTTTATTCCTAGGTATTTTATTCTTTTTGTTGCAATGGTAAATGGGATTGTTTTCTTAATTTCTCGTTCTGATCTGTCGTTGTTAGTGTATAGGAATGCAAGAGATTTCTGTGCATTAATTTTGTATCCTGCAACCTTAGCAAATTCATTGATTAGTTCTAGTAGTTTTCTGGTGGCATCTTTAGGATTTTCTATGTATAGTATCATGTCATCGGCAAACAGTGACAGTTTTACTTCTTCCTTTCCAACTTGTATTCCTTTTATTTCTTTTTCTTCTCTGATTGCTGTGGCTCGGACTTCCAATACTGTGTTGAATAATAGTGGTGAGAGTGGACATCCTTGTCTTTTTCCTGATCTTAGAGGAAATGCTTTCAGTTTTTCACCATTGAGAATGATGTTTGCTGTGGATTTGTCATATGTGGCTTTTATTATGTTGAGGTAGGTTCCCTGTATGCCCATTTTCTGGAGAGTTTTTGTCATAAATGGATGTTGAATTTTGTCAAAAGCTTTTTCTGCATCTATTGAGATGATCATATGGTTTTTATCCTTCAATTTGTTAATATGGTGTATCACATTGATTGACTTGCATATATTGAAGAATCCTTGCATTCCTGGGATAAACCCCACTTGATCATGGTGTATGATCTTTTTAATGTGTTGTTGGATTCTGTTTGCTAGTATTTTGTTGATTTTTGTGTCTGTGTTCGTCAGTCATATTGGTCTAAAATTTTCTTTTTTTGTGATATCTTTGTCTGGTTTTGGTATCAGGGTGATGGTGGCCTTGTAGAACGAGCTCGGGAGCGTTCTTCCCTCTGCAATTTTTTGGAAGAGTTTGAGAAGGATAGGTGTTAACTCTTCTCTAAATGTTCGATAGAATTCGCCTGTGAAGCCATCTGGTCCTGGACTTCTGTTTGTTGGAAGATTTTTAATTACAGTTTCAATTTCATTACCTGTGATTGGTCTGTTTATATTTTCTAATTCTTCCTGGTTCAGTCTTGGAAAATTGTACCTTTCCAAGAATTTGTCCGTTTCTTCCAGGTTATGCATTTTATTGGCATATAGTTGCTTGTAGTGGTCTCTTCTGATCTTTTGTATTTCTGCGGTGTCAGTTGTAATCTCTCCTTTTTCATTTCAGATTTTATTGATTTGTGGCTTCCGTATTTTCTTGATGAGTCTGGCTAAAGGTTTATCAATTTTGTTTATCTTCTCAAAGAACCAACTTTTAGTTTTATTGATCTTTGCTATTTTCTTCATCTCTATTTCATTTATTTCTGCTCTGATCTTTATGATTTCTTCTACTAACTTTGGGTTTTCTTTGTTCTTTTTCTAGTTCCTTTAGGTGTAAGGTTAGATTGTTCATTTGAGATTTTTCTTATTTCTTGAGGTGAGCTTGAATTGCTGTGAACTTCCCTCTTAGAACTGCTTTTGCTGCATCCTGTAGGGTTTTTTAAAAATTTATTTATTTATTATTTATTCATTTATTTGACTATGTTTGGGTCTTCGTTGCTGTGCGTGGGTTTTGTCTAGTTGTGGTGTGCGGGCTTGTCATTGCGGTGGCTTCTCTTGTTATGGAGTATGGGCTCTAGGCGCATGGGCTTCAGTAGTTGTCGCTCACGGGCTCTAGAGCACAGGCTCAGTAGTAGCGCACGGGCTTAGTTGTTCTGCGGCATGTGGGATCTCCCTGAACCAGGGCTCAAACCCGTGTCCCCTGCATTGGCAGGCGGATTCTTTTTTTTTTTTTTTTTTAATTAATTAATTAATTTTTGGCTGTGTTGGGTCTTCATTGCTGCACATGGGCTTTCTCTAGTTGCAGTGAGTGGGGGCTACTCTTTGTTGCGGTGTGCAGGCTTCTCATTGCGGTGGCTTGTCTTTGTTTCGGAGCATGGGCTCTAGGCACCCAGGCTTCAGTAGTTTTGGTGCACAGGCTCAGTAGTAGTTGTGGCTTTCAGGCTCAGTAGTTGTGGTGCACGGGCTTTGTTGCGCCACGGCATATGGGATCTTCCTGGACCAGGGCTCGAACCCATGTCCCCTGCATTGGCAGGCGGATTCTTAACCACTGCCCCACCAGGGAAGTCCTCCCATAGGTTTTGGATCATCGTGTTTTCGTTGTCATCTGTTTCTAGGTATTTTCTTATTTCTTCTTTGATTTCTCAGTGATATCTTGGTTATTTAACAGTACACTGTTTAGCCTCCATGTATTTGTGTTTTTTTTACAGTTTTTTTCCTGTAATTGATTTCTAATCTCATAGTGTTGTGGTGGAAAAAGATGCTTGATACAATTTCAATTTTCAGAAATTTTCCAGGGCTTGATTTGTGACCCAAGATGTGATCTCTTCTGGAGAACGTTCTGTGTGCACTTGAGAAGAAGTGTATTCTACCACTTTCAGGTGGAATGTCCTAAAAATATCAATTAAGTCTGTCTGGTTGTTTGTGTCATTTAAAGCTTGTGTTTTCCTTATTTATTTTCTGTGTGGATGATCTGTCTATTGGTGTAAATGGGGTATTAAAGTCCCCCACTATTATTGTGTTACTGTCAATTTTTCCTTTCATGGCTGTTAGCATTTGCCTTATGTATTGAGGTGCTCCTATGTTGGGGGCATACATTTAAAAAAAATTTTGTTTATTTATTTTTGGCTGCATTGCATAAATACAATTGTTATGTTTTCCTCTTGGATTGATCCCTTGATCATTATGTAGTGTCCTTCCTTACCTCTTGTAACAGTCTTTATTTTAAAGTCTATTTTATCTGATATGAGTATTGCTACTCCAGCTTTCTTGTGATTTGCATTTGTGTAGAGTATCTTTTTCCATCCCCTCACTTTCAGTCTGTATGTTTCCCTATGTCTGAAGTGGGTCTCTTGTAGACAGCATATATACAGATCTTGTTTTTGTATCCATTCAGCCAGTCTGTGTCTTTTGGTTGAAGCATTTAATCAATTTACATTCAAGGTGATTATTGATATGTGTGTTCCTATTACCATTTTCTTAATTGATTTGGGTTTGTTTTTGTGGGTCTTTTTCTTCTCTTGTGTTTCCTGCTTAGAGAAGTTCCTTTAGCATTTGTTGTAAAGCTAGTTTGGTGGTGCTGAACTCTCGTAGCTTTTGCTTGTCTGTAAAGCTTTTGATTTCTCCGTCGAATCTTAATGAGGTCCTTGCTGGGTGGAGTAATGTTGGTTGTAGGTTTTTCCCTTTCATCATTTTAAATAGGTCCTGCCATTCCCTTCTGGCTTGCAGCGTTTCTTCTGAAAGATCAGCTGTTAACCTTGTGGGGATTCCCTTGTATGTTATTTGTTGCTTTTCCCTTGCTGCTTTTAATATTTTTTCTTTGTATTTAATTTTTGATAGTTTGATTAATATGCGTCTCGGCATGTTTCTCTTTGGGTTTATCCTGTATGGGACTTTCTGCACTTCCTGGACTTGACTGACTAGTTTCTTTCCCATGTTAGGGAAGATTTCAACTATGATCGCTTCAAAGATTTTCTCAGACCCTTTCTTTTTCTCCTCTTCTTCTGGGACCCCTATAGTTAAAATGTTGGTGAGTTGAATGTTGTCCCTGGGGTCTCTGAGATGTCCTCAATTGTTTTCACTCGTTTTTTCTTTATTTTGCTCCCTGGCAGTTATTTCCACCATTTTATCTTTCAGCTCACTTATCCAGTCTTCTGCCTGAGTTATTCTCCTATTGATTCCTTCTAGAGTATTTTTTTAAATATATTTTTTTATTATATTTATTTAATTAATTTATTTTTGTCTGTGTTGGGTCTTCGTTGCTGCACGCAGGCTTTCTCTAGTTGCGGTGAGCGGGGGCTACTCTTCGTTGCAGTGCGCGGCGCTTCTCACTGCAGTGGCTTCTCTCATGGAGCATGGGCTCTAGGCGCGTGGGGT